>NC_052476.1:20793573-20816743 GCF_009730915.1 Dioscorea cayenensis subsp. rotundata | reverse complement strand
CAAGCTCGCCCCCGATCTCTCCTTCATCGACCCCTCTGATCAGGCCCTAATCCAAGGCCTCATCTCTTTGGGCTTCTACTACCGCGAGCTCGATCGATTTGCTTCGAAATCCCGTGATCTCAGCTCCGTTTACTCCTCTGGGAACGATGATGCTTCGCTGAAGGAGAAAGCCGGTGCTGGGAGTGTTTATCGGAGGGCTATCGCGAATGGAATTGTTGAGATTTTATCGGTTTATAGGTCTGCGGTTTTGCAGGTGGAGCAGAACTTGCTTGCTGATCCGATGCCCATTTTGGCTACTGTCACCAAAGGGCTTAACAAGGTTGTCCTCTTTTGCTGCTTAGTTGCATAAATTTTGCATCTTGTTAGGAAAAGGATTGATTTTTTGCTTATTGGGATGTTAATGCTCTTAGTTTGAAGTGCTTTTGCCTCCTCTCTATGAGCTCATTGTGGAAATAGAACGTGAAAACGTTAGAGGTGGACAGCTTCTCAATCTTTTGCATAAAAGATGTCATTGTGGTGTCCCGGAATTGCAAGCATGTATCCAGAGGTAATTGGAGAGTTATATGAATGCAGTTCTAGAACATTAGCATTAAATGCTAAATTGTTATTTTTTTTATTGGTATTTGCAAATGAGTAGGCTATTATGGCATGGGCACCAAGTCTTGTACAACCAACTTGCTTCTTGGATGGTTTACGGAATTCTTCAAGATCAACATGGAGAATTTTTCATTAGAAGGTATTATGTTTCTGAATTTGTAGTTTTGTTGGGAAAAGGGCAATTTGCACTTGAAAACTTCAATAATCAAGTAACTCCTTATCCTAATTTTATTGCATTTTGTATCTTATTCTTGAGGAATAGGTGGCCTTGATCATATATCTCATAGGATACAGATTTATTGGTCAAAATCTTATTTTTGACTTTTGCCAAAATTGTGGCATAACCTTCACATCACTCTGACCTTGTATAATCCCACAGGCAAGATAGATATGTAGAAAGTGAATCAACTCAACCTGATCCAGATCACAAGCTGAAGCAGAAATCATTTGAAGATGTGTCTCTAACTGATTGGCATTCAGGATTCCATATTTTTCTGGTAAACTGTAGTATTTCACTTCGTAGAAAGGAAAATTATAATTGTCTTGCTAGAGATATAATTTTAAGTGCTAAAATTAAACCATTGGATTTCATTACCATTTTTGTTGTTGCATTTTTTATTTTATTTCTTCCATTATTATTAAGACCTAACCTGCTAAGCTAATCAGCTTTATTCTGATATGCAGGATATGTTACCGGAATATATTCGTATGCCTGTTGCCGAGTCGGTTCTTTTTTCTGGCAAGGCAGTTAGGGTTCTTCGGAATCCAAGTTCTAGTCTCAAACTACAACAAACATTTGTTCACCACCCAGTTTTGAGAGGATATTCTAAGCTGCAAGGTTCTTTAGGAGGTGGTGCACCCCAAAAGGAGCTCTTTAAGGGCATTGATTTGTTTGAAGAACTACTTCCCCAATCTGAGTCTGATAAGATTTATGCAATGCTTCGACAGCTAAAGGTTTATTGGATTTGTATTTTTTCTGTTTGTATACATGCTCAGTCCTATTGCTGACATAAATATCTATTCTTTCTTTGCTTGCAATTTTTATGAATTCCTTGTCTACAAATATTGTGAATTTTCAGCTGTGTTTCTTTTCTTGAAGGAATCACCTGAGTTTCACAAAAGGTTTTTTGAATCTGCTGTTAGTTCTATCCGCATTATTGCAGCAAATCATCTCTGGCAGGTTGTGCCACTGTCACACTTGCAAAATTTTGATACTCTTGTTACTCTTTCTTTTAATTCTTGCTGAGTCATACTCTCTTTTGTTACAGCTTGTTGTCATACGTGCAGATTTGAATGGCCATTTAAAGGCCCTTAAAGACTATTTCCTTTTAGCAAAAGGGGATTTCTTTCAGGTGGGCTTTCTTTTGGTTCTCCTCAAACTTTTTATAGTCCTTCAGAACCATCACCAAATTACCATTGCCATCATACTGAAATAGTATGCTTGCATATGATGTGAGATACATTGAAGAGTGTGATTATACCCTTCATTTGGTGATTAGTATTAGTAGCTTTGAGGTTTCTTTCTTGCCATTGGCAGTATTGTCAGTCTCAAGAGCCATATGTGTCATTCTCCTACCCAAATACAGCAGTTTGTGGATGTTTGATTTTCTAGAATATTCTATATGAGATCCTACCATGTAACTTATCTCACTCGGTTGCTTGTGTAACTTTCAGTGCTTTCTTGAGGAGAGCCGGCAATTGATGCGTCTACCACCTCGCCAATCCACTGCTGAAGCAGATCTCATGGTCCCATTTCAGCTTGTAAGATTCAGATTTTTTTTCATCGAAACTCGTTACATCAATGAAATTGCATCCTCTGGTTGGTACATTAGGCTTGGGTATGAACTATTTCCATTACTTAATGCAGGCTTCATTAAAGACTATAGGTGATGAAGACAAATACTTTTCAAGAGTCTCACTTAGGTTGGTGCCTTTTGTCTACTATTTGTCCCCATATTATTGATCTGAGTTCAAATCATTTAAAATTGTTTGGTAATGATCATCATAGTCAGTAAATCCAGCCATAGCAGATGCCTCTCCAATGGAGATAGCCTGAATTTGAATCTCATGCATGGGTTCCTCTCTTTTGGGAGCTTCTAATATGCATGCATCATGATATTTATTTTCTCGGTTTTCCGCAGAATGCCCTCATTTGGTATCAGTGTGGGTGCTGCTCAAGTGGGTTTATCAAAGATGAAGCTTAGCACTGATGGTGTTCCCGGTGTTCCATCACAAGGATCTGCCTCATCAGAACTTTCAGTCGATGGTTGGGATGGAATGGCTCTTGAATATTCTGTTGATTGGCCCTTGCAGCTGTTTTTCACTCAAGAGGTCCTATCCAAGTGAGTTCCATAAATGAAGTTTTTTGTTGATTTCTGAATTGCAAAACATTGTGTAACCAAACTCATCAACTCTGTGGTTCATAAATTTCTTTTAATTTAGTTGTTGTCTCTGTTCATCTAATATAAGAAAGCAGTGGATTGTTTCAGGTACCGCAAAGTTTTTCAGTATTTAATAAGGCTTAAGCGTACACAGATGGAATTGGAGAAATCATGGGCTTCTGTTATGCATCAAGAACATGTTGACTTTGCTAACTATCGCAAAGATAGGAAAAGCAGCTCCATATCTATCCTACGGAGGCGGTATAACCCGATGTGGCGAGTTAGGGAACATATGATTTTCTTGATCAGAAATCTGCAATTTTATATCCAGGTCATTCCCTTAAGATAAATTGTTGCCATATTTCCCTTGGTTCTTTTATGTTACTTACGAGAAACATAACATTTATGGAACATGATCAACTGTTAAAGTATCCTTCTATGTAAGTTATGACTAAATAGCAAATCTTTGTGGTCTAGATTCGCACATTTCACTTTGGTTTGGTACAAGTATCTTGTTTTCTGCTTACAAAGTTTACCTATGCTGACTTATTATTACTTTTGTAGGTTGATGTCATTGAGTCTCAATGGAATTCCTTGCAAGCTCGTGTTCAAGATTCACACGATTTCACTGAACTTGTTGGATTTCACCAAGAGTATGTAATTGATTTGCTATTTCTCACTGCAACCTGTGTTTGAATTCCTGTGCATAAATATTTCATTGTGGATGAAACATGAAATTTTACAGCTATATTGCTCTGTCATAGTTTTGAAAGTGATTTTTTGTTAGAGCATATCATACAATCATTTGTTATACCCTTCCCGTAACATCTTCCGGTGTCAACAATATGGAAACATTTTTATTTTGTTACTGACATACTTGTCTTTATTTGCAGTTATTTGTCAGCTTTGATTTCGCAATCCTTCCTGGATATTGGCTCTGTATCAAGAATATTAGACAGCATAATGAAACTTTGCCTGCAGTTTTGCTGGAACATCGAACGCTATGAAACCAATCCAGACATGTCTGAACTGGAGCACATTACCGAGGTATCATCTGCAAATTTCTTTCCCTCTGATTAAGCTTTTGCTAGTGAGGAAGCCAGTAACCGATCGACCTCGAGTTCCACCTTCCTTGTTTTGCCTATCATTTCATCACTTTCAACTGGTGATCCAGGAATTTGGCAAGAAATCAAATTCTCTGTACACAATTCTCCGGAGTAGCCGGCTCGCAGGAAGTCAGCGAGCACCATTTCTGCGACAATTCCTCATGCGCTTGAATTTTAATTCCTTCTTCGAGGTAAGCTCATATGCTAAGAGCTGAGTCTAGTTTTCGAGATGTAATTCTAATTTGGCTTTTCTCCGGCAACAGGCTACGGCAAGAGGTGTGCTGAATTTCGTCCGACCACGCCCTACGCCACCTATTGTTCAGCAATAATGTCGAGTATATAAACGATTCAACCGGCATTCTTTATCATGTATACTTCCTATATACAGGTTTTCGATGTACCAGAGAAGTCGATTGCCGAAGAGATCCTCGAGTGTATCTGAGCTTTTCTTTACAGTGTGTAATTGTTTTCAGGAACATTGTGGAGATTTTATAATTAATCAAAACTTTGTATTGCTTCTGAATGTGTATGTGTTTCATCATATATAATTTTTCTTTTTTGATCAGATGATCAATTTCTAGCTTTTGATGTCTTGTTTTTATGTTGAGGTAGCCACTGTAATTGCATTTAGACCCTTCCAAACTATGGTTTTTATAGATTCACCCGTAGAAGTTGCATATGAAACCCCTTATTTTTTTAAATAATGTTTTAATTATTTAAATAAATATATTTAATTGAATATAAGTTAAGATCTTTAATTAGAAAATTAGTATTAATAAATCTAAAGTCTAGTTACAAGTTTTTTTTCTTAAAACAATTTTAAACTTGACAAACCACCTGTAACTCAGTGCACAAGGGTTTTTTTTAAGGGTACTCTCAAAAATAGATCTAGTGAAAGATAGGGTGGTATATGTAGTTCAGAGGATTAGAGCGCATGGCTACAAACCAAGGTGTTGGAAGTTCGAATCCCTTCTCATCCACAACCGCCAATCTTTATAGAGTAGGGAAATTATGATTGGGATAGCAGATGCAAAGCTATTGAAATATAATGGGTCTTTTGTCGAAATGTAATGACTTTACTTTTTATTTTTATTTATCGTTAATAGATCGTCAAACTAAGCCTATGTAATTTCAGAAATCACATCATAGAACATGTGATTCTTTTTTGTTAGAATAGATTAGTAAGGGGGTTCTTTATAAGAAAAATAATGTGTTCTGTATTTTTTTTATATATGTTTGTATTTGTTACGACGTTTGTTGTTTTTGTAAAAAATAATAATAATAATAATTTCACTGAATTTTATTTTTATTTTTAATTATGTAAAAAAATAAATTATGCAGCATATCATGATGAAAACGATAAAAAAGAAAAAGAAAGTAATTATAATTAATTAAAAATATCTCTTACGTATCATTTGACTTAAAAACAATTAAAATAAAATTTATTTTATTTTATTTTATTTTATTTTAAAAAAAGTTTAATGGAGTTCCAAAAGGCATGGTCCCCATTTCCCACCAATGTTCGCCATGCTCCTTCTTCTCTTCTAAGCTTCCACTTCGTCTCCTTCTCCTCCTTCTCCTCCTCCTCTCTATAAATAACCTCTTCTTCTTCTTCTTCTCAAGATTCAACCCTCTCTCTCTCTCTCTCTCTCTCGCTCGATCACTCTCTCGGATGCTATGGCTTCTGCGAAGCTTCGAGTAGAAGAGCTGCGAGCTCAGCTTGCTCAGCGTGGACTTGACTCCGCCGGTACCAAGCCCGTTCTGGTAAGCTGTCTTTATCTCTTTCTCTCTTTCTCTCGTTCGCTCTTGGGCGCTTGATTGATGGATCGCTTTTGATGGAACAAACATTGCTTGTCTCTTTGAAGTCAAAGTTGAGGAATTTCTGTCTCTATGATCAAGTTTCAGCTGTATATCCTCGTTGGTGCGCTTTTGTGAGGCTTAGTAAAGTGCTATTTCCTCGTTCTCTCCCAATTCTTGGCCCTGTTACTTCTCTCTGTGTCTCTCTCTAATGGAAAATTTTCAGCTTGTTCTCTGTTTTAAATCAAAGTTCAGCTCTCTCTATATCTCTAAGATCAAATTTTTGAGTTATATATCGTCGCTCGCACGAGCTGTTGTGAGGCTTAAGAAAGCACCATTTCCTCCTTTTCTCCTAATTCCTCACTCTGTGGTGTCTGTCCCTTTCATCAAAAAAATATTATTTTTTTTTTGTTCTGTTTCTAATCGAATTTCAGCTCTCTCTTGCCCTATAAGATCAAATTTTAGTTGCATCTATCTCAATCTTTAGACACCTTTTCATTCGTTATCTTGTGATATCTCATTGCATAGCACACTTTGTTTTGTTGAATGGCTAACATAGAAGTCCATCTTCAAATTCTACTTGAATTTCATGAGCTTCTTTGGTGAGCATAAGATGGGGGCATGTTTCTTTGATCACAGGTCAAGAGACTTGAGGAAGCCATACAGAAGGAAGAAGAAGAGAAGGAATCATTGAAAGATGATAACACTAGCAATGCCACTGGTGGTGGTAGGAAAAGACGGAGAGACTCGTCTAAAGATGATCCTGAGCCTGGTGATGCCATTGAGAGGCTTCAAGAGATGGGTGTGAGAGAACTTCGTGAGTTAGCTGCCAGTCGGGGCCTCCAGACAAATGGATTGAAGAGGGAACTCATTGATAGGCTTTCTACTGATTTGCTTAAGGATTCTGGAGATGCAGTTGAAGGTACATGAAAAACTATTAATGGTGTTCGTTGTACATAGATGCTGAATCAGTTTTTGATGAAGTTTTGTTTTTTTTTTGCCTATGTTTGTCAGCTAAAGAGGTGGAAGAGAGTAAGGAGAAAATGGTCACTGCAACAAAGAAAGGGGGGGCCGTGCTTGATCAGTGGCTCCCAGATAATATCAAGTCGAGCTTTCATGTGTTGCAACATGTATATATCAACTTATTTGCTTTAGCACAAAGTAGCAGGACCACTGAAAGTGATTTTTCTCCATCTGAGACAAGAAATACTTTTGCTTCGATAAGTGATTGATTCAAATTTATTTTATATCCTCTCTAACTTGCCCTTTTCGAGGAAGATATTCTACATTTTACTTTAAAATGATACTGACCTGACTGACAACAAATGATTGCTACTAATCTACATTGGTGGTTGAAAGCATCCCACTTCAGTTAATTTGATAAACTATGATTTGAACATATGAGCTTAGGTCTCTCATCCTATTACTTAAGCTTTTAGGTTAAATCGTGCCGAGATAATATGTTTGGTTTGCATATAACATTGCCCTAGAGCTTGGTTAATTGGTTGTTTTAGCAATGTGATTTAAACATATAAATCTTGATCTCTCATCCTATTAGCGTAAGCTATTGGGCTGAATTAGCTCAAATAATATGTTTGATTTGCATCTTAACAAGAAGGAAAATACAAGACATTGTTAGAGAAACTTCAATGGCAGGACAACAATAATGTGATCATAATTCATTCTAGAACACAAAATTGTTTGTTGCAAGAGTTTTATTAATTTGTTTTTGTTGAGAGCAACTTTTCTCTAATAAATTTGGGGTAAAATAAAAAGATACTAACCTTAGCAAATAGTTGAGATGAACTTTTATTTGATTTGATGCAGTGGTGGAAATAGTTAAATATTTAATTGGCATATGGTATTCAATTGGATGTTTATTCTGCTGTGATATTTTATAAGTGTTCTTGTACACCTGCTTAACAAAGAGTAGCATTCTCTATTTTTTGCAGGGGGAGGAAATCTATGATGCCATTCTTAATCAAACAAATGTCGGAGATAATAATAACAAGTTCTATGTAATTCAAGTTCTTGGTATGTTCTTCTTTCATTTTGCTTATTTAATATATTTTCTTCAGATTATTTATTATGTGGAAAATGCATCAGACTGATAGGCCCCTGGTGGTTTGTGGGGTGGTTTGTGAGGGGTTTTCTCCCAACCCCATATTTAATTCATGGCTAGTGATAGAGAGCTTCCATTTGCTTTCTCCTATATTCTATGATCCTTATCTTCAGAAATGCTGTCCTTCTTGGGTGGTTATATATGGAACCTCCTGCATATCAAGCTTATCTATTAGACCCACATGACATTTCTGTTCTTCCTTTATCTCTTAAGATTTACAGTTTTGCTGCATTGAGCACTATTGACTTCTAAACTCCAGAGCAAATTATGCATTTCTTTATGCTTTTCTAGCTAATGAAATGAATTTATAGATTTTGTGTTTGCATTGCTAAATCTTTCCTTACACAATATTAACTGCAGAATCCGATGACGGTGGCAAATTCATGGTTTACAATAGATGGGGCAGAGTTGGAATTAAAGGTCAAGACAAGTTACTTGGCCCTTATGACAGGGTTGAGGCGGCGATTAATGAATTTCAAACGAAGTTCTTTGACAAGACAAAGAATCATTGGTCTGGTCGGAAGGCCTTTATTTGTAAACCAAAGTGCTACACTTGGTTGGAAATGGACTACAGTGAAACTGACAAAGCAACAGTATGTTATTCATTGTTTTTATTTTATATGATTATGATTGATTGTGATTTTACTCAATTGACTATATTATTATGTCTTATCTTTTTATTGACCACACATTGTATTTCATATAATAAGGTTTCTGAATGTGCTGATTCATCTGTTGGT
The DNA here is from genome assembly GCF_009730915.1 of Dioscorea cayenensis subsp. rotundata. Taxonomy (NCBI): domain Eukaryota; kingdom Viridiplantae; phylum Streptophyta; class Magnoliopsida; order Dioscoreales; family Dioscoreaceae; genus Dioscorea; species Dioscorea cayenensis. The sequence goes on along the minus strand of NC_052476.1, from coordinate 20,808,000 downwards.
AGTCAACTTCAAGAGACAAAACTTGACCAATGTATTGCAAAGTTCATATCCCTTATTTGCAATATTAGCATGATGAAGCAGCAAATGTTGGAGATAGGTCAGTATTCCTTATGTCAGTATTCCTTTTGTACTCTCTAGTTGTGCTGAATTTGCTGTGAGATATGGTTGGTGTTGCATAAATAATTAACCACTATCAATAGTAAATCTCATCTACTTGCCATTGAACTTGGTCTATAATTTATATTGGGCATGAACTTTTTAGTGATGAATATAAAATGGTAGGCACACATTTCAATTTGTTTATAAACCATCCCTTCGAGATTGCTTTCCTCCTTTTAATCTGCATTTCCTCTTCTTTTTGGCTAATTTTCTTCTCCTACTTCTAGGATACAATGCTGAAAAATTGCCGCTTGGTAAGCTAAGCAAATCTACAATTTTGAAGGTGAGCCTTATATGCTTTATTATGCCTTTTAATTTCCAATAAAAATTATGTTTCCTTTCTCGAAAAAATCACATGATCCTGCAATTTTGTGGCGTAAAAGTAGATGAACATATATTTTGGGGGAATTTAGTGATGGAAGAAAAGGATAATTATCTATAACTTTAGCCCAAATTATCACATTATTAAATATTTCTCACAAATCTTATAATCTGGGGACTAAAAATTATAGAATGTGAAGCATTGGTTGATTCAATTGCAACTTGCATGACATCTGTTTGATATGTGTGTACAAGGTGAAGTAACCTGAGAAAAAACAAATGCCTTGACTACTAAAACAATAATGATTATGAAATTAAATGTATTTATATAAGTCTCATGTCATAACTAAAATGTTGAGGGTGCTATACTACAAGTACCACATGCATCTAGTGCAACACATGCGGTATTGATAAACGATAACCTGAGTAACAAAGTAATGTTTAATTATACTGAGTTACTAACTTGATTCTACCACTGATCTCCACAGTGCACAGTTTTCTTTTTGTTCTCTATCTGATGATGTGTTGCTCACTAAGATTTAACTCACAGGGTTATGATGTATTAAGGAGAATCTCAGAGGTGATGGGACAATCTAACCGAAATGAACTTGAAGAACTGAGTGGGTATGTATTATTTCTTGAAGGACTACTGCCTCTTCATTAATTAGATAGCTTTCTTCCTTTTACTCTATTAACAGTGTTGGTGAGGTCTCAAAAATACACTGCATGATAACATTGGTTGCTACTGGAACAACGTTGATACATAATACCAGGTTCCTTCTATAGCATATTAACATCATCATGGATTTTTAAGGTCTCCTAATTAAGGCTTATGCCATTCATCTTTTTATGTGGCATGTTTGCACCCGCATTAATGAAACAAGGCATATATAGCTTGGGAAAATATGGCATAGAAGTGTCCTACTAGTTTGGATTCTGGTTAGTCTTCATAGTACTTTCTCATGTGGTGCTACTCATACTGTTTTCTCATTGTTACAATTGAGTTGTTATTCGTGAGTGCTCTATTCTTGCCTCAAATGGCAACTGACCACTTTTCTTGGCAGAGAGTTCTACACCGTCATTCCGCATGACTTTGGATTTAAAAAGATGCGTATGTCCCTGCCAGAGCTTGAGCTTTATGATATTAGTTGTTTATTTTTTTTTATTTTTACCTTTGCACCATGATGCTGTATGGTGTAACTGATCATATGAAATCCAATACTGCAGGAGAATTTGTTATTGACACCCCTTCCAAGTTAAAAGGCAAGCTTGAAATGGTAATTTCTTCTGATCATGAAAAGCTTTTTTTTCCTTTGGTTATACTTGATACTTAGAATTGCTTTCTGTGTCTGGATAATAATTAGCAATAATTTTTGCTATTCATCCAATCACTTGTAAAACGGTTAATGGCAACTACTGTTTATATCCTACACATGACTGTATATTTTCTGCTCTGGGATGTTTCGTCCACTTTCAAGTTTTGTATCACAGTTGCAAGTTTATTTGTCCTGTTTAACTTGCAGTTTTTCACTCACAAGTTCACAATCTGTGTGTATGTAGTCTGGAACCTAATGTTCCGTTACATATTTTGCATGTGCTGAGATAGCCTTCATTTTTATTATCTTTTTGAAGGTTGCAGCACTTGGTGAGATTGAAGTTGCAACCAAGCTTTTGCAGGATGACTGTAGGACGCAAGTAAGTTTCTTCTTGGAATTTATTTATTTGTTTCCAGGTTCTTCAGATTTACTCCCTACCTTATTGATAAGGCTTTGATGACAATACAAATCAGATTAGTATGAATAAAAAGGCTTATGCTTGTGCTTTCCCTTATGAGAAGCCAAAGAATTTCTGATTTCACAATACCTTATCTTTGCTTGATGCATCATACATTTTACCATTGATTTGCTATCTAGTGGTGCAGCATATCAGTTTGAAAATTTTTGTGCTTTGCCTCTATTGCTAAACCATATTTTTTCAATTTTGTAGGAGGATCCTTTGTATTATCGTTATCAGCAACTCCACTGTGATCTAAATCCAGTTGAAGCTGATTCTGAGGAATTTTTAATGGTAATTTGATTTGTAGCTTTTTTAGTTAGAAATATATCCAAGCCTTGAGTTTAAATGCATGATTTATGAATCATGTACTTGTTAAGACTTTCAATTTACTGACATGATTTCCCGCATCAGATAAGGAAGTATATGCTGAATACGCATGCCAAAACACACTCAAATTATAAGGTTGATATCCAGCAAATATTTAAAGTTTCTAGGCATGGTGAAGTCGAACGATTCAGTAAGGTGAAGATGAAAACCCAGGCACTTCATTACCTTATTCTCCCATAGGTTCTAGTTCCAACACTTATTTCCTTCAGTAACATGTCATATGAGTCAATGTTTTTTGTGACTGCAGTTTTCAAATACAAAAAATCGGATGCTGCTCTGGCATGGTTCTAGACTCACAAATTGGACTGGAATTCTTTCACAAGGTTATCCTTGTTCCTTCTTGCTTCTGAATTTGCATTAGTGTGAGCATGCATCTAATTTTTACTTATGCCTTTTTCTGAATATTTACTTCATGTGATCCAACTCTGAATTTTCTCAAAGTTATGTGAGAATATCTTATCATTTATTGATTGTGCCATAAAACTAACAGGATTGAGGATTGCTCCACCAGAAGCGCCTGTCACAGGCTATATGTTTGGAAAGGGAGTTTATTTTGCTGATATGTTCTCTAAGAGTGCAAATTACTGCTGTGCATCAAATTCATCTTCATCCGGTGTTCTGCTTTTATGTGAGGTTGCTTCTAACTCAAAAAATCAGCATTTTTTATTTACTTGGTATTTGATCACAAGTGATTATAATACCAAACTGGCAGGTTGCATTAGGGGAAATGTCTGAGCTACTTGTCGCTGACTATAATGCTAATCAGTTACCACCAGGAAAACTAAGGTTTCTTTCAAACTTCAAGCTATATTCTTCATGATCTGAAATTTTCAATATTTGGTCTCAGCATGAGTGTTACTACATTAACTCATACAAAATTCTCTAACCTATGATGGATTTCCCTCAACATGTTTTTTACTTTGCAGTACAAAAGGAGTCGGCACTACAGCACCAAACATGTCGGAATCTTATTCACTTGAAGATGTGATCGTTCCTCTCGGGAAACCAAAGAAGCAAACTGACCACCAGGTACCAAACATCTTGTTTTTGTACTTACAGTAAAGAGCATCAGCAAGAGCTAGCTTATTATCGTTCTACATTTGCAGGGTGGTTTGTTGTACAATGAATACATTGTCTATGATGTCGATCAAATACGGATGCGTTACGTAGTTCATGTAAATTTCAACTTCAAGAGATAATTGATTTCGATGATTGTTCTGAAGTTTTGAAAGAATTGGAAGAGTTTTAGTTCATGTGATCATTACTGCAGCATCACATAGTTTATCTGTAACATCACATGTGTTTACTCATTGTAAAACTCTCAAAACTTATCTCTTTAATGAAATTTGAAGTTTCTGCACTTTTCTGATGCTGTTGTTGTTGTTTACTGTAAATCAAAATGTTAGAAAACTTTGCTTACAGCCTTACATTTGAATTGTCAGATAATTATTAGTATTGTGTTATCGTCTACTCAAATTGGTTGTATTTGTTAAATAAAGCAAACTAATTTTGATTAACTTTTTTAATCAATAATTATTAATATGTTATGAGTTTAGTGGTGCTGATTAGAGTATAAGTTTAATAAGCCGTTGGTAGTCTAGCGGAATTTTCACAAGACTATAATGGCCAAGGTGCATGGTTTTGGTGCGCTGACATACTGTAGTAGTATGGTTCATCATTATTCTCAAATTCAGATATTATTTATGGTACTGCTTTTAAAATAGGTTTTGGTTAGGTTCAATGGGTTTTCTGTGAGAGGTGTTGTATCTCTAACCGCACAATAGAGAATTTATTAGCTTACGATAGTAGTTCAGCGATGCGATTTATTAAGCTTAGTTTGGTTTTTGAAAATCTTCCTGTTATATATGTGGCGTAACTTTTTATAAACCCATATAACGCCTCGATCGAGTACCACGTACATGCATGTCCCTTGGTATTTGTCACATTTGTCAATATATATATATATATATATAAGTTTAAATAAGCACTAGATTATTTAGGCAAATAAAAATTGTGGAAATGCCAAAAACCCTTTAAGCTTTGTAAATCACAAAAACACCCCTGTTAGTTTTCGAATCCCCAAAAACCCCTCCTTTTAAAGTCTATGTTTTTCAAACCCCAAACCTCAGAACTGGATGTGAATCTGGAGTGAGTTTCAAATTTTTGGGACTGAAAATGCCCTTGCATGAGGGAGTCGCTGCAGCCTATCTCGTGATTTGAGGAAGTGGGGTTTTCGTAGGGCAACCCCGAGAGACGAATTTATCGAGCCGCTTTAATTGCTTTTTCTCAACTCACGCCTTCGCCTTTTCCATTTCAAGTCGTCTCGAAGTTGTCTCTACCTGCTAAGCCTCCATGAATCGCCATTTCATCGCCTTTTTCCTTTCCACCGAGATCTCAGAGGAGAAGTCCCCTGCGCAACTAGTTGGCATTTCATCAGATTGCAATCTAAGGTATTGAGTATGGTTTTATGTTAACTGCTCTATTACTAAAAGAAAGATTTTTTTCGGTTTTGCTTTTGTGCTCTCGCTTTTGTTTGGAAGATATCAAGTCTCAGTAGGGGATTTCTACCGGGGTTTTGTTAGTCTCAGGAGATTTCTCATTTAGGGTTTTGTTTTTGTTTTGCATTTTCAGATGTATACACTATCGAAATAGTCGATCATATGATTTGTGTAATATTTATAATGTACATTTCCCTGCTTCGCTTTGATATGGTTGCAGCTTTTTACAAACGAGGTCGACGCTTTAAGAAACGAGATGTTACAGCTTTAACATTTGTTGTCTCCGCTTAAGTATTCTCGCCTCAGTTTAACAAAATGGGTCTCGCTTTAACATTTTATATCTCTCGCTTAATAACCGAGAGTTTACCGCTTAAAACCTTATATTTCCGCTTAAACTTTTGTCAATCGATCGTCAGAGTCTTGTGATTACGGCGGTCAACCTAGTTAATGGGCGTGCTATTTGACACCGGTCATGGAGACCTTGAATGAATCGAAAAGTTAACATGACCCACTCGACACCGGGAGATTATTCGAAGGACACCGTCATAGCTGCTCACATCGAGTCTGAAGCCATATACCAAGAGAGGGCCCTTCTTGATTCTCTTTGCAAAGCGTAGCGATGGTCGCACTCAATAAATTCTGGGGATCGGGAAAGCCTCGCTCGAGTTTCTGACCTCAAGACGTGGCCCTCGGGTTCTCTGAGGCTGGCGTTGCGATGCGAGCGTGGTCTTCGTAAGAAGAAAAACCGAGTCGGGCTGCTCAAGGTCTGTAGATCTATCAAAGACCCACGAGAGACACAGAGACTCCATCAAGAGCACTCGGGGCAACTTGTCTCGACAGAGGGAGAAGAAGATAATTTTGTCAAACTCCGATGGTGTACTCTCATGGGACAGTCCTCTTCCCAAATACATCATGCTCGCTCCGAATCGGATCGCTGATTACGCCGATGATCTACCAAACGTGCGGGCGACACGCACGGGCGCAGGCGACGCACAAGTGTGCTTATGGAGGATATTCCACAAGTGGCCGCCCTGAGCTGCAAGATAGATGCGCCGGGAAGAAGACCAACACAGGGTACATTAAGGGGTTGCTTTCAGCCGCGCTTAACGCTCCGGTTTTTACTGTACTGACCGAACGGGAAGAAAGTCCGCTTTCGGCAAGATCCCAAGGATGCTGCATACGGCTGAAAGTACTACCGGAAGCAAGCGACTGTGAGAAACGAGCTTGTCATCGTCGACTGGAAAAGAGGTAATAAATCATGACAATGTTTAACATAAGTCTTTAATGTTTAAACATTTTTATTTAGCGCTTAACTTTAGTATTTACCGCTTAACTCTTATTCATACCTGGTTTAAATATTTTGTTCTCCGCTTAATTATATTCTATAACGCTTAAATATATAGTTTTTATAGTTTAAAATGAACGATCTCACCGAAATTGTTTGGTTTACATATGTTAGTTTCCTGAAATGGTTCCTGATTACTGTCAAGAAGAAATATTTGTTAGCGCCAACCGACTGGACTGGATGCCATCGCTCCCGAACCACTGCCGGGCGCGGGGATGTGAGGAGGTACTTCTATCGCGGCGCTGCTGGACGCCGCTCTCCTCCTCCTTTCACCCACCACGCCAAGACGATTCCTCGACGCCGAGAAGCCCTCCCCTACCCTGCAGATTGCAACAACCCCCTACCACGACAACGATAGCCCCCCGACTACGGCGAGCCCCTCCGACCGCCAGCAGAAACTCCACCCGGTAACATTGCGGCTAAGATGTCACCAGCAACTCTTGCGCAGTACGCCAGATATTGATGACCGAGTTTCTGACTGTCGCCGTCGTGAGGCGCCCGGAAGGACGTTTCACAAATCGTACCGCGCCTATCCTCGAAAAGAACTCGAAGCTACCCGGGACTTTAACGAGGCGCCGGAATTGGATTTGACGACGACGACATCATCGGGAAGGTCATTCCAAGGCGGCCACATTCAAGAGACTAGCGAAAAAGAGGAGAACAATATCGCCTCGTCTCCACCGCCTACCGATGATGAACAATAGCAACACCACTCAAGTACCGATGTCGGTATCGAGTCTCGCCGTCGATGACGCATACGGGCTACGACGCTGGAGGACATCAGACGATGCGGTCTGCCGCTGTTGAGAAGGTCGCCGACTCTCTTCTCGATGAAATCGCTCGACTCTCTGAACTGGTCACGAGATCGGCAGATCAAAGATGGACACAATCCCCGAAGGTCAAGAACAATGTTAAGGCGCGTGGTCTCCCAAACGATGCATTGCGCTGGCGGCCACGGCTGAGAAGATCGCTCGAATCCGCTGTGGCGTCGCCGACAACGAGACCGCAAACGCAAGTGCGACACAATCCCACCACAACAAGAACCACGTAAGGAAGTGTCTGCTGGGCTGATCATCGCTGGCTGCCGTCCTCAAGATCGGCTGACACAATCCCACAACAAGAACAACAATGTAAGGACGTGTTCGGCAGCTGATGCTCGCCGCCATCGTCCCCGCGATCGAAGCAAGATGCCGATGAAGACCCCGACCGAGCAACGAGAGAGATGATCAAGGCCAATCAAAAATCGACCGTGACGGGCTTCTGAAAGCTTTTTATTCCAAGAAGAAGAAATGGGTTGGCTCGAGTCGTTTTAACAAATACGAGCAGAGTTGATGAGGATCTTCCTCAACCGCTCTATGGACGGGTAAGTGTAACGCTTTTTATGATATTGTTTAAAGAGTTTCTTATAGTGTTTAACTATTACCTAATAGTGTTTAATACAATTATGTTATCATTTAAGTTTTTCGCTACCGCTTAATTATATATAATATCATGTAACAATTGATAATATCATTTAAATATTTACAATATGGTCTCTAACATCCTCATATCGTTTAACCCTCAAGACCGCCGCATGGAAGAACGATCGCTGCCAAGACCACACGCCGACAGTTATACACGCCGCTGAGGGAAGGAGATGGTCACCGATGATGCGATGGACGCCGCATGACATACAAAAGTCGCCGAAGAAAGCAGCCATATCCTTACAAGAAGCGCCCCTCCATCATCGACCGCTTGGCACATAGCTGATGTCAAAGCGTGACGACGCACTACGACACAATTATGGCTATGATCGGGATGTCGCAAGAACCTCGCATGAAGTTCAAATTGTCATCCTCCCGATAATCATGAATGGCCACTTCCATGTCGCTGCCCGACAATGATAAACAAGAATACAGTGATTATTCTTCATGTCCCGGTACGATAAGGACGCTGGCTGACATGGTAAGTTCTTTAATTGACGTCCGATTAATATCTGCTTTGGTATTTAAATCGTATTCTAATCTCGACTCTGTCATATCTCGACACTGAATCTATTCTGACCTTTAGGTCGAGCACGGAGTTAAAGCGTAGCTCTGGCGACGGGTAGCACCCGCCGCAGCATTTGCATACGTAAAACCCCACGCTAAAAACAAGGAAGCGCCGATCATACTGCTACGCTCATGCGGTTTATCGAGCACCATCTGGGGAGTAGAAGTTACGGCCACCGCAGCATGCATCGCCCTTACCTCGATTACTGCGATGTTACCCGTGATACTTAAGGAGTGGAGCAGAATGTACCGCTTCATGACACGGTATTCGTCACAAGCTGTTAAATTGCTGAATAACATGTCTTCAGAGTATCCGATCACAATTTTGTTTTCAAACGTAAATCTGACAAATTCAATCTTGTTTTCGTGTTCAAGAACATGACTTGTATATCTTAATGTAAATTTTGTTTGTTTTGAATCAGTAAAAGCTGGTTAAATTCCATTCGGTTTTTATTTCATTGTTTAATTTACGCTGTGATTGTGTACATTTTCACTTTCATTGCTTTAAATATAGTATATATCGCTTTAAACATCGCTTTTAAATATTTCAAATTACTGCGTACTCCGCTTAAAATAACACTTTCTCCTGCTTAAACGAAACGCACTTATTGCTTTAACCAAATATGGAAAGTTGCCCATCAATACACAATTCAATTATTGTTTTTGTTTTCAAGAACATCGACTTGTATATCTCAATGTAAATTTTTGTTTGTTTTCAATCGTAAGGCGAGTTAAATTTCATTCGTCTCATTTCATTGTTTAATTTACGCTGAAGTTGTGTACATTTCCGCTTTCATTGTTTAAATATACCATATATCGCTTAAACATCAGCTGAAATATTTCAAATTACAGACAGATCCGCTTAAAATAACAATGTCTCCGTAAATACATTCAATTCGTATAAATACACAATGTTTCCGTCATCGCTTTGGCTTTATTAACAATGCCTAGTCGTGCGACAGCTTTCATCAGCAAGATCGTCGATCGCGACCGATCCTCGCGCAAATGGGACGTGAATGTAACTCACTGGACATCAAACGCCATGACTCGATCCTTCTTTTTCGCCTAGGCCGCCTGAGTCGCTTTTCTAGTCACAAAGGTCGCGAAACGGCTCACGATTTCCGCCCTCAAGGCACCGCCATCGCTTCTGCATGGGAATATAGCTTCATCAGTACGCCACTAGTAATTGCCGACGCTGAAGTACCCGCTCATAAATCGACTGTACGCTGCGTGTCTGCTCGCATTATTGCCGCAAGCATGTTTGGCAGGGATACCATAAACTTGCCACCTCGGCATACGAACAAGTTCTCGATGGCGAGATCCACTGAGTCGCCGTGATTGTCAATCACTTCGTAACGATCATCGCACACAACGACCAACACGAAGATTTCTGCTGTCTCAACAATGATCTCTAACTTCGAACTGTACGTCGGGCATAAGTAGGTCTCCCATTCGTCGCTTGCTCACGGCTACATAACATGCGATCAACTCAACTCGCAAATAAGGTTAAACAAAGACAGTTGATGGTTAAATAATTCACAACATGTTTAAACATTATCGTAATTAAATAAACGAAATGATTAATATTTAAAGTCTGAAAAAGCTGTAATTAAACAAAGATTGAGAATGTTTAAAGGGTAATACTAAATGTTAAGTGTAAATCAACATCTCGCAGCACCTTACGGAGCTTCCACCATTTTCGTCACCGAGAAATCGACGAGCTTCCTTGATCCAAGCATCGAACGACTCACGCGACGTTCGAATCACATCTCACCCCAACGATCACCTCCGACGATAATTCGACCAATGTGCCATATCCGATTTATTAATCAACCAGCTGATGAGCTTTCAAAGGTGATACTGGCTCGCTAGCTCATTCACTAGATCATCGAAATCTCTAGCTGGATGCCCACGCACGCGAAGCATATGTACTCGAAAGACTCTCCCTCAACGCCTTCCCAAGTCCGACATCGCTTTTCATAAAATTGGCCTCCAAATGTCGAAGACAAGACGCATGTGGCGTAAGAAGGAAGACTCTCGCAATCACACACAAGGCCCTCGACCCGTCCGACACGAAGGTAATTATCTCACGATAATCTCCACCCCGTGATAAGGCATCGCCCAACTTAGATACTGAACCAAGTCCAATTGGCATCGGGTCTCGCTGTCGACTCATACCAAGGCGACGTGGAAAAACCATTGTTACCATCTTTCCCCGCGACGCAAAGAGCGCACCTCGATATTTTCCAAGGAGGCGGGTACCATCGAGAAACAAGAATGCCCCGCAAGCCCTCTCAATCCCTACAATACACGCCCGAAAGAAAAAGAACGCACGCTTAAAACGATCACCGCCTCTCTCCACGATCGCAACGCCGGGATTTGCTTCTCACCACCTTATCCACATACCAAAGCAACAAATATACCGAGATGTCACCGCTGGCCGAGGACCACCCGGCATGCTCTTTTCCCAAACCAAGCTCGCTTGTAGTGGTACGTGGACACCATGCTCCCGCAACATGTCCTTCCGAACGTCACGGCCTCAGACAAGGGATTTCGGCCTCGAAGCTCGAATCACTCGCGGCGCTAACCCATTTTTCGACGCTCGGATGCGACGCCAACCTACGCCACCACCGCAGTGCGACGGGTCGATTGTCTTGATTCCGAAAGTATTTTTGTTATACTCTTTTTGACGATGAAGCGCTACTAACGACAACCATCGAGCAACAAGATTCCACAACACCGATGTTTTTCGTTTTCATGAATTTCGAAGTCAAAATTCCTTTTGATCGCATGATTTCAAGTACATCCTCAAAATGTTCGACACTCGCCAAAACGTCACTAATATCCAACGACAACACTTCAGTAACGATCTCGACGAGGGAAGTAAGACATCCCACACCGCCGTGGTCACCGCATGGGAATGAATTGAGCACTCGCAATCAATTCCCGCCAACACTTCACCAAACGAAAAGATCAATATGTTAAGCTGAGAATATAATGTTTAAGCGATAACGACAATAGTTAAACGTTAAATTAAATACTTAAACAATTAACTAATAACGTAAAGGACTAGTGACAATACGTTAACCAAAGTGACTTTTATATATTTAAAACAATAACGACCCCGCATAACCGAAATAATTAAAAGAAAAGGAACTTACAACGAGTAAACCTCGCTTTTCATTAGGATTCTGCAATGGCACATTTTTCTCGCTCTCGACGACAAGATCAACTACAAAGACATTCAAGACGGAGCGGATCGTGACGACATCCGACTGGAAGTCAACATCGCTTTTCATCGGCAAACCGCTTTTATATCCATCTCGTGCGTGACTTAACTTAACTCGACAAGAGAAACTTCGAGACCCCATCGCTCACATATCTCGACCTAACACCAATTCCTAAGAAGTCCCGAGCCGAACATTAGCACTCTTCCCTCCTCGCTGAATCTAGCAATACCACAAAAACTCTCCATAATATATCGTACGAAAACCAAATCGTACAAACCCTAATGAAACGAAGAACAAAACGAAGACGACGTTTAAGAAGAAGTAGAAGATGTAGAACAAATACAGCATTTGAATCGCAAAACAAAAAAAGTGCATAGCTAATGAGCATGAGGTTAGATTAGACGTGATGTGATCAGCAGTATTTTTCCCCTCCATCCCAAGGGCAAAAAGGGAAATATATGCCATTGTCGCGAGGAAGACATGTTGTCATCGCTCGAACGAAAGTTCTCAACTCAACATGAGTCTCTCGTGGTAAACGCTCAGCTTTTTATGTTTAAAACTGTATACATATAGTGTTTAAAAATAACGGTTAACCTGCTTAACTAAAAGTCTATATCATGTAAAATAATATGTTATCGTTTAAATCGAACGCTTTCAATCGACATCGCGCTGCTAGATGGGCACCTCCCCGGGTCACCGCTTTAAAACATATTTACGTATTTTCTTAAACACCGTCATCATTGTTTAAAGAGTAACTCGAGTATTGCTTTAACTTTTTCTATTGCTTTACAACGACGCTTTTTGTTTCCCACATTGCTTTTTACTAGGTCTCCGCTTAAATTTCAAGTTCACAACAAACACGATCGTTTCGCTTTTATTTATAAAAGATTTACAACATTTACAACATTTACAAAGATTTACAACATTTACAACATTTACAACGTCCGCTCTGGACTTTGACACTCACGACTGACCGTCAGATAACGAAAACAAGTGCCCTCAGACATTCGAACGCTCACATGGCAGATAACAAGCGCATCAACTTGAACCTCGCAAAACGCATAACATTAAAAAAGGTTAAAACAACACACATTCATGAAAACGACTATTAATCAACGTGTCATGGTAGGACTTAAACGACGATCCCGATAGTTAAACACGTAATCGTAATACCAGACACCGACGCCATTTTCTTAAACGCTAATAGTAAAAAGTCTCAGCTGGTAAATGTCAACCTCGTTTTAAAGGATGTGCCACTGATCTCCTCCTCTAGAATCCTCCGCAATCACGCAATACGTGAAAAACTTTCTTTTCATACCCAAGTCGAAACGCTTCTTAATCGCTTTTCCCGCATCCATCACTGGAGAATCCTCTCGCGATTCAGTGCAATTATGAGAGGACTTCTGCCGCGAGTGAAAAAGATAGTTTAATCTAGTTCAAGGACACGGCTTAATCGATTCTCAAGATAAGGAAGAAGGCTCACGAACATCCTTTCGGATAGAGCTGCTTGTCCACTGGGAAGAGGAGGGAAGAGGAGGAGGATGAGGAGGAGGATGATGAGGACGACTGAGGAGTGGTCATGTCCACGAGGGTTCTTCCCGGGTTATTTAGCTGCTGAAGTCCACAAGCAGTCCGACTCTTCGTAGATCCGAGAAAAAGTTAAACGCATGCCAGCCGACATCGATCGACTGAGAACGAACGGGTGTTCGGAGAGTTTATATTTACGTGCATAAGAATTAATGCCGCCATTAATTTTACGCACGGATACCATAACCTCGCCACCGCCACGCCGCCACACGCCAACAATTCAGCATCAAACGAAAAGATCACCGCTTTAACGCAGAGACTTTTGAGAATTTACACGCTTACGAATAGTTATACATGTAAAGATAATGTTAAACTGAGATTGGGAAGTATTAAACCCGATACGACAATTATTAAACATATTAGTAAAAATATTTAAACCGGGATAATAGCAAATAGTTAAACATTATTTAAAAATATACAAATGAGATAACCATAAACGAGAAGTAACTTTTACAAATCTAAAACGAACTCATCGTAATTACTCGCTCTTCTCGCCGGTAATACAACTTTACAACCATAAACGAGAAGACGACAACGGCATACGCCTCCCGCTCGACAATAAAATCGACTACAAATTCTCATTCAAGATGGCCGCACTCGACTAATCCGACTGAAATCAATTTATTTTCTCGCTCGAGAAACCGATTTATATATTTCTGCATTTGAGAATGCGGAGAATAACAAGACGAATGTGAACTCCCTCAGATCTGCTTCATCGTAAACCAAGCAGTAAAGTTCTTCAAAAATAGCCGAATACGTGATTTCGCTGCCTTTCCCACTATTTTCGTGGCCTAAAAATGGGATTTCACAAACTACTGACCCATTCAGCTTAATCTAGAAAGTAGTGCTGAAGCTTAAACACTAACTAGCATAGTCTGCAGTGTAAAAGTAGGAGTGGTTTTTGGGAAGTTTTTGAAAATTACTTAGGTACGAATGCAATTTTCCTTAAAAATTTAGTAGATTATTATTTGCAATTTTTCATCTTTTAAAGTATTTGTTTTATTAAATGCTATGAATTGTATTAATATATCGCCAAATTGCCTTCTAGAGCTTGTGAGCTTTACCCTTTATTAGTCACTCAATTATAAATGTTC
>NC_052476.1:20655664-20792573 GCF_009730915.1 Dioscorea cayenensis subsp. rotundata | reverse complement strand
GGTGGGGGGGGGCTGAGGGGGGATGAAGAGGGTCTCGGTCCTCGACGACGAGGTCGCCGGTGTAGCCCAAGAGGGCGAGGAGAAGCTCGTGGAGCATCTCGTCGGGGCTTCACAGTGTCAGTGTGTGCCGGCGGGGTTCTTATAACACAATTTTCAACTTTTGGAGGGCTTAAATGCATATATTCGATATATTTTTATTTTTAAAATTTTTTTTCAAGTATTCATATTTTTCCTTAATTAAATAAATCTGAAAATGAACATATTACCCGTCTAAACTGCTAAAAAGTTAATTATCCATTTTATTTAATTATTTGTTTTTTGTTGAAAAGAAAAAAGTTAATTATCCATTGTCATCTAATAATTAAAAAAAGGTGAAGTATTTCTTCTTCTTTTTTTGTTGCTCACTAACCATTCCAACATTTCATATATAATCTCATATCTTCAACATTAATGTAAATACAATCTTTTTACAAAATAATTTTATTTCTAAAATATTTATACATCCAATAAACATATTTAAAATACCAAAATTGATACAATTGGTTTCGAATTCGATTTCTCATTTATACAAAAAAATACTTGATCGAGACAAATCTATATTTTTATAGAGAGGCTCTCAGTACTCATTTATTTTTATTTATATAGTTATAAAAAATTTCAAATGATCTTTACATCGCTATTTTTTTTTATAATCCATATTTCTTTTTATTTGTTATTTTTCTAAAAATCAGAAAAATATTTATATATTTTTTTAAAATTATCTTTAACACTCAATTTCAATTCTCTTATTGAAATTAAATATAAAGAAAATATAAATACATAAATTTGGAGTAGTTTTGAAAAGATAATTAATTTTTTATAAAATTTTGTAAAATAACTAAGTTTTTTTAGTATGTGAGATTCGATTAATCACAACAGATTAAAAAAACAAAAAGAGTTTTTTGGATACGTGAAATTTGATTAACCACGACAATTAAAAAAAACAAAGGGAGTAAATATTAAGTGTTATGATCATTTTGTACTAACCAAAAATATGCATTTAATCCTTTTCAAAAAAATCATGTAATAGGCCACCTTGTCTTGTGAGCTCATGCCTGATACATTTGTATATAATGAAACTTTAGATAAAGCCAGAGACCTTGAGTGAGGAAAGAACGACAAAGACGACCCAAAGAAGCATGAAGTACACCGCCGTTAACCAGGCCCACAACCTTGGTCCACCGAGCTCAGCGCCAAAAATAATACGGCGGAGTACCAATACTGCAATGCAGCCAACCGATGTCGCAAAGAATACTAGTAGAGAAAAGCTGAGGCCTTGTGCATTGTCGATGTACAATGGTTCGCTATACATTAAAAAGTTGTATACTGTGTCTATCAACCATGGAATGCCAATGCCGATATAAATGTTCACCGAATTGCTGAAAAGAAAGAAGTGTGTAAATCGAACATTGAATGCGAGAAGGAATCGAGGAATTGGCGAAAGAAAGAACCTGCATGTGATGTTTGCAATGGGCAGAATCTGCAGTTATTTGCCGCTCAGCAGCAATCTTGCTTGCAACTAGATCGGGCCATGATGTTCCGCTAGCTAGTGCTGTGAATGCTATAACATAAGGATTTACTCCTACAAGAATATATGAAAGCCGACGAATTAGAAACACAGTTGGTAATATTAACATTTAAGTGAATGGAGTTTAAATTTTCAAGAAGTCAAACGGAGAAACCTGTGACGCAGCTTATTTGATCAGTTAGCTTTAGTCACTACATAAGCTATCCCACTGATGAAAATAAGAGAGCAAATAAAAGCAATCCATCCATGAGCAATTTGATAAGGAGGAACAAAAGCAAACAGCAATCTCCATGGTACAAGTATTGAGTGCCAGAGAATTCTTGCTATCCTGAAGCAGAAACTATTCATTTTCTTCGATTTAGTGGTTTCCAACTGTTGAAAGGAAGTAACTTGATAAGAATGCTCATCGTATTATAATTATTATTATTTGAGAATGAAATCAACTTCTAAGAAGAGTAATAACCTACCCAGTGCAGCATCAATAAACTGGCGTCCCCATGCAGAGAACAAATTGAAATCTTCTTCAATGTACTTTTTGCCACTTGCTGATGCAGATGCTTCTGAAATGTCAGTGTCTGGTAAATTTTCATAGACTTGATCTGCAAAACAAACAAAAATTAAAGCAACATTCCACCTTTCAAAGTAACCATTATTAGCACAATTTTGTGAAGGGAGGGATAAGATAACTTAAATGAATCAGGAGGCTTAATACTAACAAACACCAGTCTTTATCAGAAAGGATAGAAAACATATTACCTATGTTGCTGCCATGTCCTTCACTCAAATCAAGTATCTTGCAGCACTCGTCATGTTCAGCATTGCGAGCTTTACATGAATTATCACCTTCTGGAACCCAATCCTCTGGCCTCTCACTTCTTGCACTGATTTGAGATAAACAAAGAAATTGAAAATAAATGACTTTACCAAGACAAATGTTTATGCATTAGTAGTAACAAAAATGGGTATTTGAAGTTTCAATTGGCCCAATAAAACAGATGCAGTGCCTGGAAATAGAACTCTAAAGACATAACTTACAAGGGAATTGACAGGTATGGCAGGCGCTTGTCTTGAGCATATGCATGAAATAATAGCAATAAATACTGCAGAACTGTGAGCAGGGCTTCCCAAAGAGTAATTATATTGGGTGTCCATACCTACAAAGTCATGAAATCTCTACTTCAAAATTTCAAGTGGAGTACAGTTATAATACAGTAAATATTTGGCTCCACAAAATAAAAATGTTAATTAAGAAGCATAAGGTGTATGAAGGGTGTGGTTTGACTACAATAGGACAAAGCATTGAACAACCAAGGACATCACATGAAGGTGGTGCATATTAATCGGAAAATGACTTGGGAACCCTTTATCAAAACAAGGTCACTTCCTGCGCAAATTCTAACAGAAAACTTCTGGCCATATGGAATGGATATCAGCCGCATCATATAGATATATTCCGATATATTCCTCATGTCACCTCAAAGTATGCATATGGATTATTTGTTCACAAATATCTAAAAGTTTATTAACATCATTTCACCATGTTAAAGTGGCCTTGCATTAAATGATTAAATATCTTTTACTTCAGTAGTACATATGGATTTCTTGTTCTTTGAAGTTCAATCTGGCATTATGAATGGAGGGGCCAGCAGAAGTTATAAGAATTTCTCAAGTTTCATTCTGCTACAAGATCAGAAGATTCTGTGGCCAAGTATTTCAAGTGTCCATAGCAAAAGTGCTATTCTCCTTAATATGGCACAAAAGTTAATAAGAAATGCTTCCTCCCTATTACTTTGCTTGCATAGTATACTTTCATCACTGACTTGATCTGGTTTAGACATGGATTTTAAATGCAACATTTGCTTTCAACAATGTTTTAAGCAGTGAAGATTTACTTGACTTCACATAATAGATTACTTGGTTTCATGTCCCGCTCAGAAAGCATCAGTTCATTGAGATTGTCTCTCACTCAACATCACAAGCATGCAGTGTTGTATAGAAATGAAATCATCATAAACAAGGTAGATCAAACTGACCTCTAGTATTATGTAGAGCCAAACATAAGCCCAAAATGACCAAAAGAGGCCTACCAACCAAACACCTATATCTGATATCTTCTTCAAAGTACCAGCTCTTGGGATTATCACACATACAGCATGGATAGGAAAGAGGTCAAATGCAGCAGAACCTACGAGTGTACCAGGTCCCAAACCTACAGATCAAATGTAAGTTGTAACATATAAGGATATTCCACATGTAAAATAAAACAAGAAAGATTAGCTATTTTCCGTCACTATGCAAGCCAGGACACTGATAAAAACCAAAGCAGGGCTACATATGAACTCTTGCAAAACAGATTAAAGCTCCTTCAAGCAAATAAGCTTCCAGCCATAAATTGAACATAGATGAAGCCACTTTTTCAACCTCTGACTCAAGTTTCCAGTCTGTTAAATGATATATGAAATGGTGACTTCTATAGAGTTAATCATTTAATCATATCCAACAAATGTCGGTCAACAACTTGAGTCCATTCACCCTTCGAGATAGTAAGAACTTCAAAAAGGCAAACACTTTCCAGTGATTGCTTGAAAATTATCTTGCCATAGTACACATGCAATGGACAGAAGAATTAGAGATCACTCCACCAATTTAGCCATTACATGAGAGTAGTAGAGATCCAGTACTCAAAATGCATATAAAATATAAAGAACATTTGTTATATAGAATTGCATAATAATGCTTACCTCCGGCATTCAGCTGACCAATATTCCTGATGGCATCAATAGTGGCCAAGGAAATTTGTGGAAAGCTTGTCCCAAATGCCAGCAAAGCTATGTCTGCTACTGCATAGTTCCAAACCTTCACCCGTTTAATCACCTCTGTATTTGTGATGGGATCAATTTGTACAACCTCCCTTGTTTGTTTAACAACATTCTCCATCTATTTGAAAAACCGAGCAGTTATAGAAGACAACCCAATGAAACAATAGGCAAGGGCAGCAAGATACAAGAAAGCTCGCAATCCATTGTAAAGAAAAATTTCACCACCAAATAGGAAGTAATTCTCACATCTTCCATACAAAGAAACTTCATCTGTATTGCCTTCTGCCATTCTTTAATATATTACAACACAAGGTTATTTACAATTTGAGACTGAATATTGTGGCACTTTCAGGACAATAGACTGGGACCTGAATCAATGAATATCATTGTGTCATTCATACAGGTTAAATAAAGTAAATGATAAGTTAATAACATCAAACTATTTTAAAGAATGCTAGAAATTAAATTAAAACAAAAACTGCAATCCTCAGTGCATCAAAACCTCAGGATTAGCCATCAACAGGATATGAATGAGGCAAACAAGTTAGTAGTTGTTAGTTCGCTATCAAAAAAGTTTCCAAGTATCATATGATTAATATTAAGAAAGAACACACACAACAAAAGTCCAATTTTTTGTCCATTTGCGGCTGCTGATTTGCCTATTTTTAGAAGAGGTAAAAATGCATGCCAGTATATTTTTGGGTACCTTTATGCTTCCCACGGCTGGAGATGTGATTGCAGATTAACAATTTGGCTTCTGTGAGGTACATAATCTGGTTTATTAACAAACAAAACTTCTCTAAAATTGAAATTCAGGCAATATATCAAAATCACTCTCCAACAAAGAAAAAGTTAGACAACAAACACAGACAGCGACCAACTCCTTTTCTCTCACCGATTCAACCCAACAAGTCGAAATCCAAAATAATTCCATGAAAAAACATCAAGAGAAAAGATCCAAAACCAAAACAACATTCAAAATAGAGCACAAGAACAAATTTTTAGATGATAAGAACCCAAAAAATCACCAAATTTCAGACAAATTCCTGGAATTAAACGTAGGGGCGGAGAAAGTGGAACCTGGTCTCGAATCCAGAACCAGCGAAAGGAGTCCGGCCGTCGGCGGGAATCCGTCTCGCCGTATTCCTGCGAGATTCCTCGGAGATTCCGGCTGGAGCGAGATCATACGAACCTCGTGGAAATGCGCAGACTGAAATCCAACCAAAAATTCACGCTCACATTTGAGATTCACTAACGCTCTGTTTCTTTAAAATATAAATAAAGAATTAAAACATTTAAGTACCACATAATGGGTAACTACGGTAAAAAGTCTTATCTAAAAGCTTTGGAAGAAACTAAAACATACCAGCCTAGTGATAGTAAAGGATTAAGTACTTATGTAGCCTCTGGAATAGTAGACCAAAAAATAATCAAACAAAATAATTATGAGCCTTGTGATTTATTTATATATACATATATATAATATTTAATTATTTATAAAATATGATATACATATATATATATATTCATCACGTAGCAAAATAAAGATGTTCATTTACCGTCTCGTTTATAGCTGTCAGATAATGATCAAACTTATTTTTTATATTAATATTATATAAATTTATTGTTTATAATTACTATGTAATACTATTGATACTGTTTTAATATTATTTAGATATAATACCCGAATTAGTCCCTCTATTTTTCTCAATCTTTCTATTTGGTCCCTCTACTCTTGTCACTTGAAAATGGTTCTATTTAGTCCTTTCTACTCTAAAATAGACCAATTATTGACTGTATTTTTCAAGGTAGAAGGACTATATGCGAAAAAATTAAGATAAAGAGACTAAATTAAGTCATTTCAAAAGTAGAGGGATTAGTGAGACGTATTTTTAAGTAAAATAACCAAAAGAGAAGAGAGATATTTGGATATTATACATATTATTTATGAATAGATCTACCTTTGGATTACTATACAACCGATATTGTGAGTGTCCCTAAATTTCAAATCTATGGGTGTTTCCATCCTCATGTATATATATATATATATATATATGAAATATATCTTAATTAAAATTATTCATAGTTTTAGTATTAATATTGTATAAATATATTGCTATGAGTACTGTATAATACTATTTGATACTATTTTACTATTATTTTTTAATAGATCTAACTTTGGATTATTATACATCAAATATTGTGGGTGTCCCTAAATTTCAAATCTATAGGGTGTTTCGTCCTCATGTATATATATATATGAAATATATCTTAATTAAAGATATTCATGGTTTCAATGTTAATACCGCATAAATTTACTATTTTATTATCAGTGTGTAACATAGTTTGACACTGTTTTAATATTGTTTATGAATAAATCTAACTTTGAATTACTATATAATAAATATTGTGGGTGTTTCTAAATTTTAAATCTATAGGATGTTCAGTCCTCATTCATATATATATATATATATATATATATATATGTGTGAAATATATCTTAATTAAAGCTATTCATGACTTTAATAATTGATGCAATGTGTATAAGTCATCATGTGAACTCAAGTGACTCACTTTAATGATCAAGTGGACTAGAACTAAGATGAAAATAAAATTATCTCCTAGAGCATAATAATTAATAAAAGATGACCACTGATATCATTGTCCATTTTTATTGATGTAAATTAATAGCGACATGTGTTAAAGGTTAAAAATTTTGCAAAAGACAAAGAAACCAGTGGACATCGCTGACCACACGTGGGACATGTGTTGCTTATTTTAATTGCTTACCATAAAAACCAACATAAATTTTAAAGTATTCAAACGAGGGTGACAATACTCTGATTGGATCCATCACTCTGTCTGATCTAGAATATAAAATGGGTTTGAATAAAAATTTTACTAATACGGGTCAGGGTGCGGACATAAATTAGTTGTCCGAATTTAAATTCTTGATAAAGTCAAGACATGAAAAATTTGAACAACTGAGTTATTTTACTTCTAAAATTTTAAAAGATTATAATCTAAAACCCACCTATTTTAAATCCTATCTTTTCAAAAACTTCTAACAAATATTATTTTTTTCTATATATTTTAAGTAAGTTTTAGATTATTGATTTTATCTTTTTTACATTTAATGTAAATTAAATTATTTTTATATAATTTAATATTTGAGTGAATTTAAATATACTTTAAAAATTTGATTAAATTAAAACATCCAGACAACCTAATTAAAAAAGGATTTTTCCCACCCCTAATTCAAACTTTCGGAACTAAAACAAATAATTGTCATTAAAAAAAAATACTCTTACTCTCAGGATGAGAGTTTATCTGCAAACATGACAAAGTCTGTCTGAAAGAGTAAGAGAAGCAGTTCTGTCCATGAGAAATGCACACAAGCACAAAATACTTTTAAGGGAAAAAACAACTGATTATGCTTCTCATGGATGAGAAGATATTCAAATTAAATCCATAGAACCAACAAAATGTGGCGTGTAACACATGCATGATCAAGTGAGGACACAAAATTGTTGACTACAAAGCAAATATTGCGTAAAATTACTCCTCTTCGGCCTCATTCTCGGCGATGTTGAAGTATCTCAACTCATAGACATTGCGGTCTTTATTGGATGAAATCACTCGCAACCAATCCCTGACATTGTGTTTCTTCAAGTATTTCTTCGTCAGATATTTCAAGTACCTGAGTAGTATAGATTAGGGTTTCAGTCAAATAGGCATGGAAAAACCAGGTTATGGCATATCCAGGGCAAGCATATGGATTCTCACATGAGATCATATATAACACAAGCAAGCTAAATTGGCATCAAAGTTCCATTTGAATATAAAGAGAGTTATAAATCAAAATCAGAACAACTAAACACAAAATTTCCATATTATGAAGAAGGGCATGATAAAAACATTAAATAAGAAAACAGAGAAAAAGGAATACAATAGAAAGTAGAAACACAAGGACAGAGGACTGATACTATGATTTCTAGTAACTTAAGTTGAGTATTTATCAAGGCCCTATAATCCGATGTTTCATTGCTTATAAGTGAGTATAAAAACATTACCCCATCCTTCCTTCAAGAAGGATAGATTACAAAGGTTCCTTATAACAAATACCCAAATAATACCATTCTAGAGTCTAGACATCAATAACACCCTTCTAGAGAAAGATAAATATCCAAGTAAGGAAGCTCACTAAAAACAGAAACTATAAAGTTGCTACAAGACTGACATAAGAACTGTCTGACCATTTAAATTAGAGACAATAAACTCTGGCAAAAATGACCATCCCCACATGGCATGATAATTATTTGCTCCTTTAAAATCATGACCCAAAAAAATAACTAATCAAGATTCTAAAGATATTCAAAGATGATCTAACAACAGCTTTGGCCATTTAGTCAAGAACCAATAAAACTCTGATAAAAAATCAACATCTTTCCCACAAGACATGAAAATCAGTTTGCTCCCTTAAGATTCAACAACAAAACAAAGCTATTGTCATACATACTAGTATATTCCTAACGTGTAGTCTGAGATAGCATTCACCTTTGAAATTTAATTAAAGAAAATACAAAGCTGGAAAGAAGCAATCAACTTACAAACAACCTTCTTTTCAGAAAAATCTGAAACACCATTCGATCACTGCCATTATAATAACAGAATGTTCACTTTACCATTATGTCTACATTGCCTCCAGCTTTCAAATCATGAAAAGATGTGCAACTCTAACTGCACAAACTAAGCTAAAAGACATAAGTTTTTACAGTATAGCTTAACATTCGTCAAAATAAAAACTAATTCTTCTAAGTTTCATTTAATTCTACAATATATCTAAACCAATAAGCTTAGCTAAAGACATAATTTTTACAGTATATCCTAAAGTTTCTAAAAATAAAAACTAATTCTTCTAAGTTTCATTTAATTCTACAATATATCTAAACTCATTAGCAATACATAGGCATTCCTTCCTTGAAAAATATTGCCAATATTAAAGCTAAAAAAAAGAAGCCTATAACACTTTCCTTCACGTATGAGTATAAACAATCCAACCAAAGCCCTAATTTTCACAATCAAAATAAAAAAGTAATTTTTGACCAATCTATTGCACATAGATCTCAATGCATTGTATTATCAACAAATAACCAAGCACAAAATCAGTAAAATGGAGAATCTTTGCTACCTTTTCGAGAACGGGCCATCAGAGGTGACGGTGATCTTGGTCTTCTCACGAGAAACAGTGATAGCATCACCAAAATGCGCCAGGCTTCCCACCAGCAACCTTGATGCGTTCCTGGAGGAACTTCTCAAGAGAGGCAATGTCCATGATCTTGTCATCCACCGGCTTTGTACAATCGATCACGAACGTCGATCCCTTCTTCTTCCCGGCTTTCGCCGCTGTAGCTCCGCTGCCTCCACGGCTCATCTCGAGATCTCTTGCCGCCGCCGGCGATCCTCGATTAGGGTTAGGGTTTTAGAAAGAACAGAGAGAGATCTTTGCATCCTCGAGGCTAGTATTTATAGTTCTCCAAATGAAGGCTCGGCCCGGCCCGGCCCAACTAATCTTTCATTGACCCAAGTCCCAATAAGTACTTTCTTTTTATCAATTTAAAATATTTTTATTGCATCATTTTTTTTTTACATTAACTGATAAATAATTACTAAATCTTTATAAGCGTGCTTAAATAATTACATTAAAATTTCAAGCTTGAATAGAATGGAAATGTGCTTAAACAATCACTGGAAAATCAGCAAAAAACCCAGTTGAACTGAATGCTAATGAATGGTTGGACATCAAATAATTTGATTGAATTGAACAAAGTTTAAATTACATTTGTTTACTCCACAAAAAAAATTGGAATAACAATTTATTTAGAAACGGAAAGGATAGTTAATTTCCAGTCAATGAAAGGAAAAGCTCGTCTCTGAATGAAAGTGTTTAACCAGAGTAGTAACAAAAATGTCCTCACAACTGAGGACCTGCAAAAAAATGTTTGTATTGGTTTACATGAAGAGATGAGAACCTCGGGAGCTGTCGATCTTTAATCCTTCTGTGAATGAGTCAGGAATTGATTTGTGTACTTTGTCCACCTTTGATCCTGTTCCCGATCCGGATCCCGACTTGTGGTCATAGTATTCAACCACAGCGGCTCCGGCCAGAGCAGCCAGGGTGAGTGCCTGAGCATGTAACCTATAAGAATTGATCATCAGTTTGACTATGTTAGTGAATCAGGTTATAGCATATAATGGTAAGCATTGTGGCAACTCGAAGATGAGAAATAACAAAATAAAGAAAATGGCTACTTCGATGACAAAATGTATTGGCAAGTATGAAAAGCAATAGTGAGCAGTTAGAAATGAGAAAGATTTGATAATATAGATGCTCTTTTAACAGGTTGTAAGTAAAAAAGGTCGGACTTTGTAATCAATGTTGAAAGATAGCACTCTTATTTTACTCTTGATGATCAAGATAGAAGATTGTAAACTGCATACTCACATCTCAATGCTGGTACCCACAATTTAATAATCCATTGCAGCTGTTTCTTCTGTCTAAAATAAATCTTCTGATCTAATAGTACCATTGGGTTATCTTTCCCCATGGACAGAAATATCTCTTGATACTAAAATACCAAAACACATACTCGATCCCAAACAACCCACAAACACTTCTAGCAATTTTACTGTCCACTACTTCATGGTTATTACCGATAATTTCATCAAAATAGTGTTTGAAAGAACTTGGAATATGTTGACAAATAGAGATGGTGGTAGATCTGTCTCTGACAAAGATGTTGGATGTATGTGTTTAACCAGCATCTTCTTTAATCAACAAGCAAATGGTTCATTCATTTACTTTCTCCAAGGGCTTCATGCTAAACATTTATGCCTCAAAATAAGCCAAAACCCATAAGTATAACAACAAATGATTCTTTCAATTAGGGATCCGATAATATTAGTCTACAAGAGGTCAAATTACAATATATAAACAACTTACAATAGATTGCCAGTTTGCTTGAAACCCATTTGAAATGTACTCAAGTTGCTACTCGAAGTCAAAATATATAAAACAACATGTCTCTTTTCTTTTCTTGTTCATTTCACGAAAACCAAATATAAAGTTTGGCAGCAACTTAAATCACCTGGTCTCCAAATAGAGCCCCAATGTGATAAATAAAACAATGGGTCTCATCAGTAAATTCCTACAGCAGCGCTGCCAGCACCTATATCCTTGAAATAAAATTTATTTCCTCATATAAAATCCTTCAATTTTATTGTGATCTCTGGTAGCCAGAACGAAGCGACATAGAATATCACATTCTAGTTTCAATTCCCAAAAGCACATTAAACAACAGCTTAACATTCTCACTAATATAACTTCTCAATTCAAGACTCCAGTCACAAAGCACACAACAATACAACTATCAACACTAGAAAGACAAATGTCTCTATTTGATCATTCTACCACCCTCCATGTATTGATTTGTGTCTGAAAAACAAATCAAGCCTTCCAAAACTTGAGGCCCATGAACATTGTCAAACGTAACAATTAGTTATCAAAACTCAAATCATTATTCAAAAAATCATCTAAAAGAATACATATCAAAACAATAATCATGAACCAACTCAAACAAGAATTTATCCAGGTTATTTGGAAACCTAAAATCCCCAAAAAATAAATTCAGGTTTTCACTACCATTCATTGATTGCCATCATTGAAAAAATGCCAGGAAGACAAATGTCACTATTTCAATCAATCTATTACCATATAGATACTGATTTGTATCAAAATAACAAATCTAGACTTCCAAAGTTTCAGCCTTACAAACATTACCAAACATAATTAACTGTTAAAAGAACCATAAGTCAGATAAACAATACATCAAGGTTACTTGGAAACCTAAATCCTCCCAAAATTTCAACTTTTCACTCCTATTCATCGATTCAACCCAAAAAAAAAAAACAAAAAACAAAAATATAAAAAGCAAACCAGAATTAATGCAACCAAAGAACACGGCTATCAAAAAGTTAAAAATCAAACCTTGCATGAATGATCTTGACACTGGGCTTCATATTAGGCCGAGACCAATTATACGCCATAGAACCCGCAATGCCGCTAATCCAAAGGCATCCTTCAATTCCCAAAACAAAAAAACCAAATCAAAATCAAATCTCACACCAAAAATATCCCAAAAAATTTAGAAAAAAAAAAGGGAAAATTCGAAGGATTACCAACTGTTCGCAGCTTGTGATCCACGACCCACTTCCTTATCGATTCCATGTTGCTCAATCCCTCAACCATCTTCACTTCGATTCGAGATTTCTCCTTCGATTATAAATTTTTTCACAAAATCAAGAAGAAAAATTAGGCATGATATTTATAGACAGAACGAGGAGGTCGAGGTTTCACGCGGTGTTTACCGTTGGATCCAATGTATGGAAACAAACAGCAACTAAAGTTTCATTGTGACGTGTCCTATTTTTATTGGGTGAGACATCCACACAAAAGCACCAATGTAACGTTAACACGTGGTTTATTTATCATAAAAATATTGATAAACTTCAAAATCAACAAAGTCAACTTTTTTTTTTTTTTTTAAAAAAAATTTCTCTTATTTAATTTCAATTTTTGGCTTTAAAAACCACAATCCGTGTTTATGAAGTATAATAATGATAATATTTAATCTTTTCGGTTACATTTACTAGTTGATGAATAAAGCATCTTTATTAATTTAATCATTAAACTCAAAAGATGATTAATTAAATATCTAAATTTTAAGTTGAACGAAAATTGTATAAATTAAAACAAATATTTTTCATTAATTTAGATTTTCCATTAATGATTGTTTTATATGTTTAACAAACTATAGTCAAAATCATTGATTTAGTCACTCAAATTTCTACAGCTTGAACCAATTTTATTTGATCAAATTTAAAACCCCCTTTAATGAAAAAATTTATACTTTCATTATGATATTATAATGTAAGCTCCTGATTATAAAATTCTCATCAAATATGTATATGTATATATATAAAAAGCAAAACTAACAACTTCTATTAATGAATCATCCACCTTTTAAATTGGGCTATTTGTCACCTATTGAAAAATAATAATAATAATAATAATAATAAATATATATATATATATATATATAAAACTAGGAATATCTTTGTTTTGGAGAACCTAATGCTACTAACTCTTGATAAAATTAAGTTCATTGGAGAGGAAGCATAGAGTAGTTAAAAGATTCCCAAACCCACCACATTATAATAAACCAACCCAGGATAAACATCCATATATGCTCAAACAAAGAACAATCTCAAAATGATCTCATGCCTACTACCATCACCAAAGTTCTCTCATGTTTTCTCCTCACTTGCTTGATCTTCAACATGATCAAAATGATAGACGGAGAAGCCGCAACTCCGGTGACACGCTCAGGGTTTCTCCGGGCGGCGGTGCGAGGCCGGAGAGGCCGGCCTTGTTTCGATGATACAAGTGTGTGTTTGTTGTATATGGAAAACAAACCTTGGCAAGAGAACTACACTTGTTGTTTTCATAGGTTTTGCAAGGATGTATTGAATGATGAACAACATTGTGGGGAATGTGGCCTTAAGTGTGGATTTGGACTTGCATGTTGTGGTGGTAGGTGCACTAGTCTTGAGAATGATCCTTTGCATTGTGGCTCTTGTTATCATGTTTGTCCTCATAAGGTTGAATGTAGTTTTGGATTGTGTGGTTATGGTGGTGGTGATCTATGAACTATGATGTTATGTTGTTTCTTGTATGGTTTATGAATGTTTTAATTGTTTGGTACTTGTGTTTCAACATCTAAATTTGGATATAAATATTGTTATATATATATACATACTTTCTCTCGTTTTTTTTTATCTTTAATTTATAGTATTTTCAGGAACAACACGCTATAAATTAGTCTAGTTCTTAGAACAAAGTACTGGGAGTTGTATAAAAGAACATATGTCTTTTCAACTAATGTTATTTTTGTATACACAATGATTTAAACTCAAAATCATCTATTTAAAACCCGATCTTTCATCACTTCAAACAAATATGTTTGTATTTTTTTCATCTTGATTTGGAGCTATGAAATTATTATTATTATAATTTGTATGGGTAATAGTTGCAAATAACTTGACTATGTTATTAAAAAAAAATATTTGATGGTGAGGAGGTTAAGGTTGTTTGTTATTTTTACGGAAAATGATACTTTTTTTTACCAAAATTATTTAAATTTTAATTTATTTTTCCAACATTACAAGAGTCACTGTTTCTAAATTAAACATCTGCGAGTATTATTAAAAAAAAAAATAGATTTCTCTTTACAGTGTTTTTTCACCTATACTATCATTAAAATTCAAAATAACTTATCTAAATCACCGAGTTAGTTATATACTAAATTGTATATTTATGATGTATTTATTTATTTATTTTTGACAAAAGCAACAAACGCTACCCTATAATAGGATGTCAAAGGGACAGACATATACAGTGGTATACCAGTTATGGCTTAACGGCCCCTTAAAAATTTACCATATTGAGCTATCTAACACTGGGGCAATTAAGGCTTGTTATGCGTGTCCAATATAATATTTCAATGACTATAACCCCATAATAGTAAATCTTGTGTTTTTGCAACACTGGAGAAGTGGACAATACGGACTCATTCCACAAAAGATCTCTGTAAATAGTAGACAAACAGTATCAATATATTAGTTCTATAGTATGTTTGCAAAGCACTGTATAGTACTCTAGCACAAGGGGTTCGATATTTCATCACTCACCCACCAGTCATGGTGACTTCCAGGTATGATTTGTATTTATGAACGTGATATAAATAGTTTGAAATATTTTAAAAATTTATAAATAGAACCCAATTTCTGGTATAATGTGGACTTGGGCTCAAAGTTGGCC
Source organism: Dioscorea cayenensis subsp. rotundata (assembly GCF_009730915.1). NCBI lineage: Eukaryota > Viridiplantae > Streptophyta > Magnoliopsida > Dioscoreales > Dioscoreaceae > Dioscorea > Dioscorea cayenensis. The sequence continues at coordinate 20,777,248 of NC_052476.1, read as the reverse complement.
CAGCACGGCCCAGTTATTCATAGACACGTGTCTCTCCACCCTCAATATAATCCCATCATCCGTTTCACAAGTGACAAATCTCGCACCCTCAAAACCCTCGCGGTCTCGAGCCATTGTTCCCTGGTTATCGCCTCCCGGAATCCATCGTCAAGGTAAGCGATGATCGAAATCTCGTATATATTTCTATCCAATCAAGCACCATAGTCTCGATTCTCAGTGTTATTGTTGTATTTCTGGATTTCTAGGGCTTTATTTGTGGTTCTTGGTGTTCTTATCTCTTGGAATCCACTGTTAATCTCAGTGGTAATCGTAATCTCATGTATATTTCCATGAATCAAGCACTGGAGTCTCGATTCTTAGTGTTAATGTTGTATTTCTCGATTTTTAGGGTTCTTGTATATATTTCTATTTAATCAAGCACCAGAGTCTTGATTTTCAGTGTTATTGTCGTATTTCTGGGTTTTTAGGGTTCTCGTATATATTTCTATTTAATCAAGCACCAGAGTCTTGATTTTCAGTGTTATTATCGTATTTCTTGATTTCTAGGGTTTTATTTGTGGTTCTTGGTGTTCTTACCTCTTGGAATTCATTGTTAAGCTGAGTGGTAATTATAATCTCATGTATGTTTTGATGAATCAAGCATTGGAGTCTTGCTTCTCAGTGTTAATGTCGTATTTATGGATTTTTAGGGTTCTCGTATATATTACTATTTAATCAAGCACCAGAGTCTTGATTCTCAGTGTTAATGTTGTATTTCTGGATTTCTAGGGCTCTATTTAATCAAGCACCAGAGTCTTGTTTCTCAGTGTTAATGTTGTATTTCTGGATTTCCAAGGCTTTATTTGTGGTTCTGGTGTTCCTTATCTCTTGGAATCCACTGTTAAGCTGAGTGGTAATCGTAATCTCATGTATATTTCCATGAATCAAGTTCTGGAGTCTGGATTCTTAGTGTTAATGTTGTATTTCTGGATTTTTAGGGTTCTCGTATATATTTCTATTTAATCAAGCACTAGAATCTTGATTTTTCGTATTTCTGGATTTCTAGGGCTTTATTTGTGGTTCTTGGTGTTCCTTATCTCTTGGAATCCATTGTTAAGCTCAGTGGTAATCGTAATTTCATGTATGTTTCCATGAATCAAGCACTGGAGTCTTGATTCCTACTGTTTATGTCGTATTTCTGGATTTATAGGGTTTTAGTTGTGATTCTTGGTGTCCTTGTCGCCTGGAATCTATTGCCACAGTAAGTAGTGATCTAAATCTTGTATCTATTTCCATTTATCAAGTACCAGAGTCTCAATTATTGGTGTTAGTGTCATATTTATGGATTTCTAGGGCTTTAGTTGTGATCCTAGGAGTTCTTGTCTCTTACAATTTATTGTTAAGGTAAGCAGTGATTAAAATCTCATCTATATTTCCATGAATCGAGCACTAGAGCTTTGATTCTCTGTGTTGAAGTTGTATTTATGGATTTCCAGTGTTTTTGTTGTGATTCTTGGTGTTCCTGTCTCTCAGAATCCATTGTTTAAATGAATGGTGATTGAAATTTCAGATATTTTTCATGAGTCAAGCTCCAGAGTATTTATGATTAGTTTAATGTTGTGTTTCTGGATTTCTAGGGTTTCAGTGGTTATACTTTTTTTTTTGTTGTTATATTTTTAAATGTTTGTGTGCATTGTTGCAAGGTATTGACAACTAATAAATCAAGTCACAGGTTGTCAACTTTAGTATTAATGTTGGCTCGTTGAAGTCTGATTCTGAGGGCACCTGGTATTCTGGTCCTTTCTGGTTTTTTTTGGGGTTTTGTTGTCATTCTAATTGTATTATTTATTTATTTTGTTTGTGTTGGGTGATGCTTGGTTAGATAATGCATGAAACCACATGGCGTTGTGTTCCTATCTTGATTCACTGTGTTCTAGTTGTGATTCCAGTTATTTTCTCCTTTTGGTTCTTTCTTTCTTTTTTTGGTCTTGGTTGATGTATGGTTGCAAGAATTTTGCAAATTATGAATCAAGCCACATGATTTTAATTCTTATTTGTAATATGCCTGTTTCTGTGGTGTGCTTTTGAGACCACTGAGGATCCAAATTCATGTCTGGGTTTTTAGGATTTTAGTCATGATTGTTGATTTTTGCTGCAAAATTTTTGGCAGCTTATGCTCGATTTGTGTAATTAGTGGAAATTTTTGTGTTGGTTAGGCGATTACTGTTGTTTTTCTTCTTTAAAACCCTTCTTTTTGGGATATGGAGTGTGGATTTTTTTATTCTTTTTAATATTGTTTTGGGTTGCTTGTTTTGTGTGATTAGCTTTTTTTTTGGGTTTTTGTTTGAGGCAAAATCTCAAATTGATGGTTGAGTGTTTCTTTCAAATTTTGAGTTGGGTTGTTTATGGTTGCTTTGCATGACCAACTCTCTTTTTCTTTGTATGTTTGGGGTGCAAGCTCAAATTGATGGTTGTGTGATTATTTGTTCCCCACTTTTAATTCCTCGACTTCTTTTTTTCAGAGGCTGCAGTGTGGATGTTCTTTAAATTTGTATAGGGAACGTAGGATGCTGGTTGTTGGTTTTGATGAAAGTTTGGCTTCTTTTGGTTGTTTTGCATTGCAGTGTAACATTTCTTTGTCTTATTTTATGTGGTAAATTGATGCAGAAAGCATGAGTAGCCGCGGAAGCAACCGAACCATTTATGTTGGGAACCTCCCGGGTGATATCCGTGAGAGGGAAGTTGAGGATTTGTTTCACAAGGTCTATTGTTTTCATTCATCTATATTGTGATGCCTTAGTCTTTTTGATTTTTCTTGCATTTGGTTCATCAGTTTAAATTCCACGTTAAACACTTTTAGGGATCTGTTTCTTTTGATGTTCTAGGCATGCCCTCACTCATATTTTTGGATGACCTTGAGGAGAGTCTTATGCATTTGATTTCTTGGTGTTTGTGAGAATGTATATTTTTATAAATAGGGACAGTTTCAGATAAACATCCTTTTGCAGAACTTTTAGAAATGAAGATACCTAGATGTTCCTCATGAACTGTGGTCCATTTGTACTACCCAAAATATGCTCACCAATTGTCCATCATTTTTTTACAAGGAGTTTTGTTAGTGAATTGTTCAGGGTTTCACTTTTAAGGCATCTGGCATCGACTTGTCCTGCAGAGTATTCTCCAGAGTCAAATGTTTTAATAGTTCAATTTATGATGGATGTTAATTGCATCCTTGGAGGAATGCATTTTCCTAGATCATGCCATTTGCTTATTTAATTTATTTTATTTTTTACTTGAGAAATCTTCTTACCTTCCCATTCTGGATTAGTTTTGTCTCTGCCATTTCAACCAATAATTATGGCAAAATCGCTTCACAACTTCCATCGTCTTGTTAAAGTTGTGGTTTGTATGCCACCCGTTTTGACGCTTCATTTACTTAAATGGACTTCCTAATGCCACTTTGACTTAAGTTTTGGTTCTTTGACCCTGAAATTTTAACTCAAAGAATTTAACACATGGTAAGCAATGGCTGTCTGGGGCTGCTGTTTTTGGAAAATATTTCTGAACCTATTTTCAGTAAAATGTTTCAGAATCATGTTAACATGTCTCTAACTGCAAAAGGTGAGTAGAGATCTCTTGCTTTGTACAGTGGTGAGCATGGTGTACTTGTTTGGAAATAATAATATCATAGTTATTTAACTTTCTGGTGCCATGCTATGGTTTTAGGGAATTGATTATTTTTTTATTTTTTTATTTTTTTATTTTTTTGTTTTCATTTGTTTAAACTTCTGGATGTGCTTGCTGATCTGGCCATGTCTTACTATGCAGTATGGACCCATTGTTGATATTGATCTCAAGGTTCCACCAAGGCCTCCAGGTTATGCATTCATTGAGGTAATTTTGTTCTCCAACATAATGTACTAAACGAAGTCTTCCTCATGGCAATATTGTCTTTTTTTGCACTTTGCCAGGCAATCAATGGAACTACAGTTTATGATTTAGACAGAAAATCTATTCTCATTGCATCACAGTTGTTAATGCCTTTTTAAATTGCTTATGTTTGATAGAAGCACATAATAGGAGCATGTTACAGTCATTTTATGTTTTTTTAGGAACCAGTATCTCATGTCTTTTGGTATACAGTAATATGACTGTTTGTATTTTGTGATAGTTTGAAGAGGCACGGGATGCTCAAGATGCCATTCGTGGTCGGGATGGCTATAACTTTGATGGTCACAGATTGCGGGTAAGGCTATATTCAATGAACCATTAATTAAGGTTTTGATGCCTTTGCTGTCCTCTGTTTTTCCTGTATATATATATATATATTTTGAGTTTGTTTCCATCTTGGGATTTTGCTTATTGTGCAGGTGGAAGTTGCACATGGTGGAAGAGGACACTCTTCTTCAATTGACCGCCATAGCTATAGAGGTGGTGGGGGTGGCCGAGGTGGTGTTTCTAGGCGCTCAGAATATCGTGGTATGTTTATGTATACCTGTTGAGGAATATTTGTGTGTTGTTCTAGTCTTCTGTATACTGACACGGTATGCTTTCAGTTAGGGTTACGGGGCTTCCGTCCTCAGCTTCATGGCAAGACCTAAAGGTAGCCTTCTAGCAGATTTTCTTAAATACTATAGTGCTGTTTATGATCCATGTACTACATTCTTATGTTTAGCTTTATATGGGTGGGTTACAGTGATGCAACTCAGTTGATGCTCATCTTGCTTGTGGCAATTATATTTGTTTAAATAACTAATCTGTTACAACAATGGAGATGTGGCATTATAATTGTATCTCAAATGGGACATGGTATTGCAACCTACTTTCAACCAAGTACGAATTTGGAGTTTAATACAAAATGTTCTCTGAGTTCCTACATATCCAGTGCCCATGCGACTTCAAGTACATTGCTTTTTTATTAGGAATTAAACACCTCCCTATATATATATGAACATATCAGTTGCACTTGTCAGTTCCTATCTTATTGTAACCTTTTATTGTGCAATTTAGTTATGCTTACTTCTAGTTCATTCACATTTTCAGGACCATATGCGTTTAGCTGGTGATGTTTGCTTCTCCCAAGTTTTTAGTGAGTCTGGAGGTATACTGCATTATATCCATCCTTTATTTCATCTTGTTTCTTTATTTTCAAGACTTATGTAGGTATGGTTAGTTTCTTAACTGCATAAGTTTGTACAGAAAAGGAATCTGGTTTCTACAGATTGTTTTTTTGTGAGAAAGGAGAGGAACATTTCTTTTGGTTTGGCCAATTTTAGTATTTTATTTTGGTTCAATTATTTCTTGTGTATCAAGCAGATCAGCTGACAATTTCTCTTTGTAAAAGCGATATTAGCTGTGCTAAATGCAATCCTATTTTTGTCTTGGTATATTGCAGGCACTGTAGGAATTGTTGATTACACAAACTATGATGATATGAAATATGCGGTTTGTTGCTAATATTCTGTTGGTTTTGTTTGAATTTCTTGCTCAACCAATGAATGTTAATGGAACTTATTTAGGTCTTTGATATATATATATATATATATATATATATTTTGTTTGTTTGCTGCAGATCAGGAAACTTGATGACTCTGAGTTCCGTAATGCATTTTCTCGGGCATATATCAGAGTACAATAACTTATATTTTTTTGGATGTGTTTTGGTTTTTATGGTTTGTCTTTGATATTTTTGATGGAAAAGTGTAAGTATTTTTTTCTTCTTGCGTCAGGTTAAGGAGTACAAACAAAGTTTATCCAGGAGCCGCAGTCGCAGCCGTTCCTACTCAAGAAGTCGAAGTCGTAGTAACAGCCGCAGCCGCAGTCGCAGTCGCAGTCAGAGGTCTGGTTTATATCTAATTTTCATTATCTGGTCGGATTTGAAAGGATGAAAACTTGTCCTACATTGTGCAAATTTGTTATACAGCAAATCTCCAAAAGCTAAGTCGGCACGTCGGTCTAAATCTCGTTCTAGATCTGTTGCTTCACGTTCCCGTTCAGGGTCAAGGGGACCGTCATTGTCAGGGTATGCCTTGTCATCTCTTTTACATCTTTATGTCTTTCTAGTTCTAGAGGCTTTTGTGTAGTTAAAATAGCTATGGATCCTGATACAATTATTCTGTTCAATTAGATGTGAAAATCCAAGCTTGAGCATGAATTGCTTACAATATGTAGCTTGTTCATTAGATACAAGATGAAGTCTTGTCCCCAAGTATTTACTAGAGCCATTATCAACAACTCTGAAACTCTTGAGTATTTACTTGAGCATGAATTGCTTACAATATGTAGCTTGTTCATTAGATACAAGATGAAGTCTTGTCCCCAAGTATTTACTAGAGCCATTATCAACAACTCTGAAAGTCTGTGACCTAACAAAGGACTTCATTCTTATTTGAGTCCTTTAAACTGCTATTTTGTTATTATTATTCCAAGTAATTTTATGTGATTGAGAAGCTTTCTAGATCCTATGGACATGTACTTTATTTTTATTTGATGACTTTTGAGTTTTGAGAAGTATACCTGTGCAACTTGTTTTGATGGGTCACTTCTGCATGGCTCTATGTGTTCAGTATGGCAGGACATGATGCATTAATCAATCTCTTTTGGCATTTTTTTCCTGCTATGTATCTGCATTCCTGCATGATTCCAGTTGAGATGGTCCTGTAAGAGCCACGTTGAGCACACAGATTTTCCGTACTGTCCAATTATGTCAATGTTTTAATGCTTCCTTCTTTCTATCTTTAGATAAGGGCTTATGCGGCGATCTGGGGATTGCATTTTAGGAACTTGATCAGGATACAATGGAAATGGATAGAGCTCCTTGGTTGTGTGAGGTATGCTGTTTCACAAATGAGCAGCTTTGGAAACCAAAACTTACCATGATTGTCATACCTTTGTGTATTACGCCTAATCCCAATAGGAGCGGAATGAGAGAAAAATAGAAGGGATGGATTGCTTTTAAAGCGCTGGATAACAGTGAACTAAGTGGAATTGGAATGCGCAAGTCAGCGATAGGGGAATTTCACCTTGCTAATAGGCATTGCTCCCAGGAGAGTTGTGATGTGGAATTAAATGGTACAGTTAGAGATAACTTCAATATGGATAACTTCTGCACCTTAAGTTTATTTGCATTAGCCACAGCTTCATTTACATGATATACTTGTCACTATTTCTTCTTTTGAATATTGGCCCTTGGTAGCTGTTCAAATTTTAGAAATTACTACCAATTCATTCTGTTTTAAAACAATGGTGTTGCTGAACTTTTATGGTTTCACATTTGTGCTTTCCTCTGCGGTTATATCCAACGTGGAAGTGGCCTCGGTGCTTTTGGATCAAGGCGTTAAAAGCCAAAGTTGTGGATTATTGAATTCTCTTGTTTCTGGAACTTTTTTTGCAGATCCCGATCCCGATCCAGATCTCCTGTTGCTTCCGTAAGTTCTATTGCCAATCTTTTTGTTGTTTTACTTCAATGTCCACCTAACCAGTTGTTTTGCAGCCCCCTCGCAACAAACGACCCAGCAAGAGCCCTGCTCGGAGCAAGAGCCGATCACTCTCTAGATCCCCTGCTGTATGATCAAATGCCACACTTATTTTTATCTATATATATAAGACCGGTAATTTAGGGAGGTCGTCCCACAACAACCATTAGATCATTATCTAATGGTTTTGTTAAAAATATAATCCTGTACTAAACCCATCTCTGGAGTTAGTAATGAAATAACAGCTGGACGTCCCTAGAAAACATATTATCATATATATATATATATATATATATTGTGCGATGAATTAATTTTTTAAATGATTGTTTCTTATTTTGACAGGCGAAACCTGAGGGCAGTCAAGAAATTGGTACCGCAGAGAATTGAGATTGATCCCAGAAGTTGAAGCTGCAGGCAATTAAAAGATGATGACTCTATTGAATTAGCTTTGTTTTGGGGCACTGAGACAATTAGGAACAATTATGTATTAATTGGGAAGTTTTTAGTTATTAATTACTAACTACTTTGCTGGTTTTTATTTAGGATGACCGTGATGACTTTATTTATTCATTATGGCATGTTGTATAACATGAGATATGAATCATATGATACTAAAAAAGGAACTCTTTTCCTTTTGTTGTGGGTCTGTTCCTTTTATATATTTTGCTGACTTATGATTTGATTATCTGAAAATGTCTGATTATACCCTGTGAAATAATGCATAGGAATGATAGGATTAGGCTTTTTATGCTTTTCAAGGGACAAGAAAAAAAAGAAGAGATTTTATTGTGTTTTTTTGGGTTTTTGGGAGGCAAATGGAGGGTGGAGATTATGTTATGGTTTACTTTTTAATTTCTTTATTTTTTTAGTTGAATATATATATATATATATAAGTATTTTTGCACGGATGTAGTTTTTAAGATTTGGTGCTCGAAGTATAATTTTTTTTTTTTAGATTTTAAAATACATTACTATTGTTTGACATAGATTTAATTTTTTTTTATAAATATTATAATTTTATTGCGAAGAGAAAATGTTATTGTTTAATTTTTTTTATAAAATCTTTTAGTTGACATTAAAAAGATGTATGAAGTATCTTTGCTAGGAGGTAATTTTTTATTTTCGTCTAAACTGCATGTTAATCTTAGAGTTGGGTGCTTGAACAGTATATATATATATATATATGGGATTTTATAATACGCCACTATTATTTTACGTGGATTTTCTTTCCATGCTATTTAATTTCTTTTAGAATTTTTTGTCTCATTAATTTTTACTTTTGTAATATAGATCTTAATATTTTTTTAAATGCATAATATTTTAGAATTTTTTGTCTCATATTAATTTTTTACTTTTGTAATATAGATCTTAATATTGTTTTAAATGCATAATATTAAAATGTAAATAATAATATTATTGATCTTATTTCTAACAAAAATCATTTTTATTAATTAAAAAAAGAGAAAACAGAAACTTATGCCTGTTACTATGGCTCTGCCAATGGGAGTTTTCTCGGTGCCATGTCAAATTGAATTTGATATTTAGAATTGGAATTGAGATCGGCCATTAACAAGGATTAATAAAGAATTACAAAAACCTAAAGGCTCAGAGGGATTTGTAAGATTAAAAGGACTAAACGCCCTTTTTTTTTTAAAAAAAAAAACCCAGGACTCAGAAACAATTTACCCTATAAATAATCCGGGAACAGTCATAACATCTCCAACCAAACAAACCCTAACAAGAAAGAAAGGAGAATCCTGTATTCACAAAAATAGCCTCATAAATAAATAAATAAATAAATAAATAATAATAATAATAATAATAAACTATTTCCCGGCAATAATTTTTCAATCTGAAGAAAAAAGGAATTCCGAAAGTATGCAAATGTAATATCTCATTACAAGTACAAACATGAAAGAAGTTATTTCTTAGCTTCCAGAGTCTCAAAAAAAATACAGGAAGCCAGATCATGCATTCATTCAGCCAGAGAAAATCCTGTCAGAAGATGAACATTGAGTAGCAGCCATCAAAGAGGACCTGACCCGGCAAAGTTACACATACAGTTTGCATTTACAAATAAATTACAGTTCTTTTTTTTCATAAAGTATCGAATTCAATTTGATATTCAGATAAAATGATGCCGGTTGCTATGGCTCTGCCAATGTGAGGCACCGTCTGTTCGTCCACGAGAGTTCGGTCTCTCGGCGTTGTGTTGATGCCATGATCCTGTTCTTCTGTTCGGGTCTGATGATGCACCGGTGTGGGGATGACTGAACCAACCAGATTCCCTGTCTAATGGCAGTAATGGGAAGGGTGCAAAGAGGTCTCTTTCCCATGCGTAAAGATGGTTTCCTCCGGTGTTTTCCACTTCTTGAATGCTCCGGCCGGATGATCCGGTGGACGTAACTAGGTATAGGCTGTTGGGATTGGGTGGCTGGAGTTGGGCTGGTCCTATGGGAGCTAAACTCCTAGCACCTCGTTGTGCACCCGAGATAGGCCCATGCGCAGCCGTTGAATTGTGATGTAGGTAATGATGATCTTGGACATGGCCCTGGACTCGAGAGTTATTAACATACCGTGGATATGGGGAAACAAATGGACCTCCGGTTCTAGACACTGAGCTGCACGGAGTAAAAGAGGGGTTAGTGTCATAAAAAACGAGCACGGTTTCAAGGAAAGTTAGCCGAGGGATGTACCTATGAGCAAGGATGTAAGGGTGGCCGAGAGATCCTGTCCTTGGTGGACCATCAGAATTAACCCTAACTGTTGCAGAAGGAACTGAAGCTTGATCAGCAGTGTTTGTAAGGGTAGTAGGTATAGAGTGTTGAGGATGATGTTCCCAACCATGATAATGAAGTTCATTGGCGGAAAGAGCATGTTGATTCTGGACATTTGCTGGTGCAGGTACCCGAGCCCAGGGCTGATGATACGCAGGAGGACCATCAATGGAAGATTCAGACGGAATGTGAGGATTTGATGAAGAGGATGGTTGAAGAGGATGGAGGTAAGCCACATATGGACATACATGAGCTGTTGAGGAAGTAGCCGGATGCTCCATAAGTATAGTATGGTTCCGGAAAAGCTCTTGAACTGCAAAGCAAGAGATCAATGATGGTTGGAACATTTCAAAGAGCACTTTATCTTAATATGTTGGTAGGCAAAGCAAATACATACAAGTAATTGGTGGAGAGGATTCTCCTTCTCTGCAAAAAGAATATAAAATGTCACTATAATCATAAACAAAGTAATGTAATTATGATGGCAGAAATATGTATCTACTAATGGATCAGTGTGGATGTGAGGTGCATGGTTTTTGTTTACCCCTAACTAGTGTTTCCAAATGATTTGTGTAGACAATGCCATTGTTGTTATTCTACTAAACAAGAAAACTCAAAGTTACCTCTTGAACAAATAATCCCATCATATACATAAAATCAACCAATATCCTAAGAGAAGAACACAACTTTAATAGGGAATCAATCTCTAACAAATTAATATCAAATCAGTGTAAAAATTCTGCTTCACTTCCCCACACACCGGCAAAAAACAAACCAAAGAAAAGACTGTCCCACAAAATAGTTTTAGACATCCAATAAATGATCAAGTTTTGTTGTTGAAAGCATTTCCTTACTGGTTAGCAATCAATATGTTGGCTTCCAGAACTTATTTGTGAAGATCAACTTCTCTCAGGGAAATCTGTGGATACCCTAGGCTCAAATAATCTCAATAATATCTATGGCATCGGTCAACTAATGTATTGGCAGCCAGAAGACACTCTAAAAAATTGAGTAAATCGACAACACTGTAAATTAACAATGCCTCCAAAGTTTTGAAAAGTGCAGCGCATTAAACCATTTCTGTAGCAATTGAACAACTGAAAAGCAGATTGAACTAATGGCACTCACTCAAATGGAGTGGGCAGTGGAGCTACTCGGCCAAATGGGCACCAATGAAGTCCAAATGCCTGCGAAAATAAACAAATGTAAAGGTAAGGCAACAAAATGATGTAACAAATGATTATATCTCACAAGAAAATGTAGCTTAGAATAGACAAAACACAGTGAGAAGAGAGAGAGAGAGAGAGAGAGAGAGAGAGAGAGAGAGAGAGGGCAGATTCCCTTTTAGCACCAGAAAAAACAATGAGCAAGCTATATATACAATATGAAATCATAGCAATAAAAATGACACTTCTGAACAAATGAGAAAGAAAACTTGAGTTGCTGATCATCTCTTATAATCTATATTTCATAATCACCTTCAGCGATTGATTTTTTGCTCTCAAGAGTCAATGTATCTATTTCCCAGAAAATAATTGTCACTGGCTCCCAATTTACATGTCGGACTTAATCAACCAATCAGAAGTTGTACATAGTGCATGAAAAGGCATAGTAAATACCATGCCAATTTAGCAGCAAGCAGCATCACTATTTATTAGTTACTAACAGCTACTCCATAAGCAAACCTAGTTTATCCAACAATATAAAGTTATAAGGGTTGACATAGAGATCTATAGTAGAAATAAAATGCTCAGAAGGGCAAGTATCTCACACTTATTTTACACAAACATGGAAACAGCTGCCCAAGCCAATTCCTATCAACTAATACCTAATACTAGAAAATCTCCTTTGTTCAATCACACAAAAATAAAATTGTCGCACCAGTTTTCTTTGAAAATTTACATCAAAAGCACATGTTTCACTTCTAATGTGGTCCTTTGTTACTCATTCAGGTGGCATTTGGCTGTGATTGGAATGAGTTGGTATACATTGGAATAGAAGCAGAAAGAGAATTCGTATTGAAGGTGAAAGTTTTACCCTAACTTGTCTCAAGTTTTATTCCCATTACATTTTATTCTGTTTAATTGTTTAGTCCGAAATAACTAGGGATACCCCATGTTATTCCAAGTAAAGCTATACACCAATTAAACTAGGCCTGAAGCTTCTGAGTATATTCCTCTTCAGTACTAAATATCTCACGTATTTAGTTTGTACAGTCACATGAGAAAAACCCAATTTCATACAAAAAAAGGGTCAATATATATATGTAAAACGCAACTAGAAAAAAAATGAAAGGTGGGTGTTCAAAATGGAGACAGATTATAATAATGCAAATAGGTACAGGACACAGAATAACTAAAGGACAATGGTGACAGTTGTATTACTAATACACAAAATTATGGTGGATTGGGGACCAAACAAGAGCTTCATGGGAAAAATCTTAAAAACAAGGACAATGAATAATTTTAAGAACCATTGTGAATTCAAATATGAAATATGCCAAGAAAACAAAGAACATTCACAAAATAGTATCTGATGAATTTTTATGGGGAAAGTATATAAATGATCTCACAAAATAAAAGCAGAATGTTAGATACAATAATTTTTATTAAGAAAACACATTCAACTCGGCTGCATGCTACTACAGTAAACATATTCAATAAATGTTCTCACCATTTCTGAGTAACCAAGATCATAGAGATCTTCATCCTGTCGCCATTCATCCAGGCTAAGCTCTGGCCAAGAGCTCATGCCAAAATCTGGCAATGTCCGACTACCATTGGCAAATAGCCAATTACCTTTCTCAACTTTCCGGCAGTTTGGGCATTGCATTGCTCCTTTAACATTGAATGCTGAACCAATGCAATCTGAAGATTTTGCAAAAAGAGAAATAAGCTATAGAGACGTTGCTGTGTTGAAATCATAAATGATATAAAAAATTCCAACACAACAACAAAAAACACATGATATAAATTATACCACAACATACATATGTATGGGAATGTTTGACAAAGTTGAAAATCTATAAATGCTTCTAAGACATAAAAAAGAGTTTTAATTTTATACCTAAGCTAGCTCTCATAAGTAAAGAAAGAACCCTCGCACCACTAAACTGCTCCAATTTCCATACTGTGAGAAATTACATAGTTAAAGATGGTCACCTTACAGTATACCATAAGACAAATTCATCATTTAAGCACTTAACCTAATAAATGTTTAGGAGAGGAAACTACACTTCCAATCCATGGTATTCAATGGATCTAAATATGGATTAAACATCTCAGAATCCTAAAGGCCAGCTCCAACTTCAGTCTTTTAACAACTGCTACCTGGCATATGATGCTTACCACAAATTGTAGATAGGTAAAAAGCATTGAGCCTTAGGGTTGATGAATAACCAAAAATAAAATTTCAGGAAAAGAAAATGAAATAAAGATGGTAAAAAAGAGCTACATAAACCTTCACACTATTTTTTACCGTTCACTAAATCAAAAGGTCCATCTTTAATATTATATTATACTATATTATACTATATTATATAATATATTTATTTATTTTGATTTGATGAGAAATCCCATATTCATTAACCAAAGAAAACCCTAACTTTAATATTAGATCTAAATTTTATTCACCAGTGATGATCTTGCTCCCATTGAAAAAAAAATACAACAAAGCAAAAAGCCCCGCATTCGTGAGCAGAGCTATCTATACGCAAAGACAATCCAAATCTCTCCACAATAACTCATCACAAATCCAAATCACAAAAGCAACCAAATATCAAACCAAAAATTAAACAAAAATCAAAACTTTAACCCAAATATCAACACCAAAACCTTATAAAAAATAAAAATAAAACAAACATCATAATTTCTCAAGTCCAACAACAGGAAAAGCACAAATAAAGACACAAGCCAGGGTCTAAAACTAACCGAGATGAAATTCATGGCCACAACGTAGCTTAGCGATGGAGCGCGCCCCATCGTCGGCGGAGACAGCATCAAGGCAGATCGAGCAAGCAGTGGCGACAGCTTCTCCGGCAGCATCATCAGCCGCCGGATCCGTGGTACCAAGGCCCATGTTTTGCAAGCAATCCGAAGAGCAATCGAGATTGAATTGAAACTGAAATCCAGAAACCCTCGATTCGCTCCTCCTGCTGAGCTTCCTCCAAGGATTCGCCCCCAAATTCGGAGCAAAACCGAAGGCTAGGGTTTTATTGGGCCGGGCCAAAGAGGGAAAGAGAAAGATGCCCAATTTGGAAGAAGGGACGAAAACGAGGGTTAGGGTTCTCTCTCTCTCTCTCTCTCTCTCTAAACATAGCCCATGGGCTTTGACTATTTTTGTTTTATTTTATTTTTATTATTTATTTATTTATTTATTTTGAAGGGTGTGAATGGATAATTATGTATTTTTTTATTTTTTTAAAAAAAGGGAATGAGAAACATGCGACTCCAACTCTTTCAATTTTGTTTTTAAAAAGCTTTCGAATTTAAATGTTCTTAATATTTCGGATTTTTAAAAAATTTTACATTTAAATATAAATTAAAATAAAATTATAAAATTATTTAGGTGGATTAAGGTGAGCTTACCTTTTTTTTTTAATAGACAACAAGACCCATTTAAGAAATTGTCAAATGAACAAATAGGTATCGAAGTGCATCAATTATGATGGTTTGCATATCACCTAAAAAAATTCATCTGCCCTACAAGAGAGGTGAAACCACTGTTTCTCATATAAGGGACTCACACGCAGGCCAGTGAATAGTTTATAAATAGATCAGGCCCTTACATGATAGTGCGTGAAGATCATAAATGATCTGACACGGGAAAGATTCAAACCCTTACTCTGTCCCCTTGAGCTCACTTTCTTTGCCCCTACGAGCTCACATTCATCGTCGGTGTTAGGTATATTTTAGTATTTTATTAAAAAATTAAAATTAAGAGTTCATGTATGAATTATATTACTGAAAATGAATATATATATATATATATATATATATCATGTAGGGACGTGACTAAATTTGAATAAATGAAAAAAAAAGGAGTATATGGTTTTAGTTAATTTTTTTATGTCTGCTTTTTAAAGTTATTTAATTTTAATGTAGATAGAGAAATGTAATATTCATATATATATATATATATATATATATAAAGACAGATAGGGAAAGGTGTCGATCTTGTAATAAGGGAAAGTTTGTTCATTAAAACAGAGAACTTTTTATTATTTAATTACAAAGGTTTTCCATAAAATTGATTTTTTTTCCTCTAGAGGTTCAATTTAGAGGTGAAATATATATGTATATATATATATATATATATATATGTCTATTTTAATGTAGACAAAGATAGCTCAAAGAAACATGTGTGTATATAGAGAGAGAGTTTCAAATCTCAAAGTTATTTCTTAGCTAAATTAAGTTATTATAAGAGTTTGTACTTAATTTCTTATTGTTTTTAAAATGAATTATCTAAAAATAGAAAATTTCCATATTTTTAAAAAACAGCATTTGAGGTACTCTTAGAAAGCTAAGAAAGAGAGGGACTCTTTCCTAACTTTCTAAGAATTTGGTGAACATTAATTAACATATAAAAATAAAGTATTTAGTGTTTTAAAAAGTTTTATATATATATATTTAATGAGTTTAAATATAAAAATATGGTCAAAACCATGTGCACTATGGACATTTAAGAGGAATCTTGGTTTGTTATTGACTATCAAACTGACTTATTGTAAGACTTATTCAACATGTCTTTTTTTTAATAATTATTTTTTTTTAATAAATATTCATATTTTATAATTGAAGATGCAAGAAAATGGTGTGTAAATTTTGTTTTAAATTCAATTTTTTAATATTCAAGAGTTGGTTGACAATGAACTTTGGGTCAAGTCAAGTAAGTCTTTCTATAATTTTAATTCATTTCCAACTGTCTAAGACCCAGATAAAAAAAATTATTAGAATGAGTTGTTAGAAAGTTTATATATATAACCCTCCAAAATTTTGAAATTACACATAAACTCTCCTAAAGTTTCTATGATGTTACATATATTTTTATGACAACTTTTAACCATTTTATAATATAAATTTATATTTATACCCTTGAAGAAAAAATTTGAGAGAATAGAATTATACTTAACATTCTCAAACTCTAATTTTATAGTGTTACAGTGGTATACATGCAAAAAAATTTAAAAATAAAAAAATCTCATAATATCATAGGTTGAATACACCACCCTCATTTATAAGTTGAAAATTGATATTTTTGGAATTCTAATGTTTGATATTAACAAAAAAAGGGGCTAATTTTAAAGGAAGTGATTAAAAACTTGAGAAAATTAGTTGCTAATTATTATAATGTAAAGTATACTGAAGCAATATTTTTGCTTTGCACCTCTTCTGGTACACTACAATGGATTTGATTTACATGATTACACTCATTAAGGATCTCTTTCTATGTGAGAACTACTGACCTTGAATGATCAACAACATACATAAAAATAGGAAGAAGAAAAACAAGATCGAGAAGGCGTACGTGTTCGAATTGTTTTTGTTTCTCTTGTTTCTATGCTAGTGTGTGCAATTATGTTTATCGATACCTCTTAGAAGAGCTCTTCGGCATTGAATTTGTTCCAAGCTTCCTGTTCCAAAAAGAAAAAAAGATTTGAAAAGCCCGGCCAAACAAACCTTAAGTATTTATCATATTCTGCTCGAGGCCAGTTTCTCATTAAATTGCACTAAGCTACTATCAATATGTACTATGCATGTAGCTTTGAGTTCATAAATAAGCTTAAAAAGTTTATTAGGGTTATAGTTTTCAATTCAAAAGTAGTTCGACAGCTTGAGAGATTCATTTGTTAGCAGAGACATCATCAGGTAAGAGATTCGGAACCTGATTCAAATTGTACTCATATTTATACAAGATTAAACTCTCACACTAGATGTATACATCTGTGAATTGAAGACCCTTCTTACACCAAGTGAGGTATAATCTTACAAACTTTCTGTCAAATTGCATGACTAAGTTTGTTTGGGGCATGTTCAAATATTGGTCTCTAACATAGGCATTTCTTGAACCCTAGTACATTGCATGTTTATAGTACTAAATATAGACTGATATGCATGAAAAGAAGGTACCAACGCTATCTGCATGAATTACGGATCACTATGAATTGAAATAAAAGCAGGTAAGTTACAACGGAATTGTCCATAGGTGAAGAAATACCTTAAGGATATCAAACACCTTCTCCGCGATGTATTTCTGTTGAAGATTTGCACCCTTTTGTTGTACCTTATCAGGATGGACACACAGGGTTGCTCTCCTGTATACCTTTTTTACAGAGACAGATGTAATCAAATCTGTCAAAGAAGCAGGCTGCCAACCGCATTCAGGCCAAAGCACCTGTTTGTGTTAAATGACATAACTCAGTGGAAAGAAGATGAATGAACAGTGCAACAGCTCATGCAAAAATTCAAGACAGTTAACCTGAAAAGGATGATGGAAAATTTTACACAAAGGCAAGAACACAAACGCACATATTGCAATGTTGAGAGTAAGGCACGCAGGTTGCCTTCTTTCCCAGCTGCCCATCTCTTTATTTCAATATCCAGAGTTTCAGCAATTCTCTGAAATCAGCAAAGAGAAAGGTAAGCAAGAAATAGAAGTTAAAGAAAAGCTTTTTGGTAGGACCTATACCAATGGTCGAAAGAGTTGTGGTTCATAATGAACACCATTCAACTAGTTTTATATATTTAATGGGTGAATATCTAAGTGTCCTGTACATTGGATAGTATCATAGTGAATAACATAAAAAGAGGTGAAACATTTTCACAAAGATGCTACGGAAGCTTCTCTTGAATTAAGACGAATACGCATATAGCACAGCATGAAATTCACCAGATTGTATCAGATGATGCGCCCTGACCAGGACTTTAACCACAACAAGATTCAAGTGCAATATAATCTCACCTAAGTTGTACAGCATGCTGCTTATGCAAGCACTACAGAGAATTTTACAGTAGGGCTTTGTAAGCAGTGCACAGAATTGGGCAAATCTAACGCAATAAGGGTTCAGATGCCTTACATGTCTTTCTTCCTGTTCCATTCTAGTTTGCATATCACGTTCATTCTTCTCAGCAAGAGCTTTTGCCTGCACAAATATCATCAGAAGAAACCAAGGATAAGGATATAGCAAAAATAAGGCTTAAAGCAACAGAAGCTTTTGCAGAATGAAAAAGAAAACAATGAATGTGTATCTATTTCAATTTTAAGGAAAACAAGTAACAACATCATAAGAAAACTGATACCGTGCGATCCAGTGTCCTTTGATGACGTTCAAACCTGGCCCTTCTTCTTTCTTCACTCTCTCCCTCTACTTCTTGATATTCTCCAGAAGATGGAGAACCTTTTTACATGTGTGGATCAAAATTAACTTCATTAGTTGAAGATTAACATTACCTGAGGACTACTTTGTTATTGTTGAATAAAAAGAGACATCGCATAGGAAGATACTTCCCACCTCCAAAGATAGAAGTCAGGTCATCTACAATATTTGTCACTGATGATGCCTTTCGAATGGTGGATGAAGAAGTAGATGATCTCCGAGTTGTATCAGAAGCCTCCTTGCTTTGTACTCGTGCATCGAAGAAATTTTCCTTAAAAATAAAAATAAAAAATCGCATGATGGCAGCTTGCAAAGAGTATAACAAATAATGCTGTCAATATCTTGAATTGATCATTACTGAGGTTGTAGCTCTTTGTTTAGGTGCACTGTTAGCTCGAGCACCCATACCAAAGGAACGACTCAAGATCATTCTCATTTTTGTGCTGCTTTTCTTGAGATTGGGCGGCAGTCCTCTCTTGAGATTGAGCAGCAGTTCTGTCAACTGCAGCTCTTTCAGCCCTCCTGCGTGCTTCAGTTGCCGCCTTCTGAAATGCAGCTCTCTCAAATTTTAAATGAGCTTCAGAAGCTGCTCTTCCTTGTGCCTCTCTTCTGGCCCTCTCCACCACTTGTCTCTCCCTGTCCCATCCATGCTCTAGTTCCTTCTCCTTTTCAAGTCTCTTTTCTTTCTTCTCTTTCTCTTCTCTTTCTCTCTGTTCTTTTTCATGATATCCAAAATCCAATGGATCAGGTATTGTTTTGCCATGCCTTTCTTGATCTGTGGTCTCTCTGCTTTTAGCCGGTCTTGCATCGCATTCCTTTTCCCTTGCCCCTTTTCCGTGTTTGAATTTGGCCTCAGCTTTATCCATGGCCTCCTTCATAGCAGCAGCAGATGCTTCTGCAGCTGACTTTCTTTCAAAATTGTCTTCATTGTAAATAAATTTCGCATGACCATTAGCAAAGGCTTGAAGCCTGCCCATAGCAAAAGTTTCAAGTTCCTCTATAGGTGATGCACCTGAATTCCGCATAGAATTTTCATAACTTTGACTGGATTGATCAAATGATCTGTTATGTTTTCCTTGAGAATTTATACCAAGGGATGCATTTTGACTTGCTTTTCCTGTAGATGTGTGTTTAAGATCCAGTGGAGGTGGCGGTCTTGATGGTGAAGGGGCACTTGTAAGTTGGGTGAAGAGAGGGATTTCAGAAACATTGAGCCACACATCATCTGCCGCTTCCAAATGTTGATTCAACTTATGAGATAGACCAGCGGTCACATTTCTTTCACAATGTTTTACATTGCCCTCTGAACTTGAGGAACGACTTCTGCCAATGTCTTCAAAAGAATTAGGAGTTTTGCTAGGCTTTTCAAAAACCATGTGATTTTTCTCTAGATTACCATCAGTGGAACGCATTTTAGGTACAGCATTCTTAAATATCTTGGATGAAGGTTTAGTATGTTGTTCTAAATCAGCAAAAGGATCTAGATGGGCCATATTCTGAACAGTATTTAGATGACTGTCAGCTTTCCCATTTTCTTTCTTTACTGATGTAAATGATGGAGTTGAATTCTTGAAGACGCCAAAAGCATCAACATCATCAAATAACCCTCCACTGGCAGGAGAAGCATTGATCTTTGTGCTTCCAGAGCGCATAGGACTGCTAATCTGCTCCAAAGGGTCAGTAAATAACCCAGAGGTTGAATTTGCTGATGTAGATGTTTCTAAGACTACAAAAGGATCGCCAGTCGCATTTGAAGTTGATTTGGAGCTTGGAACTGATGTTCGCTGATAGTTAGACTCTGGCAGCTTACTGGAAAATAAATAACAATAACTTACACTTTGACAAGAATAGTTACTAACAAATGCCACTAAGATTTGACACAAAACAGTTAAATTGGATGTTATGAATATTTTCCAAAAAAGGCCAAGTAATAGTACTAGTCAAATGAAAAGATTACTGTCACGGAAAGAGAGTAAGAGTGCCATATCAAAGGCGGTAGACTGCTTGACATGTCCAATATTATCTTAGGTGCAAGAAGTCTGTTTGGTTCCTGGACAAAGATAGATTGGCATAAAACGAAATAATAACTCTTCTTAAACAACAACCAGCATATAGCTGGTTGTTTGGTGTCAACCTCATAAAAAGGAGAAATGAAATCAAATTCCAGTGTAAGAAAATGTAAAAGAGTTTCAGTCGATGTTCTGGGCAATAATCAAGGCCTTTCACTCATAGAAATTTCAATAAGTAGTAAAAATAAAAATAATTTATGTAGCTATTTTATGTGACATCATCTTGAATGCCTCAAATATGTTTAGGCTTTAGCATGTCAAGGCCTTTGGAGCTTTGTGCAGTCTTTTAACTAGTGAGGCTCTGCACATGATGCTCAAGATGGTCATAATGTATCAGCATGATCTTCAGTTAGTAATGTTTCAAAGTACATCTACCAGAAAGATTCAAAGCACACATTTTTGCCTAATAAGATTTCATTTACTTTCTTTGACTCTAAGGCAACTAGTCCATTGTGATGGACTAAAATACATAAACAATAAGTGACATAGACGTGAGTTTCTTGTTAGGTTACTGAGTTACATTTATGGAGCTCTACACTACAACCGTTCAGGTAGTGTTTGGTAAGGAGATATGGAGGGATGGGGGAGGTGGATGTCCAAATGGTGGAATATTGAGAAATAGGGACAGACCACCTCCACAAATCAAGGAACAAAAACACGGCTTCGAAAAAATGGAGGGATGTCTTCATCTCTGTGACTCTGTCCAATCTCAACTGAGCTCTCAAAACAAACACAAAAAACACAAGTTTGTATTTAAACATCCCTCAAACCAAACAGAACCATAGAATTTCACATCCAAAAAGGAAAGAATGACAAAGAAATCAGCATAGAGAATTCATACAAGTTGCATTGATCAAATAGCAAGCCAGACATTCATCAGCAAGAGATGGGATCATGGGAGGAGTTCATATAAGAGGTTTTCAAATCATATGTGTATTCCTAAGAGAGCAGATAGAATGAAA
The DNA here is from genome assembly GCF_009730915.1 of Dioscorea cayenensis subsp. rotundata. NCBI lineage: Eukaryota > Viridiplantae > Streptophyta > Magnoliopsida > Dioscoreales > Dioscoreaceae > Dioscorea > Dioscorea cayenensis. The sequence continues at coordinate 20,755,609 of NC_052476.1, read as the reverse complement.
TGAGAACTGAAATCACTACTAAATCAAAATAAAAAATAAAAAAAATTGCAACTTTATAATTCATAACACAAATAATCCATTTCTCAAATCCAATTGATTCGAAAATTACCTCCGTTGTAGTGTACTACTCCTTCCAAATCCCGGAATCAGCGCCTCAAACCCAGCCGACCCATTCGAAGCAAACACATCATCGTACTTCGCCGAGGTCGAGCTCTTCATTCCAGGGATCCCATCAAAGATATCGTCATCGTAAACAGGCTTATCATAGACAGGCAAAGACGAGGCCTTCGAGGAGTCGGATGATTGAGGAGATCGGGACTGAGAGAAGCGAGGAGGGCCTCCGAAGACGCCTTCTGAGGTGGATCCAGAGCGGGATCGGCTGGATCCTGCCGGCGGGGCCATCGGTGCAGACTTTCCCTTTGGACGGAGTCCAAAATCACGGGCGAGGAGGCCAGGCAAGTCATCCATGGAAGTGGAACCTGGAGATGACGATCTCGGCGGCCTCGATGATCGGAGGAAAACTCCGGCGAGCTCCGGCAGTCGGGAAAGGGCACCGGAGAGAGAGAGAGAGAGAGCGTTCGTGGAGATGGACATGGATTTCGCGCGGTAGGCGCGGGACCCACGGTGGGGTTGGGGTGAGTGTTAAATGGGGCCCACTCAGGGAGGTTATCGGATCGGGTTTTAGTTGATATCGGGTTTGGATCCGAAACCCTGAAAATCCATTTCGAATTACTGGCCTTTCTCTCAGAATTTCCAGTCGTGGGATGGTAATCTGACGGTTTAAATGAAATATTAACTATTGACCGTCGATGACCAATAAACCACTTGAATTTTCATCACATGAGAAAAATTCTAACTGAATTTGAATACCAATAAACCGCTTAATCGTCCCGCTCTTTAATACATCCGTAGATGACCAATATGAATAATAAGGGGTTATAAATAAGTAATAAGGGATAAAATTCATTTTTTTTACTAAGCTACTGTCGATGTGAATGTTGTTAATCTCATCTATTACTGTTCACAATAACGTTTTAAAAAAAATGTTTCCAGAATAAATAAAGTTAATCGTTGGTTTTCAATCCAACGGTTGGAAGATAACGTTCGTAGATAAATTCTCAGAGAATCAACCATATATATATACATATATATATATATAGTCTATTGTTGTTTTCCAGATTCTTTCCATACAATGAAACTGAAAAAACAATGCTGTAAATCTTATTTACATTAGTAAGATATCCAGACAAAAGTTCAGTAATTTTGTATTGTTTTATGACATGTATGAATTTACTTCTGTTATTTAAGTTACCGAATTGACAATTGATGTTCATTTTACAGCCTCCAAAATAAAAGTTCAATGACTTCTCTGCTTCACAACCTGATAAGAAAATGATTCACAGTGTGTGTAATAACTAATAAGCTTCTTATGAACATAAACAACTTTGTTTCATATAGAAAGTGTTTTATAAAGTTATTTATATTGAAACAGGGGCTTCAAATTATATAAAAACAATGAATAATGATAAGAAATTATGACAATCCAAATCAATTAATTTCAAGTATTGATAAAATTACTTCAAACTATGTGCATCACCAACTTGAGAGTTTTCCACTCCAATCAAATACATTCACATGTTCATATTTGATACAAATGAAATCATTCGTATCGAAGGCTGTTGTTCACTATGAACTTCAAGTTCATCAATTTATTGCTAGAATTAAAAGGCATATTAAGAGAATAATTTCATTACTAAAGAATAAGGTCACCTAATGTTTCGGCTTCGGATTCTTCACTATCATCACAGTGCAGTGTGCGTGATGAGCACAATGATCGCTAACACTTCCCAAAACCGCCCTGCAAAAGATTTACAAAACAGTATGATCACATTCAAGAATGTGTTTGGTTTTTCCGTATTGTTTCAGAATTAATTACTACAGAACTCTAATCTGAATAAATCTTTTTTTCTCCTTTATTTTACATGAAAAATAGATGATGAATGTCGGAACATAACATCAAACAGCGCAGGCCGCAGGTATGCATGTTATGCATAAACTATGATGTCATGCAGTATTAAGTGAACCAGAGAGTATTTAGTACTACGTGAAAAATAATGCTTGACAACAGCTCAAGACGATGAAACATACACTTATAGAACATGATATTCTTTGTATGTTGAATTTCAAATTTTGCATCGTTTGTATGTCTTTTGATAACAAAAGCTACATCAGTTGTTTTATGATGTTTCCACTCATAAAGATTCACAGTTAATACAAGGAAATAATCACTATAGATCATTCAGATTATTCAAAACAATGAAGAAATCAAAAGAAGGGTTACATTAAATTTATAAAATCGATTCACATGTATAAGATGATCGACAGTCATTCATTTTCAGGTATTTGTCAACATACAGAATAACGTACTTTTAAAACTCTAAGTATACCTTTTGATTGCTCCATAGCCATGGCTGCCAACGACAAGCACGTCGGCATGGTACTTTTCTACAGCTTCAGGAAGAATATTTCTAGGATCTCCCTCGATCACCTCATACACGACATCTTTCACCTGTGTGAAATAAACATATCTAATCAAACAAGTGCTGCCAAAAATTGTACACCTTTGAGAACTAATACCTCACCCAAATAATATATAAATTCCTCAAAACTTATCAAATAATATATGGATCATTAACTGTTCTGTCCTTTAACAAAGTTATATAAAAAGAGATATCAAACAAATAAGACAGGAATTCTTGTTACCATGTCACCTCAAAATTCCTGAAGAAAATTACCATGAAAAAGCTCTCAAATTTCCACTCCACTAGACAAATAAACCGATGAACTGATTTTCCACAATCTAACAATATAATACATGAATTTCTCGTCACTCTTTCCCCTCCTCAAACTTCATCAAGAAAATTACCAATAAACACACACACACAAGTACCGAACTTCTTAAAACTATCACCACATAAACATGAATTTCTCATCTTTTTTTACCATCCTCAAATGTCATGAATAAAAATTACCAAGAAACATTCTAATCCACTTCACAGGACAAATCAATCAAACAAATAACCATACACATATAAAGGTCATCCATTCACCAAAACATCCATACCATATATTCCCAATTTTTGAAAATTTTCTTTTCCCTTCAAACATCATTAAACAAAACCCACTGAGGTTTCTCCAAATGATTGAGGTTTGTGTCATTTAAGCAAATGGTTTCAAATTCAAATCATTGTATATGCAAAAAAGATATCAGTTGGAAGAGATCTATCCATTATAACACTCTTAGTACTTCAACAAGTGTAGAACCCATGGCTCCTAAGAAACCAATAGATCAAAAAGACTCAAAAATAAAAATAAAAGCAACACTAAATTTGCAAGGAAATCAAATTCCCAATCCACAACACAAGCAAATCAAAACCATAAAAATTGAAGATTTGAAACAAAAAAAACCCCTACCGAACTGGAAGAACAAAGCTCCTTAGCCTTTTCAATAACCCTAGAAGAAATCTTCGTCAAATCCGACTCCACATACGGAAGAGCATCAGCAGTGCCTGCGCCAAAGAATCCAACTTTCCTCTTCTACATCAAATTTTTTTGCCCTAAAACCATGAAACCCTAAACAAAACAACCAATGGATGAAAATAGAGGGAGTACCGGTGCCGGAAAGACCAACGGCGTAGGCAGGGCTGGGTTGGGCGTGAATGATCGCGAGCTTGAAGGTGCCGGTGACGGAGAGGAAGTTGCGGAGAACCCATTGGATGGCATAGTAGCTGTGCTCGCTGTCGTCGACCCCCACCACCACCATCATCGGAGTCTTCTCAGCGGCGGCTGCCATTGTTGGAGTAGCTCCAGAGAACTTCAAAACCGAAAGCAAGCCAAAGATATATGGAAAGAAAAAGAAACAGGGAAAATGAGGAAAATGGGTTGATTTGGATGTGGGGATTAGAACAGCAAACAGCGTTTTATAAGTGGGGCCCACTAATGAGAAGAGAGTGTTTTCGTGTTGTCGTTGTTTCATTGGTTGGGAGGGTGGATTGCTGTTTGGGGCTGGATATGTGATTTGGTTTAGGCTTAGTCAAGTGAAGTTCCCGCGAAATTTTAGTAACGGTTGGCGCTGAAAACGGAAGCTTTTTTAATAATTATTATTATTATTTAAAGTATTGAATAAAACGGAAGCATTTATAAAGGTGTAAAATTAGTCATGAGGTAGTTATTTGGATATAATTAAAAAGGAAAATAATATGAATTATGGAAAGAGGAAATTAATATAGCAATTAAGCATTGTTGGTACTTGTTTATTTTTTAAACCAGTACACTAATGAATTGTTGAATTTAAAACATAAAGTAATAAAAATTTGAATTTCGTAGTAAATATCTTGATCATGAATGCACTTTTTATCCATTCACACAATTTTAGCATAATGTGTGATTTACTCGATAATCAACCTCAAAATTTTTGGAAAAAAATAATAATAATAATAAAAGGATTTGCAAATACATCCCATATGAAAAAAAAATCAATAAACTCCAAAAATCAAAAGTTCGAAATAGATTCTAAAATTGTTTCAAAATTATGAAACAAAACACATTTAAGTGATCTTAACATAAACACCATAGTGAAATATACTTTGATAAGATATATTCCCTCTTTTTTTTTACTTGTCATACTTTAGAATTTTTCTTTACTATTTTTTTCATTTGTCTCATTAGAAATTTTATACAATATTAAATTTTTTTTTTCAAATTTACCATTTAATTTAATATACTTGTACAATTTTCAATAAATCACAATCAACTAAACATTAAATCCTATACTTAATGGAGTTTTAAATAAAGATAGTTTTAAAAAATAATAAATTTTTTTATAAAATATAAATAACCAACTAACTTTAACAAATTTTTTTCTTAAATATGTGTGAATTAGATAAATATAACAAATAGAACAGAATGAATAATAAAGGAGTATTCCAAGAACAACCAGAGAAATTGATTACCATATCACAACGACCTTGCACACATTATAAAAGAAATGAACCCTTATCATCAACTGCAGAGCCCGGAAAATGAACAATCATCTGGCGAATTACAACAGTGATGATTAACAAAACACAACAATCTTATGTGGAGTTGATGTCAAAATGGAAGCTAAATTCCTACAAAACAGGCACTTTCAACTCTTCTTCTTGGTAAGGGGCCGAGAAAAGAGCGGCCGAGGCAGGCCTGGCTAAACCTAGTGAAGATCAAAACATACCTTGCCACATTCCTCACCTTTCAAATTCCTCGCTAACAATCACCAAAAAAGTATCATAAAACCTTCACACTGATCAGCGTCGTGCTGAATATCGATAAACCTTGTTATGGTTCTTATAAATATAGGCTCTACTTCCAGCCTGTCTTCACAAGCTCAAGGAAGAGTTCATCATCCCACAATGTTCAGTGTGTGTGTCAGGTTGGCTTATAACCTGGTTGCATTGATACACCTATAAAGAGCACATTTTTCTGATTCAGTTGGCTTTTAATCTCAGGATTTCCAATGCTGTTCTCTTCCTGAAATAGTCCATATGTCCCTGTGGAAAAGAAAATTCAACTTAAATCCTCATAAATGATCTGTGTCATAATCGGGAAATGGCTGTTAACATTTGACTTCTAATTCATTTGACTTTTGATTTGGGTAATTTAAGTAATTGTAACTGGCAGACGAAGTAGCATTCGCATCATGACCAGAGCTCCACTTGCAGGGCCTATATGGTCTGCCATTGCCTTTAAGGTCACTAGCTATCAAGAATACATGCAGGTAAAGCATAGAGATTGAAAGACAAAAGCAGCAAGCAAAAGTGCAACTTCCTTAAGTTTTTGAATAAATCAAATCTACCAAATGAAGTTCAGAAATTAGTAACCAACCTGCCTAAAACAAAGATCTAAGCCTCTGCTGTAGAAATCGGCGTATTTTAGCATAAACATTCCACAGTCCGACCTGTCAAAGTGGTGAATAGTTAGGAGTAGGTTCACAACTGATATAAATACAAAAGAGATGACCAACATCTAATGAATAAAGATCAGACAAGGATTAAGCATAGCAATTTCAAAGTCAATGAGTAGCTGCTCTTTGTTGTTGTACTTAAGTACTAGAATATTTCAATATATCTTCTAAAACACACCAAAATAAAATAAAAAAAAATTGATCTCTTCACTTTGAGATTCCTTGTGTATTAAAGTGATCTGGTGGATATATCATCCATATAAATAGTGGGCCTGTGCTAGGGACTATGAGCTAAGAAACAAAACAAAACAAAACAAAAACAAAAACAAAAACAAACCCATAGAACATGATAAATTTTTGAGCATATCATCAAAAAGTAAGACAATAAAGAATATGTAAACATGCAGAAAAGCAGGTATACCCATTCTGTTGTTGAGGAAGACTCTCGACCATTTCTTGCGTCCAAGATGTTGTGTCCACCTGCTTATCACTCTTGTCCTTCGCTTCATCCATAAAATATTTAGCCTGACATGCATAAACATAAAAATCATACATTACCAAACAAACCTATATTCAATAGGTAATATCAGCATGCCGCTCAACATTATTGTTCCTTAAAGAATAACAATACTGTGGGTAAACCTAGAGATATTTTATTTCAAATTGAGAAAATAAGGAATCAAGAAAAACATCTGATATTTTTTTAACATTCTACTAACATGATTGACTAAAATATTAAATACCATTCACATGGCCTACCATCAATCTCTATTTTTACTATGTACCTAAGAGATGGTCCAACTTAATTTCCAATTTCACTTATGTTATGCTATACAAATGGATCCACAGACTTCAGCGAGAAGTCTCATATCTTTATTTTTTTGACAAATGATACAGAATAAGCATACCAATACTCGAAGAACATTAATATCCATGCCACCAAGTGAGTCAAGATATTGAAGCTTTTCATCTTTAACATTGATAACCGCCAAGCACCAATGCACTTCCTTGTGTATGGGAACAAATATCTAGATAGCAAATTTAGTAATAATTAATCATAAAAACAGGAAACAAATAGCAAGCTTGAAATCAGCAATCAGAAGTCTAGAAGGGTAATAGCAAATTTACTTTGTCACACTCAACGAGGCTGTACCCTATCTTCCTTTGACTTGTCCACCTTCTTACAGCTTTATAGTCATAACCATTCCTCCCACTGATCAGCTAATGAACCAAGAGCAGAATCATAAACTGAGATTAAACATCCCCACTTGTATCAAGAGCCTAAACTCAACTACTAAAAGAGAAGAAAAAAACACATACTAAAAGTTAACTGAGGACTGACTCAGGATATCCAACGAACCAATTCAAAATGCTAAGTGAACAAGCGTATCAACATGCAAGCTACAAGTGAAAAAAATAATGTATTGACCAATGCGTAGAATACTTTTGCAATCTCATAATCAGATTCATTGACAAGCATCCCAATTCAACATTTGCATAAAATTAAAGACTATTCTTACAGAGCAATCAGCAGGCCAAGATTAAGTGTTAAAAATTACAGATAACTCAGTTGGCAATTAGCAAAAGCTAGCCCTGACTACCACGCTAGATTCTAGGGCGAGGGAAAATACAATATGCAGGACACAGAATAAGTAGTTAAAAACACTAGCAGCTGTCAAAAGGAAATCAAAAAAAGAATAATTACAACATCAGCCATGAAGCATACCTTCTTGTAGAAAAAGGTATTGAAAAAATGACATGTCAAGAACTTCTTTGGTTCTCTTCTTTCCCTCTCCTTCAACAATTCAAAGTACACATTTATGACCTGCAAAAGAAGAAAAGCGTGGAAATCATGAAAGAAGAAACTATAACTATGATGATTAAATAGAAAACAGCAATGGAAAATCAATAAAAATTACCTCATCATTAAGCCAAGCACCAGAACTCAAGCACTGCAAGATCTCCCTTGTTATTGTAATGTTTGCACCTTCGTGGGTGACAATAATTTCATTACTGCACAAGAGCCCATGTCAAATAACTTATCACCAGATATATTAATAATTAGCATGAAGCTATGGCAGACTGAAAATGCAGTGTTCACAAAGAACATAAAATTACCCGGAGCCACAATGCAAAGCATCATAGACTAGACTATCTTCTTCATCCGTAATAGGAGCAAAAACTTCTTGTAGATCCTGAAATCATATTGGTTATTGCATGATACAACCACATATTAAAAAAGACCAAAATCATGTAAAATACATACAGAAGACATCCAACAAATGTTACGGGGGCAAAGCACTCTTTAGCAACAATTATCACCCATTATGGCAAGACGAATCCTTCTCGTTTGTGCCTCGTTACCATATAATTCTAATTTGACTAGTTTTTGCAAAGCAAACTTGAAAAATGATGATCTTATGGACTCAAATTGATACGCACCAGTAGTAACTACTATTTCCAACATATTTTGAGAGTTCACGTAACTGGAAGTAAATAATATACACCATATTACAAATGAGAAATAGGGAGTTGTTCAGAGGTTCTTCCAAAAGGCATGCCTAGTATCAGGACAAGGAAAGGACATGTATAGTATGTAATTACTGGGCAAGCTACACTATTTACCAATAAGTGGCCTAAAATTGTATAAACGCTAAGGAACAAATATACAGCAGAGAACTTTCAGAAGTAATGAGCCATGCAAATAACATATTTAAAAACAACTATTATAAATAAACATAAAAAATTGATAGGGAGATTATGATATATATTTATACACACTATGAAATCTGATAGCACATAAATTTTCTTCAGAAGCTACTTCCAATTCCCTTTAATCACCGTCACTCAACAAGCATGCAAAAAAAAAATTAAGAAAAATGGCGAATTCTTAAAACAGAGAAGCAATACCTTCGTGGGCTTCTTCTCCGGCCGTGAAAAACGAATCCCTGACAACTTGCTCTCTGTTATCTTCACCTCAAGCTCCAAACTACTCAATTTCCCATCATATTTCCTCGCAGAAGCTTCATACAACTCCTTATACAAAGGCTCCTTCCTTGGCACCCAATTCCTCACAAACTGCGGCGTGACCTCCAGCCCAACCTTGCGCACATCCTTTACCTTCCTATTCAAAACCACCGATTTCGGCTTCTCATCATCCTCCTCCCTCGTCAATACTGTCAAGTCCGACACCGGCGGCGAGAACTGTCTCGGTAGGGACGATAACTTCCCAACGGCCTCATGTCCCGAAACCATCCTCTTATAGTCCTCCAATCCGAGATTTTCATGGCTCTGGTTATCATTCCACTGGAATGGTTTAGCGAACGTCGAGCAATACCCACCCATGCTGAAATCAAGAGGGTTTAGGCCGGGGCTTAGAGGAGCCAAGGCCGAAGGCACGGATAATGCGCTGGGGCGCGTGGACGGGCCGGGGGAGCGGTGCCAAAGGGGGTAAGCGACGGAAGGCAGGAGAGGGCACCACCTCCGGTGGCTCCGGCGGTTGGAGCTTCGTCTTCTTCAGAGGCGGCAGCGGGGTAGAAACGGGAGCAGAGAGGCAGAGGTCGACGAAGCAACGCTTCCGGTTGTCGGTCAGTGCGCCCATGGCTGACGTAGAGAACTTGCTATTGGGATTAAAACCGTAGGAATTGGATCCATTGACAAGCTAGAGAACCATGGATGGAGTTCGACAATGGAGAACTAGGGTTTCGGGACGGAGATCGGAAGAGAAAAGCTTGGAAACCCTAGAAATTTTTCTTTCAGGACGAAGAAGAGGGGGAAAAGGACGAGGATTTGGTTTAATTGTCTACGGATTTTGCATGCCAACCCTCGTAAAATTTAGAAATTGAAAAGCCTATTTTTCACTTAAGTCCCTAATCTTCTGTTAATTTATCTGATTTTTTTTCTCATATAAACTAAATGTTTCTACAATTATGTGTATAGACGAAAATATTGACTTAATTATCATTGAAAGATTTTAAAATTTAAATATATTTTTCTACAAATTGTATATACAAAAATATTAATCCAATGTTAGCAATAATTTTAAGAGATTTTGACCAAATAAATAATTTTAAGAGATATAAGAGATATATATGCACATGTTATATATATATATATATTAACAAATATGGGTAAATTAATCTTTTGTCCGCTATATTTGAAATCTATTTTTTTTAGTTAAAATAGTGTTAATAGACTAAGAGATTATTAATAGTTTTTATATATTTTAATAATATATAAAAGACATATAATATATATACAAATAAATTAAATTTTAAAAAATATACATATTCTCTGATTTTATTAGGATGTATGGATCTCATAAGTCAAATTTTTAGCAGTATATAAGTACAAGATCTTTTAGAAAGAAATAAATTATTAATGGTAAATAATGAGATTGCATACTTTTAACATCATTTTCAAAAAAAAAAAACAAAAATATATATTTTTTAAAATAGATGATTGGAAAAGTCCCAAAAATCACGTTTATTTTTAGATGCTAAATAATATAAAAATATTATTGATAATTTAATAATTATGTGTAAATGGATAAAAAGACCTAAAAATTCACTTTATGATGGTTAAATAATAATTTTAAATATATTGCACGCTTCCTCAAACATGTTTAGAGATGACAATCTGTATCCCTGCCCAACGGGTATACCCATACCCATATCCCGGTCAAAGAGGTATTACCCTCTTTGACCGGGTACGGGTACAGATAAGAGTTTTGGCATACCCTACCCATATCCTTATCCGTTGCCATCCCTAAACATGTTAACCAGCCAGGTAAAAATAAATGAACTTTTATTATTAAATAACTTTTGCATGATCACATAAACTTTCACAACTCATATGGCATGAATTCATTTTTTATTTTTTTATAAATAGGAACACAAAACAACAAATTGAAAATTCATACAATTTCATTGCACATAAAAAATAACAACTTAAAATAAAGCAATTTAAAATAAAAAAGATTAAAGATGATTAATTTTTGAGATATTTGAGAAAACTAAAATTATATTTCTCATACAATAAAAGGTTTTTCTGCATTGGGAACTCTCAACCTTGAAAGATTTTAATTTCATTAAAAATGTAGATAGGGCGAGTAGGGAGAGGTGAGGCGGTGTTTAGGAGTGTAGTGGTCACCTCTCATGATCCACTCCCATAAACTGGGGTCTTTTGGAGAAGTGGGTGTTTGTTAAAAAATTTATATATATAAAATAATATAAAATACCAATTCTATCCTTTCATTTATTTTTAATATCCTCACTTATTAAAAACCTATATTTTATGTATTAAACCTTTATAAAAAGACCAAATTACTTTTTTTATTAATTTAAAAAATTACTATAATATCTATTTAAAATCTAGTTTCATCTTTCATATTATTTTTTTCTTAATTTTTTAATGTGTTAATTAAAGATTAATAATAATATTTTTAATAATAATAATAATAATAATAATATAAAAAAGATAAACAAATATAAAAAATTGAATACTTTTAGTATTAATTTTAAAATAATATTATTACATAAATAATATTATTAGTAATATTAATATTAACAAAATTTATACAAAATAATCCTATATACGTATAAAAAATTATTATGATCAATTTTATATAAAAAGACAATTTAGTAAAATAAACATTGCATCTCTCCTCACTCCTCCTTCCAACCAAACAAAAAAAAATAGATTACCCCTCCACACTCCTCCATTGAACCAAACATAAAATTTTTCAAACCTTCCATTCTCCTCTCCTTTTTACTCTCCCTGAACCAAACAAGGGGGAAGCCGGAAAGGCATACCAAAATTTGATCAATAAAACTAACATTGAAATTTACACAATAAAAGAAATAAAAACTTTGAACAGGAACACCAATAATCAAACATTATGAAGTACATAATAATAAAAACATATAGATTCAGCAAACAAAAAAACAAATTGAGGATCTTTGAAGATGAATTTAGAATAAAAGATCATATTCAAGAAAACAATATATATTTTTGTTTAGAAAAATTATAGCAAAAAGGCATGCCCTTGAGTCATGCCTTTTCATTAACATAGTTATGGGAAAAACACTCTTTTAATTTATTTATTAAGCTGATAAGTATTGAAAAAATTTAATATAATTCATCTTCAAAAGCTCCGCTATGTCTGCATTATGTATCTGCCGAGCGATTAGCATACTCTTGAACCAAAGCACCGAAAGAGCGAATTCAGTTCAATCAACTTCGATGGTTTGTCGAACTCTTTTGCATGTCCTGCATTAAAAAAACACATGAAGTTCACTTCAAAAAATGAAGTATAGAATGCAAAAATTGAATTTCCGATGAAACAATACGATTTGCTTCGCGACTATGACAATGCAGTTCATGCATAAATTCTGATGGACAAGGTATTGAAATAATTTTTTCTAAATACGAAGAAGAGCATACCAGCATCAATAACCAAAACTCGGTCACAATCCATGACAGTAGGTATCCTGTGAGCAATGCTGAAAATCGTACACGATGCAAAGTCTTCTCGAATAATCTTCTGAATCACCGCATCGGTGTGTGAATCGACTGAAGCTGTTGCTTCATCCATAAACAAAATACGGCTTTGCTTTAACATTACCCGGCCTAAACACAGAAGCTGTCTTTGTCCTACACTCCAGTTCTCACCATTGTCAACCACTGCAAAGATGATCAAAAAAATATTGTGATTTAATTTACTGCAAATAACCATTGTTGAATATCAAAAAGCTTAAAGAATCGTACCTAAAGCGTCGAGCTTCTCCGGTTTCGAAACCACTGCATCTTTAAGCTGGCATCGCTCTAGACTCTGCAAGAACAATAAATAAACCAACTAAACATTTTAGCAGTTGAAAAAGAAACTGGAAAAAGAACAAGAATACAAATGCTAACAGAGCTTATTTTTTTCTATTCTTAATAAATGAGGAGATCAATGAAAAATAATGACAATTTGTACCTGCCAAATCTCCTCATCAGAGTACTTTCCGACAGGATCGATGTTAGTTCGAACCGTCCCTTGAAAGAGGATGGGCTCTTGAGGTATAATGCCAAAGCGCGACCGGAGATCATGAAGGCCTATTGTGCAAATGTCTACTCCGTCGACAATGATCTTGCCTCCGCAAGGCTCTACTAACCTAAAGAAAGCTTGTATCAATGTTGACTTGCCACCTCCGGTACGACCAACAACTCCAATCTTCTCTCCTCCTTGAATGCTAAGTGTGATACTGTTGAGTACAAGCGGAGTGTTTGGCCGATACCGGACCTGTTAAAACCAGCATTTCATAGAAAAGCATTATTTATTTATTTATATTTTTATTGTTTAGTGAAAATAGTGCTCAAGAGTTACCTTCAAGTCTTGGATAACAATATCTCCTCTGGCCGGCCAATTTGGAGATGGAAGACGGTCTTTGATCTCCCATGCCGCCTCTGGTGGAATTTTGGTGAACTGTTTTATTCTTTCAACCGAAACCATTCTATTCTCTATAAAGCAGCTAATCCAAACGGCGAAAAACAATGCCGAATTGAGGTTGAGACCATAAGAAAGAGAGAGACCAACATACTCTGCATCACAACAGATGCTGTTAGTGATAATAGAAAAATGTTTAGCATTTTAGATATTTATTGTAATATATGTTTCCCATTATCTTTTTTGTTCTCTGTGGATATAAGAGGAATAAATTCAAAGAATACCCGGTTTAATGAAATTGGCTGGCAGCATGATAATGAGCAAAGCGACGATGCAAAGGACGAAGCTCCCGATCAACTCCAACCGAAATCCAAGCCACTCATTTGACCCATTGTTGTGGAAATCCATTCGTAAACTAGAATTTACTCTGTTGATGTTCTCTTGAGCGAAACTTTCCTCTTTTCTGAAACATCGTATTGTTGTTACACCAAGAATAGATTCAGAGAAATGATGGATGACCGGTGCTTTCGTGATCGAATCAAGACGAGTTAGCTCCCGCGATGTTGCAAGATAATACCCCTGAGAAGAAGATTTTAAATTCACTTCCATTAAGATGTAAACAATAAGAAAAGAAGTGAAATAAAGAAACTAAACGGCGAGCTTATTACCCTGTACCATATATTCAACCATGCTAATGGAATTACAGCTATAAATGTTGGCCAAGCAACTTGACAAGTAACGATAACTGTGGTGATCACTGTGATGTACATTGTTATAGTTAATCCAATGAAGAATGGAAGGAAAAGATCAATGTTTGTTTGATCAGATGATGCCTGAAAAGCCAGAACAGCAAAAACATGATTCAGTCAATAAGGGAAAAAAAAAAGGCTTAACTGGTGAGAGAGATTTTTACCCGAGTTAGAATTCGTCCTGAAGGCGTAGTATCGAAAAACGACATTGGAGCATGTGATATACAGTTAAGCATCTGCTCGAAAAATATCTGCGCGGTCTTGAGGCCCAAGTATGAGATAAGAAAAGATCGAACAGCCACAACAATGAGTGAAACAGCAACTATAATGCAGTAGACTTCGATAAACAACGAGGGACTGAATGAAACTATGTTTTGTTCTGATGTTACGTATGCCAACCAGTAGTCGCTTGACATTAGCGAAACTTGCCAAACAATTGAAATGCCTAAAACAATGACGACTCCCCACCAACCCCAAGCCTCAGTTATATACACTTTGTAGACGTTCCAGCTGACGTGGCCGGTTTCACGCTGCTCCTCTTCTATGAGTTTGGAAGTTCCCTTTTCTGTTTTCGGTGAAATTCCCGGTCGATCCTCCTCAATTGACTGCTTATCTGGTTTAGAATGCTCATCATTGCTGATATTGTGATTGGTACTCTGCTCCACGAGCTCCATGGAATTCTCATGCGCAGAAACAAGCACACCAAACTCTGTGTCCGAACCAAGTAATTCATCATACTTTCCTGATTGCACTATCATCCCGTCTCGCATAACCTGTTACTGATGTCTGACTTAATACCATTCAACAACAATCTCAAAGCTTTCAGAAAAATAAATCCGATAACTCACCAAGATACAATCGGCATTGTGCAAGAAGTCCACCTGATGAGTTACAAGCACGACTGTCTTCTCTTTGAGCACACCCCTCACACATTCCTACAAGTATGTAAGGTAATATCCTAACATATCCAATAAAAAATAACATGAACATCGAAGCATTGAATACGATAATCAAAAGTAAACCTTGAATATCTCAGAACCAGTATGAGCATCAACAGCGCTGAAGACATCATCGAGGAGGTAAATGTCGCAATCTTGGTACACCGCCCTGGCGAGCTGAATGCGTTGTTTCTGACCACCACTCAGGTTGATCCCTCGCTCTCCAATCTCCGTCTTATCCCCAAATTCCATCATTTCCAAGTCCTTCTCCAAGCAACAAACACGAATTACCTCCTTGTACTTCTCTGACTTCATCGGCGATCCAAACAAGATATTTTCTTGAATTGTCCCATTCTGAATCCATGCCGTCTGCGCTACATAAGCAGTCGTTCCACAAACTCTCACCTACACGAACAACACTAGTCTAATTGATCAACATATATCAACACAAATAAACCCATTATATCAATAATCGATGCTTTGCAAAAATGCAACGCATTGCATGCACAACTAGTTAGACTATTAGTTATTCTAATAACTGCAACGTTGAACACTAGCAACCTCTAAAATTCCAAATAATATATATATATATATATATATGACAAGGTGACTAAGTCACCTACAAACATTTTATTTTAGGGATTTTAACTTGCATACCCCTGTAAAATCATGAATTTGCTTAAATACCCTCATAAAAATGATATTTGTTTGTATACCCCTACAAATCAATTATATTTGCTTCTATGCCCCTATGGTTAAGTTAACTCTTAATGGTGTTAAATCAATGGATGGAATAAGGGTAAATTACCAAGATGGATTTGCTTATATACCCCTTGAAATTTATTTATTCTTATTTTGTAGATATTACTCATTTCATTCAACAAATGACCATTATAAGTTTGTTAATATACCCATCAAAATTTTTTATTATATTTTATAGACTTAAATTTATTTAAACTATAGGTAACCAATATAATTTTTTTATATACGCTTTAATTATTTTTAAAAATTATTAAAAATTATGAATTTTTGTGTAAATTCATATTTTTAAGGTTTTTACAAACATCTCTAAAACATTTTAGATTATTATATGCTCTTTACAAACACAACCTAAAAATAGGTAAAAATTACAACGTGTAATAATATATAACAAATAATTTCATACTATAGTTAAGGGTAATTGAGTAATTTTGAATATTGTTAAGGGTAGTTAGATGATGTTAAGGGTAATTGGGTAATTTCATACTTAAAAATAACAAATAATTTCATACTAAAAATTATGACCTTGGATGATATTAAGGGTAATTAGGTAATTTTGTTAAGTTGGGTTAAATGGGAAATATGATTAATTCCATCAACCCTAACGGTGGCTAACGGTAACTAACGGTAGGGATATATAAGTAAAAAAGTTAGTTTTATGAGGGTATGCAAGCAAATAGTATTTTTATGGGGGTATTTAAGCAATTTCATTATTTTTATAGGGGTATGCAAGCAATTTTCCTTTATTTTATTATTGTCCCAGCCATGCATCGGCAAGGAGTCGATCTCTTAACCTTCAGCATGGAAGTTAAATGTCTTACTACTTAACTATTTACAAAAATAACATTTCAAATAATATTATTATTTGATTCAAAAGGACAACATACAAAATGTGGAAAGGGATTAAGGACGGCAAAAGAAATATATGATTATGATGATGATGATGATGATGATAATGTGGGTGGTAAGTCCCCACTAAAGTTATATTCTCACATTATCACATACTACAGCATTTCAAAAGCCAAACAACATTATTGGGAGTGACCACTAAGATGTCTTAGCTTTAAAAAAAATATATCCCATCATTATGTGCATGTATGGATATATATATATAAAAGGTTACAAAACCGGTTTTTCATTACTTTGCTAAATAAGTTAAAAATAAAACTATTTCTCATATCATCCTTATTTTCACTGTTTCACTTAACCATGATATTATATATATATATATATCTCAAGGATTAAAATAAAAATTATAATAATAAATAATAATAATAATAATAATAATAATAACGTACCGTGCCAGAGATCTTGTGCATTTCACCGAGAAAACAAGCCAGCAAAGACGACTTGCCAGATCCAACGGTCCCAACGACAGCAGAGAGGGTCCCACGCTCAATCGCAACGTCCAAAACCTTCAACGAGCCGTGCAAATCATCATCATCCCACCCAAACTCCCCATCACGAATCTCAACCGCCACGTGTCCACCATCCACTCTCTCCACTGCCTTATCATCCAACTCCCTGCTCATCATGAACCTCTCCACTCTCTCCAGTGACACCGTCGCCTGCGACACCGTTATCAACGCTTGCGGAAAGTTCCTCATCGGCTCTTGCAACAACCTTTTATTATAATTAATAAATCAATCAATTAATTAATTAATATTATATATATATATATTCTAGTTAGACCCATCCGGGGTTGGTTCAAACTGTAAAATCAAACCAGAACCGGCTTTATTGGAACCGGACCAAAACTATACAAACATATATATATATATCCTCTAGTTAGAAGAGTTTTTATTTGATTTGAACCGTAAAATCAATCCGGAACCAGTCTTATTGGAATCAAACCATAATCATAACGACAGTTCCATTTCCAAACCGGAACTTCCAACGAAAACTTTATTATATGTTTAAGATTTTTTTTAATTAAAAACCTAATCAAATCAAACGTACCAAATATTTTTTATCTGTCACAAATCTATTTTTCTTTTTATCTGTTATTTTCTAACATCTAGAAATATTTATTATTATTTTTTTAAATTACGTCTGATACTTTAATTTACTTTCCCTGAAATTAAATAAAAAAATATATAAAATTATAAAATTAAGAGTAATTTTGAAAAAATAACTAATTTTTTTATATTTTTTTAAATAACTAAATTTTTTATTACGCGAGATTAAAAAAAAATTAAAAGAGTATTTAAAACTAAACATGAACCGAACCATAATAAAACTGGACCAGAAACTAAGACTACGGTTCAGTACCAATTCTAAAATTTATAAAACCGGAATTATGAATTAAAACCGAACCGTGGCACATTCTATTTCTAGCAAATAATTTTAAAAATTATAGTTAATGTATATATATATATATAATTAGACACCTGAAGATGGTCATGGCGGTGAAGACGACGGCGGCGTCAAGCTTGACGCCGGTGAGGAGAGAAGTACCGAAAACGACGACGGCGATGATGGCCGGCGAACTCCAAAGGACGACCATGTTGGTGGACATTGAATACATGAACTTGGATAGCCAACCAAACTCACCATCTCGAATGCCTACGATGTGTTCGACGAAATGCCGCTCCCAAGCTTGCAGCTTGATAACGCGCATGTTGGCGAGCATCTCGTTGGTGGCCTTCATGCGCGCGTCGCGCAGAGTCATGAGCATGAATTGGAAGGTGTTGTTCCGACGAGTGTTGAGGAGGATGAAGAGTGTGGCGATGAGAGTTCCGGCGATGCCGGTGGTGGCGGCGATGCCGAGGTAGGTGTAGAGGAGAGCGAGAGCTGTGAGGATTTGAAGTGGCATGAGCCAGAGGTAGTGGAGTTGGAGCATAACGTCGGAGAGTTGCTGGGCGTCTACGGCCATGTAGTTGACGATCATTCCAACGCCGTGGGATTGCCGGGAAGAGCAAGAGAGACGGAGACCTTTGCGGTAGAGAGAAGTAATGAGAGTTGAGCGGATCATCATGCCGAGTTTTTGGGATTGGAAGTTGAATTGGTGGGAAGTGAAGACTTCGATGAGTTTGGAGAAGAGGAGGATGGAGCAGAGGTAGTAGCCTTCCGCCATTGATGATTTGGTGGAGCTTGAAGCGAAGGAGATGAAGGATTGGATTAGAGTTGGGGAGATGTACATGGCGAGGAGACGGAGAAGGGAGAGGGCGGCGGTGAGGAGGAGGTTTGGCCAGAATGAGAGGAAGAGTGATGTGGCTACTGGGTGGTGGTTTCGCCGGAGATTGTTTTCCGGCCAGTGAGAGTTGAAGGTTTGAAGCAAGGTCTCTGCTTGGTGTTCTGGAGCTAGAGATGGAACGTCATGGAGATGGAGAGGGGTTTTGTAGCCTTTGGCGAGAAGAGGGTTCATCCAACTCCATGTCGCTTTGGAAAGCAAGGTCGCTGTGGCGTATGTCGCCGGAGAAGCCTCCGGCGCCGGCTGCACGCCGGTGATGGAAAGATAAAGAAGAAAGAAGGAGAAAGGAAGGAGAGAAAGAATGATGAAATCGTCTGGGAAAAGAAGGGAGGTGAAGAAGAAGGAGGAGATGGAGAAGAAGGAGTTGAAGAAGAAGGAGGAGAAGAAGAAGAGGCGGAGAAAGAGAAGGAAAGAGAAAGGTAAAGGGTTAGTCAAGAGGAGGATGGAAGTGGAGAAGAGATGGGAGAGAAGACGGAGAAGGAGGAGGATGGAGGAGAGATTGGGACATTGGAGAGATGTGGAGAAGAAGAGGGAGAGAGTGAAGAGAGTGGTGTAGAAGATGGTGAGAAAAGAGAGAAGAATGATGGTGAGCTTGAGCTTGAGCTTGAGAGGAGTAGTTGGAGAAGATGAAAGCTTGGTTAGTAATGGTTCTTTTTCTGGCTCCGGTGAACGGCGACGGCAACGGTGAATGGTGAGGAAGATGAAGGAGAGGAGGAAGATGAAGTCGGAGATGGAAAGGAGGAGTCTTTGATGGTAGGGAGAGAGAAAGCCATTGGAGAAGTGAGAGGTCGTCGTCGCCATTGATGAGGAGAGAAGAGGAGGAGGAGGAGGAGAAGAAGGCGGTGATCCACCGGGGAGGAGGAGAACTGGATTGCATGTTGGAGTTACAGCTAGTGTGAAAGGTGGAAGCAAAGAAGTCCTTTTGTTGTGTTTTTATGGGGAATAGTGGATTCTCACTTTCAGGATTGGAAGAATAAAGTGAAATAACTTTTTCTTAATTTAGAGTTGTGTACACTAACTCATGTGTTGTCTTCATGCGATGTTTGATTTTGTTTTGTTTCGTGGTTCATTAGTATAGTTTTTCTTTTTTTTCATAATAACTGATAATTAAGAAAATAATTTTTATATATCTAAAATCATCTCGTGGTACAATAATATAACACTAACATATAAAAGGTGAGTAAAAGTTTGAATCTTTTTCCGGTAATAATGTTTTTATATTGTTTAAGCAATATATATATAGATCTAATACTGTGTATTAGTACTATTCTACAAATTTAATATGGGGGTTTTAATGAAAAGATAATAGTTTCACTCCTTCAAAGTTGCAGAATATAAAGATTGTTTTTAAGAAGTTGGTAAGATACTATATACATCTATGTATTTATCTATTTTTTTTAATAATTTTTTAAATAAGAATGTCTATCGTTTATTCATGAAAAAAAAATTATGTATAGATATATATAGTAAAAACATGTGTGTGTATATAATATATCTCTTTGATATTATATTAGCATAGTATGTTATTCAAGATTAGAACTTGTGTTTATTTTTTAAGCGATGATATGGTTTTAATTGATTTAAAAAAACATAAAAAGTGTCCACTTAAAATTAAATAAGTGAAGAAATGTTTCAGAATTTAAAGTTTAAGGTTATATATATATATATATATATATATAGAAGCAAATAGATGAGTTCCAGGGTTAGTTAAGAGATATCTATGGAGTTAGTGTCTTATAAACCATCATCTTGAGTTATTAGAATTGGTATGGGGTTTAAATTCATGCAGAGTTAATTTTTTTATATGAGATTTAAATTCTCATTATTTTTTTGCTCTTTTAAAAGACTCGAAGTTAGTGATGTTAATCATTTAAATCGGATGGCTTTAGTAGAATTTAAAGGTTTTTATTTAAGCAAAATAAAACATATAATATTTAAAATGTAATTACAATAATATGAGTAGTAGAGATGAGGGAAAGATAGGATTGATAATATTGATATTATAATAACATAAGGTTTTAGTGCTTATACATCAAGATGATAAGAAAATTATATAAGATGTCTTAAATAGAAATTAAAGCTGGTTGGATAAAATTGAAAAAGGTGTTTCTTGAGGGTTTTATAATAGTAGAATACCTCCCATATTAGAAATTGTAAATAAAATTTATTAAATAATTGCTACTTTAATTAAAATGTATGGGTTGATGTTAGATGATTAAAAAAATAAATAAATAGTTTACTCAAAAAATTATCATAGCTAAGATACAAAATATTGAGACGAATGCAAACAAAGGTAATAGCTTTGTATTTGTTTTTATTAGGACAGTGGACATATTTGTTTTCATGTATTGGCTACTCTAATTAATTATCACCAATCAAATTCTCCGCTTTATATCAGAGTTTTTATAATTTTAAAATAATAAAAATTTTAACTTTATGTTTAAATAACTTCATAAAATGAAATACCTTTACAATGGAATATGTTAGTTTTGGAAAATCTTATAAATATTTATTATGTAAATAAATAAATACCATTAAATTTTTTTAATTATTAATATTATATTTAATATAAATACCAAACACGTCTCCTCTGAGCTTATTTATTTGATTAAATAAAAAAACTTAAATTATACTTATAATATTATGGGTTTTTTAAAAATATTTATCAAAATATGCATGTTCGAGATTATTTACAAAAATATGTACGTTGGGAAAAATGGGAAAAACTTTTCCCGTTTCAACTTTTTCAATTTAATTATTTTTTAAATATAGAAAACGGGAGAGTTTCTCCCTATTTTTCTAATTTTTTTAATTAAAAAATTGAAAAACAGAGAGTTTCTCCTTTTTTTTGGTATTTTTTTTTTTTTTTTAAATTGCATGTTGCACCGTTAAGATATAAACATAATGTTTTTTATATAATTAATTTTTTAACTAAAAAATTATAGCTGATATATATATATATATATATATATTTAACATTATATTAAAAAAATACAAATCAAGAATATTAGAAATAAAACGGTCAAACTTGCACTGGTAAAAAATTATTGGGAGAAATATTTAGTACAAAATAAGACTGTAAAACATGCACCAATCAGTAATTAGGACAGTAAAACTTACACTTGCATGTAATTACTACAAAGTAGGTCGGTTAAACCTGCACCGGTCAGTAATTAGCACAAAAGTAAGTCGGTCAAACTTGCACCAGTCAGTAATTAGTACAAAATAAGTTGGTCAAAGTTGCATTAGTAATTAATTAGTACAAAGTAAGATGGTCAAACCTGCACTAGTAAGTACTTAGTACAAAGTAGGACAGTCAAACCTGCAGCAGGCAGTAATTAGCACAAAGTAGGACGGTCAAATCTGCACCGGTCAGTAATTAGCACAAAATAGGTCGGTCAAACCTACACCGGTCAGTAATTAATATAAAGTAAATCAGTCAAATCTGTACCGGTTAGTTATTAGCACAAAGTATAATGATAAAACCTGCATCGGTCAATACTTAGCACAAAGTAGATTAGTCAAACATGCACCCGTCAGTAATTAGTATAAAGTAGATCGGTAAAATCTGCATCGATCAATGATTAGAAGTTGAAATAAGATTAAAATGGGAGAAAAATGAGAATGGAAGGGAGAAAAATGAGGATGAAGGGGAGATGATATGAAGTGGGAAAGTGGGTATTATATAAAAAATAATAATAAAAAAATCTAACAGAAATAATAATTATAGTCGTTAAATAAATAATATTGTCGTTAGTAACTTAGAAGTGAGGGTTTCATATATAAAAATATATATTATATTTTTAAAATTAAAAAGTGGAAACTCCAGTTTTTCAATTTCTTTTAAATAAAAAAAAATAGAAAACGGAAGAGAGAATCCTGTTTTTCCACTTTTTATTATTTATTTTTTTTTATTTTTAAAAAAGAGAGATACTTTCCCTTTTCTATTTAATAATTAAAAAAATAAATTTATTTCTGTTTTCACTCAAAATACGTATTTCGGTGAATAATACAGAAAATGCTTATTTAAGTAATTTTTTTATTTAAAAAAAGCTTAATATGGCATTCATGTGACATGTCCAAACATTACTCTCCAACAAAAATGTTATTTTTAAAGAAAAATTTTCACTTTTAATTTTAATTTTAATTTTCATGTTTGTTTTTAATCCACAAAATCAAACATTAATATGGCAATCCAACATCCCATGTGTAACATTTATTATTAAATAGCCAGTAAATCAAACACAAAGATAGGAACCCAGGAAAAAGAACCTTTTTGAATTCAACGGTGGAGCATGGCTGATATGAGATATAATGTATTTGGTCGGTTTTTAAGGTCACCTTTTCTGGTCCACTGTCTATGTACAAAATCACGCTTTTTTTTACTTTTTCCATAAATACTGATAGCTTTATTGCACCAAACCCTCTCATACTTCCATTATTTAATTTTTATAAACAAATATGGCAACTATCCTATATTCCTATGTCTTCTTATTTATTATTTTATTTATTTTTAAATTTTAATTATGGATCCAATTCCAATGTCACCTTATCTTATAAAAGTTACATATATAATTAATTTCTATTAATAATATATATATTTCTTATCAATCAAAATAATTAAGGCTTGATGGTGAGATGACAAAGATATTAAAATATAAAATAATCATATTTTTTTTATTCGGATTAGTTGGTGTACACAACTACGATTTAGTATTACTTTTTTTCAATAAAACATTTAATCACTAAATTACTGTTGAACATTAATCTCATTAATTCAAATTGAGTTGAAAATTTTTTAATTAGGCTTTTGCTTTGATGAGGTGCAGTAGGATTTTGTAAAATAAGGTAGATTAGGGTAAAGAAAAGTAAAAATATATAAACGAAGGTTTTAAGTTATACTTTTATTTGAATTGAAAGGTAAAGTAAATTGAGATTATCAAATCTTCTATTGTTTGGATTGAAAGTAATAGAAGGTAAGATTTTTATATTAATATTACTAAAATACCCTTTAACCTATAAATAATATTTTATGCTAATTTTACACCTATAATATTATTTTTATAAATTAAATATTTCTTATTTGCCAATTTATAATATTTTATTTATTTATTTTTTGCAAAAAAAAACTATTTAAATTCAAAACCAAAACCAAAACTTTTCTATATGGCATAGATGTAAATATCTAAATTCAATAAGGGTATTTTTGTTTTGAAAAATATTCAATCTTCCAAAACTCCCGATTTGGAGGGTTGAAAAAAGGAATTAAATGGAGTTTTTTCAACCTTCCATTTACCCCAAATACTTTACCCTTCATATAACTTTGAATCCAAACAAGGATTAAACCATAACCCTATCTTACAAAACCCTCATTTACTCCCTCCCAAACAAACCCTTATAATTACTTCAATAATATAAATTAGTTTTTGTATAAATTTATCTCGTCTAAAAAGAATCCTTATTTAACTTATCCCAATTTATTCAATCACAACTTTTTTTATAAATAATTCACATTTTAAATAATAATAATAATAATAATAATAATAATAATAATATATTGCTAGTTATTATTAGGTTTAATTGCCAGGTCCCTATAATTTGCCATTTTAGTTATTCTAATATTTTTATGTACAATTAAGTCCTCATATTTAGTCAAATTGGATCATTTTCCTCCACAGTAATATTTTTATATACAATTAAGTCCTTGTAATTTATACTTGTTAATCCACACAGCGACTAAAATGACTTAATTCGATTAAATATAAAAATTTAATTGTAATTAAAAATATTGCAATGATTAAAAAGGCAGAAAGTACATAATTAAATGGACCAGTAATTAAACCTTATTATTATTATTTAATATTTTTTATATTTTTTTATAAAAGAGGGTAGTTTGACTTAAAGATATGGATGGCATGTGCATGGTGAGAGCAGGTACGTCTGATTATTAAATTATTTTATTTCCATGCAAAGGACATTGAGAAGAATACGTAGAGATCTTGATCGATTCTTCCGATTTTGTGAAAAAAAAAATCATATTTTTTATAATCTAAAAGACTCTTTATAGTGAAAGAGTGAAGAAACAAAGCAATAAAAAAGATATATATATTAGAAACAAAGGCATTGGTAAATTTTTTGGACGGGTATTGTGATATAGTCATTTTTTATTTTTAAATATTTAATTTCTAATTTATATTATTTTAGTTATTTAATTTTAATTTGTATTCATCAGAAAAATATTGAGAGGATTTCGACAAAAACTTTAATGATATATATACTAAATTTGTCATTTCTCAACACCAGTTCTCACACTATTAGCATATGTGGATATACCACATCATCAAAGAGAACCACGTTGTTATTTTTATTGACTAATTTACTGGGGACGATGTGACATGTGCTGTGTTAATAAAAATAGTCACTTGGCCCTCTTTAATGACGTGTATTATCCTTGTATGTAGATGAAAGAGCAAACTGGTGTTAACATGATAAATCTGATGTATATGTTATTAAGTTCTCCATTAAATTCTTTTAGTATCCTCCCAATGAATTTAAATTAAAATTAAATAAGTAAAACTGATACAAATTGAAAGTAGATATTCAAAATCAAAATCATCTTAATACAGCATGTTACCCACTCAAAATATTTAACCATCAAATCAAATTAAAATAAATCAAATGAATAAAAAAGTAGGAAGAAAATGTGGTCTATACATTTGGTCAAGTATATGCTTGTGTGGGTTTGGAAGACTAGATGATGTCTCTTATATATTAAACACATATTTTATATAAATTGTGGATTAACCTTTATAAATGAATGCTTAACTTTTGAAATGCTTCTCGAAAAAGATTTATTTATTTCATAAACTAAATAATTTTACAAATAATAAATATTTTTTTAAAGTGTTTTTTTGTCAGAAGTCAAATATTTGCAGCCTTGCAGGGAAAAAATCACTGGTCCAAACTGGCTCAGGGGCTCCTTTTTGTATTTTAATTATTTTAAAAATGAAGTGAATTACTTTACTTGCCATTAATATTTTAAAAAATTAAAAATAATAAAAATTTCCAGAAAAATAATAACTAAATTCTAAAATTTGATAATTGAACAACATTTTCAATAATAATAATAATTATTATTATTATTATAATTATAATAAACAAATAATAATAATAATAACACAATGAAACCATTGACAAGCATCATAAATTTTGCTCCCCAAGAGAACAATTTGTCCCTTTTTTTTTATCCACTGATAAATAATGCTTGTAAATGCTTTTAAGGACATCATCAAAGGCACTAATTAAATTTATATTTAATAATCAACAAATAATAAATGAAAATTCTAGTAATAATTATATTTAATCCTCATTATCCCATAAATGCAGTTATCTTTTAATATGAGATATTCTAATTCTGTACTTTGTTTTTAATCATATTAAACATTTTAATTTTTATAAGCAATTAAATATCATATGACAAATAAATAAATAATAAATAAATAAATAAAACTACCAGATCATGTGTCCCAAGAATGAATATTTATGAATTTCAGACAATTCTTCAGATTCAAAGTTCACAGGACCAAAATGATCAATTCATGCTTGTGCTTGTTTTAAATGTAAATCACAGTAATTATTTCTGCAAGTTTATAATGTTCATATTGTCCACTTTGCACATTAGAATGGAACAGAGAAGACATGATGATGATGATGATGATGATGATGATGATATTTGTTATAATCAAGCTTCTTATTTAGTTTCCGAGATCGAAAATTTCAAGTTTTCAAAACTTTGAACAGAATTTATCAGACAATTTACATGCAGAAATAAAGGATGAAAACATACAAGATTGGCGGTGATTTTTACTGCCGAGTGATCTTTGTTTATGATATCTCTTCCCTGTGAAGAATGTAAAAAATCGACGTTAATATCACAAAGATGTTGAATACAATAAGGTTCGATACATTCGCCTGTAAATTATGACAATGTTTGAGTGCTGCATTCATCGAAGAAATACGAATTAAAGAACAAGTGATCACCAAACCTTTGATTGCCGATTGATATCAAGTCTACCAAGTGACGCATTGTCGGCCTGCCGTGTGGGCAATTCCAAGGCGACTTGAGCTTCGACAAGTTATTAACTATCTAAACACGTACGGGAAAAAAATCACATGCGATGCCTGCGTGTGCGCAAATATATCTGATAAAGTTATAATTGATTACCTTCTGCATTTCGCTCTTTGTTAGAGAATCACCGATCATAACAGATGTTCGACAAGCACGTGAAGCCAACATTGCCCGGACTCTAGATGGACAGATAGAATCACAAGTGTCTAATTTGTAACTGCTGATTATCGAGCATTCTTCTTTACTATCAGCGAGGTTAGAAATAAGCTCCTTAACATCTGTGGAAAAACAAGGGTATGGTTTAAATTTAGATTATTATATGAAAAAGTTTCATCGATGATTACCTTCGGCTCCAAAGGTTATATTTCCACTGAAAGGTACAGCTTTCAAAAGGAAACGACGGCCAGGTGGAGCATTTGTATCCTCAGTTAAAATGAAACCGTTTTTCCTTGAAAAAAGAAAAGATAACAAAACAAGCAAATAAGCTTCATTTTAAATACTTTGCAGAACAATATGTTTGTTTTGATTTGAATATTAATGGGCACATCAAAATAAGCTAGATATTGTCTTAAATTCTTGGCATGTTATAAGCTCGGCGATTATAAGAAAAGAAAATGAAACACATTATATGAGAATTTAGTCATGATTTCTGTCGATGATTTGAGTTAAAACATAACAATGCGAATATTACATTTTTACCTGATTGTTTCCATATT
The DNA here is from genome assembly GCF_009730915.1 of Dioscorea cayenensis subsp. rotundata. Taxonomy (NCBI): domain Eukaryota; kingdom Viridiplantae; phylum Streptophyta; class Magnoliopsida; order Dioscoreales; family Dioscoreaceae; genus Dioscorea; species Dioscorea cayenensis. Next base: position 20,727,699 of record NC_052476.1, on the reverse strand, counting down.
CATGGAAGCAACTATTTCTTCTTCCGGTGATAATTCCAAGCGAATTGGCCTGAAGTTAATAAAACTGAATAATTAAACTGAATAATTAAACTTCATTGTGCAAGTAGAATAAAATATTCACAGATCACAATCATCATACAAGAGACCAAATTGTAGGAATGAGAAAACGGGCACATGCCGATTGCCAGTTCATGGCAGCCATTCAACAAGCATTTCTCTGCTAAAGTATGCATACAATAGTTCGAAAAACTGACCCTAAAAATAGCATTTTTTTTCAAGATAAGAAAGATAGATCAGTCTCTGCAAGCCATAAATGCAAGCGGAGCCCAAGGTCAACAGATTCTTACACATAAATAGCTGATAAAACCGACAGGGAAGATTCTTTCCTTGATTAGAGTTATAACAAAGACCATGCCAAAGCACAGGAAAATATGATCCCATACTTCAAAGTTATAAGATACAGTGCAATGGGCAAATATTTAAGTTACTAGTGTTGAAGCTGCCTTATGCTTAGCTGGACAAGAGGCATTATCTTAGTTGAATAATTGAGGCTGGAAATGAATTCATACAAAAAGCACAAAGAATGATTCGATCAAAGAAAAGGAAGAAGAACAAGAACTTATTCGCAACTATGTTTATAGTAGTGGAGTTCTTATTATCATTATTATTTTAAATTTTATATTTAGAGCCAACGAGCTCCGATGCTTGTTTGTAGATCTTTTGCCCAAAGGAAGAGAGAGAGAGAGAGAGAGAGAGTTATGTCATTTCTTTAATCCAAAGAAATGGTAACCATGGTTCAGTCAAGAGGACTCACTGAATTAGGGGTTGTTGCTTCAAGACAGTTGTCCGAGAAAGCAGCTCAAAATTGTGTTTTTCATCTGCAGCATGCTGTGAATATAAAGATGATCAATGGGAGGGAAAACAGTGTCATCATTTTGTCTGATAGATTAATAAGTCACAGCAAATGCATATGACTGTTTGTAAACAATGCAATATGAAGAGTAGCATGTGCAATATTAATACAAATGGAGAATGATGTAACCAAGGAGGAAACAGAAACTTTACCTGATCAACAATAAATAATTCTTGATCTAACTTTCCTATGATAAAACCAAGATTGAACTGCCCAACAACCTAGACATGATAGAAAATTAAATGATTAACCAGACTAAACAATGGATACAACAAAGACAAAATTTTCATCCAGAAAATATTTATTGGATTTCCAAACTAAGAAGAAACTGCACCAAAACTGCATCTTTCAAGAGAAAAAAATCTAACAGAATATTAGTAACTAGGACAGGCAAGAAGCATAAACCTACTTATTGGTAATTCTACAACCTCACACTGTCAATTAATAGCACACATTTAAAGAATCAATCAGACTTCATCAATCATTAAAGGAATATGCAAGAACCTGCATTCTTCCAAAATCCTCTTTTCTGAATAACTTCTCCAACTCCCTAGTAGCTTCAGCCAATGAATGTGTTTTTCCCTCATCAGTTTCTGGTTGAGAATTCTCTAGTGTTGCAGCAGCATAACACCTGAATTATTATACATAAAATTTAAAAAGTAACATAGGCGGACTTGGTACATAAAAGTTACATATAAATTCAGAGATTTTGGAATAATATTGAATGTTGCTAGTTTGAGTTACCTCCCATGCTTTTTCTGTTCGTCATTAAATGTTCGTAAATATGATCTTGAATTTATTTGATGCCTCCTTGATCGAAGATCACTCATACTGAATTGGAAGGATGACAATACTATGGGATCCGAACGACGTCTTGGACTATCAAAAGTCACATCAGTGGTGGATATATTCTTGGAAGCGAAGGCTTCTGATGTTGAATCAGTTACAGGTATTTGTTCTTCTTGCTTTTCTGATTTTTCCTAAAATTATCATTATTGCATTAATTAAAAGCAGCATAGTTAGAGATAACAATAAGAAAGAGAAAATAATGAGCACATAATAACAAACCATCTGGCAAAAGTACTTAAGTAGCATATTTATTTAACAAAACCATCAGTTAATGAATGCGTAAGACAAGGGTGTCAAACATGGTTAGGTAACCGTTAGAAAGAAACTAACTACTCTACTCTGCTTGCATATCAGTTATATATCCTTTTAAATGGCAGTCAAATTTTCTTGTTGGAAGTTGAAACATTGAAACGAATGTAAATAGAAGAACTTGCAGGTGTTATATGCTCACACAAAGCATAAGATTCTATAAACGGCTGAAGCACATGACACTGAATCAACATAGAAATTCTACCAAAGAAAATGTGAATAATGGTGAAAGAGAAAGGGTGACAAAAATCAAAATATTCATTGAAAATATTTGATAAATCAAGCATACCTCAGTGACCATTTCATCATGAATATCAGATTGAACAGATAGACTAGTCTCCATTCTGTCCGAGTTATCAAATGGCTTGGGATCATCTGACAATTTCTCAATACTGGCTTCTGGTGAATCAATCCTTGGAACATTTTCTAAAAAGGATCTTGAGACTGTGTTGCACACATCTAAATGGGTTTCTCGTACTGGATTAGAATTGGCATTTCTCAGCAAAGGCATCTCCGAGAGAACACTGGAAACAACTTTCGTTCTTCTTATTGTTTACAACTGTAAACTTTGCAAGGGAAGATTGAACCAGGTTTGAATATGAGGGAGAATCTTTCTTCAATGATTTTAGGTTTCTCATAGTTCTTTCAGCAGTTTTACCATTTGGTTCAAGGAAGTTCCTTGGCCGCTTGTGCTTGTAAGCGTAAAGACTTTCAGGTTTATTAATTCCACATGCGTTAAGAGAGAAATCTTTTGGGGGATTTCCATTAGCAGGGACACTTCCCTTATTAACAAATTTGACAGGATGTTGCATTGGCACTGTCTCATGGAACATCTCATCTGCATCAGTATCCTGATCTGGTGATACTTCTATTTGTTCGTCATCTTCAGGAGAAAATGGTTCTGATACCATACTGAGGTCCCCACCCTCTTGAGGAGCATTTGACCGGAAACACTCTGCTGCTTTCTCGGACTCCTTAATTTTGTTGATGGAATAAGTGCACTGGTGTGGCGAGTACATCTTCTCTAGGGCCTCCCTTAAAGGAAGCATTATGCAACCCTCATCGGCAAAAAATATCTTCCTTTTGTCAGGAGTCACATTAACATCATATGATGTGGTCGGAATTATGAAGTCAATAATGGCAACTGGATATTGTTTGCCATTTGAGCATTTATATAATTTCTCTGCCCCCTCTTCTTTGTTTCTGTGCTGTGCTGCGAGACTTTCTACGTCTTTTTATAAGTTTGCCAACCTTCGGCATATCCACAGGTCTCCCATTCACATAAAAGAACTGCCTATCTCCCAATGTTCGGCCACTGCCCTGTCCAGGCTTGGATATAAATCCTTCAACTTTCAACCCTTCTGATAAGCCTAAAGTCAGAGGCTCCAAGCACCGGAAGGTATTCAAACCAAAGATAGTTATGATATTATCTTTCAATGAACCAGTTCCTTGAGTTTTCAACACCACTGATTTCATATTTTTTCCAGTTGTGTTGGCGCAAAGTAGTCGAACACCTTTAGCAATGAGAGCATATGCCTGAACAAGCAGGAAAAGAGACCAAAACACACAATTGAAATAAATTATTAACTATACGTATTACGTGTAAACATAAACAACTTCAAGGAATGAGAGCGAGAGTGAGAGAAAGAGAGAGGTTGTCTCACGTTTAATAAGGATATAAGCTTTCCATATTCCCGTCTAATGTTGCGCTTAAATTCCTTACTCCTCACAGGCAATGTGGAGAACAATTTTTCGACAGTGACAGTGGTGCCAACTTGGCGTGCTGTTTTCGTCTCTGCTCTCACTAAACCTGAATGGTCAAAGGTTAAATGTGTGCCAACCGGTTCATTTTTAGTTCTTGTTTCAACAGTCAAATTACACAATGCACAAAGAGAACTCAATGCCTCTCCCCTGAAGCCAAAAGTTGTAACGGACTGAAGATCAGAAAAATCAGCTATCTTAGATGTATGGTGTTTAAGAGCAAGGGCCTGCACAGCAAGTTCACACAACCGTTAATTCTAAGCAAAGTGAAAAATAAATCAATAAATAAATAAGACAAAAGTTTGAGCTGCTTTGGCTAGCAAAATATATACTAGGTTTGTGAAGAAAATCTGAAGATAGAAGGATTTAGCACATAGACTAGAAAACAGACTTCAAGGACCAGGGAGTCAACAAGAACTTAGCATCAAAGAAGAAGTAACCATTAGAGAAATCAGAGGAGCAGCAGGAGCTTAAAGGTAATTAAGTACACAAAATGAAAAAAAAAGGACATAAAGATGAAGAATAGCAAGAACTCGGACTTCAAGAACCAGGGAGTCAACAAGAACTAGCATCAAAGAAGAAGTAACCATTAGAGAAATCAGAGGAGCAGCAGGAATTTAAAGGTAATTAAGTAAACAAAATGAAAAAAAAAGACATAAAGATGAAGAACAGTAAGAACTCGGCATATAAAAACTCAGGTGTTCAACCAGGTATATATGATAGTTCAAAGTATTTCTGAATATTGCCATCATTGTTGGAACTCTGTATCTTCAAGTGTAATTATCTTTATATTTACTAACCAGATAAATGTACATATTTCAGCAGAATAAGAAGCATTATCTGAAAGAAAAAGGAACAACTCAAACTCACATTTCTAAACATTATGAATGGTTCAAATTGAAGTTTTCCAATACCTGAAAGTTTTCAGGGGAGATGCCACAACCATTGTCTATAACCTTGAAAGATTCTTCACCATGTTCTTTCAAACTTATCTCGATATTGGTTGCCCCAGCATCAAGGCTATTTTCCACCAGCTCTTTGACAGCAGATGGAAGGTCCAAAATTACTTGCCCAGAGCAAATCCTATGAATCACAGCCCTATCGATTGACTTAATAACCGGAGAACAAATGTCGTCTCCCATCTCACTTTGGTGAAACTAAATCACATAGCTTCCTACAGCTTAAAAAGCTCTCAATTCACCAAGAACACATGCATTCTGATGATAATAACAAAAAAATATCAGAGATTTCACCAAGAATAAAAAAGGAATCAAAATTAGATATTTCACCAAGAGTCTGGGTACTAACTCTGAATCTCATAACCCTAATACTCAACAAACAACCATAATATGCACCATTTACAAGCAAAAACTAAAAATATAATTTAGGGGGAAAACAAAGTTTTACTGTTCCTTGATCAAATGCCGAACAAACAAACAGTCCTCTATACACCAAAAACCCCAAAATTTCAGCATTGCCCCACAAAAAACTAAACAAAACTACGAAAAGACAAGATCTTTAGAACTCCAACACCACAATCAACAACAGAAACCTAGATTCACCCAAAAAAAAAAAATCAAAGTCTAGGCATTGAAAACTACTAAAAAGGATCCAATCGACGAAAAAAAATCACACGATTCTTTTTAATCAAGAAATCCTGCAAAATAAATGAAGGAGACCAATATCGAATTAAGGATTTAAGAGATAAAACCGAGAGATTACCATCCAGAAATGGCGGGATTTGGAAACCCTAGCTCGGACCCGTTTCCCTTCGCCCGCGTTATGGCGCCAAATAAAATGATATATATATATATATATATTTATATAGATATTAATGTACAATCACTCGCCGGTGAGGTTACCTGTGAACTATAATAATAATAATAATAATAAAATATTATTATTATTATTAGGGAAAATTACTGTTCACCCATCGTGAATTTTTCCAAACTTCCCAAAAAACCCCTCCCTACTTTTTACACCCGGACTGCCCTTCCAGTTAGTGTTTAACTTCCTTTTACCCTCTGGATTCAGCTCATGGGTCAGTATTGTCGTGAAATCCCATTTTAGCCTGAAAATGGTGAGGAAAGCCAGCCAAAATCAGCGTCGTATTCAGCCTTTTTCGAGAACTTTCTGTGGTTTCGATAGACAATGTCTAGGAGTGCATTACATCTTGTTGATCTCCTCATTTCTCCTCATTTGAGTTGTTCGACTGATTCTAGGTTTAATGTCTGGTGAGAATCTGCTCGTTCTATCGGTTTGACCATTCAGCGGTGTTTATTATGGCGACTCATTTGTGCTGATCTCAGGGTGAAGTTTATCATATGCGAAATGTAATACCACGAACCTTGGGATCACTGTTGGAAAATATATTGAGTATTACTACGATTCTGATGAATTTTTCTCACGCAGATGTCTTGTTGAAAAGCCGAAAGTGGAAAGAATAAGGACCTAAGTGTAAAAAGTTTTTAAAAAGATTTTTGGGTTAAAGGTAAAAAGGAAAAGGATTGATATAAAATGTTTCAGCAACCAAAGGACTGAAAGGTAAGATGAAGGGATCTTTTTGAAATATTGTGCTATAATCCAGGGGAGCATTGGATAATTTTTAAAGGACCTTTTGAGAATACTTATTTTTATAATTCAGGGACCATTTGTGAGTTTTTCAGAGACTGTTTTGTAAGAAATTAAGTTTTGAGGGACTAAATGTAAATTTCGGCTGAATCATAAGATTGGAGAAAAATCTAGAATTTGTTCATCTTTGCTCTTACATCCTTCCTATGCTACGATGCGCGTGAGAGAAAAAATAAAATAAAAAGAAATTGAAAAGGAAAATGGGAGGGCCTGAAGGAGTTTGGAGCTTGGAGAATCTTGGGAGAAAGTTCAACGGAGTGTTTGTTTGCTTGTAGAGATTTCTTGGTGTTAGTATTTTCATGTATGTATCGCATGTATGTATTTTTGGGTGATTTTGGAGGAAATAATGAATTTGTTTTGAAATCGTGATGGAGTTGATGAGCGTGTTGTTGTGAAATTATTTTTGTGTTGAAAACCTTGTATTTGTGATGGAAATTGCTTGAAATGGAGATGAGTTTGTCGGAATTCATGTAGCATAATTCTGTAGCACTGTAAGATTAGGGTTTTGTTTGGTTAATTAAATTGATTATGATGATTAGGAGGTTAATGATAATGGTTAGATTGAAATGGGTTGAGTTAGCCAAGTTGAATTGGTTGGATCTAACCAAGTTGGATTGAATTGATTGAGTTGAATCAATTTGGTTGAGTTAGGGGCTTCGATCAAATCAAGTTGAGATGGTTTGGGTTTGGTTCAGTTGGTTTGGGTTAAGGGTTTTGGACTGAACCAAGTTGGTTCAAAAGGATTTTTGAATAAGAATTGAGTTGGTTCAGCTGGTTCAGTTTGATTGAGTTTGGTTCAGTGCAATTAAGCTTGGTTCAGTGCAATTGAGCTTGGTTCAATGGAATTGAGATTGGTTCGAGATTGGTTTAACCGTGTTTGAGTCTAAATTGAGTTGGTTTAAGTGCAATTGAAAGCCGGTTGGATTATGCAAGGTCGGATTTTAACCGATTGGAGTGAGTGGGCCCATAGAGAGTTGATTATTATTTTTATATTTTCTTTTGAGTTTAAATATATTATTTATTTTTATTATATTATTCCATAGGGTGTTGTTCGATCTTGGGAGGGAGTTCCGTGTCTAGCAAGAAGAACCCAAGGACACCGAGTGAGTTGGTAGTGGCTATTATTTTTAAATAATTGATTAATTATTATTATTTTGAAATAATTATTTAATGGTCTAGTATTTTGAAAATAATTGTTTAAGTATTTCTTTTTATCATGTTTAATTGGCGTATAATGTTGAGGTATACGTATATTTATTTGCCGTTGATGTTCCTGACAACCGTATTGATACATCAATTCCGTATAATTTTACGTATTTATGAATAGTATAAATACATGTATATGTGATTTAATTATTCGGTTCATGAATTTATTTTTGAATGGTTATATATGCTTTGATTTGGAATGATTTGTGAAATCATGTGCGTGTATTAAAATGTTTTACCGACAATATTTGTGGGACTGGTTTTCATACCTGGCATAGGAATGGTATTTTGTATTTGGACTTTACTGGTGTTATGCATGTATCGTACTGTGAATGTCCTGGATAAGGACCATGTGATATGATTTATACAGTTTGTATTATTCGTCAGCATCTACATGTTGGTTTGGATGGTGACGGCGGGCTAAAAAGCCCCGACCTCTACGATTAGTGGGTCCCCACGGGCCAGCCTTTAGAGGTGGCGTGGTGGACTCGAGTGTTGATTTGTCCGGATCGGGTGGGAGGCGTAGAGGCTACGATTGGATTACTACACGGGATCCCGTAGTCACCACATGGGACCGATGGGCCAGATGTCAGTCGCGAAGACCTTGGCGGCTCCCAACCTAGTCGCTAAACGCGTGGCTAAGTGGGGAGAGTTTTCAGTCGTGGAATTGAGAATTGGTTATTATATTACTTGTTATTTTGGGTTGTGATGAGGGCGAGCCCATTGCTCGCTCTTAGGGAGGCGGCTCTCACAACAATTTGGATTTTCTTAGAAAATTGATTTGATATTGATTTATGATGAGTTTATGTTTCAAAAAGTTCTTTAAAAGATGTATTTTTGCTAGAATTACTGTTATTTTGGAAAAGTTGGAAAAATTATTTGAGAAGTTGGTATTTATATACTTTATATACATTTGTATTTTAGTATTTGAAATTATTAAGCCACTCTACCGACTAATCGAATGTCGTCAGAGTCAGCGGAGGCAGGACCCCTAGATTGCACTGATCGAGTATAGAGCTAGTCGGGGTTGAGTCCGGAGTGCAGTGGGTCCCTCTTTCTTTCTTTCTTGTTATTGGTGTCAGTGATCTTGAAGCGGTAGTACCCGCAAATTAGAGTGACTATATTTATTAGTATTTATGTATTTCGAACATGTACTTGGTGAAAAATTGTAAATAGTGATTTATGTAGGGTCCGATTTTGTTTAAAACAGTGTATCGGCTTCCGCTTAAAACGGGAATTTTTAAATCGATTGGTGCACATTTACCTTGGTAGAAGAGTGGTGTGACACCTAAATATATAAATCGAGTTTCTCAAGCGAAAATGAAGTTGATTTCCATCGGATCGGGTCGAGCACTTCATCTTCAAATGAGGTAGTCGATTTTTATTTGTCGAGGCAGCATGATGCCGATTATCGTCTCCGCTTTGAAAACGAGTTCATTTCTGATTTGTAAAGTTCTCGTTTATGGTTATCTATTTGTATATTTTTAAATAATGTTTAACTATTTGCTATTATCCGTTTAAATATATTATTAATATGTTTAATAATTGTCATATCCGTTTAATACTTGTCATCTCCGTTACATTATCTTTAAATGTATAACTATTTATATTAACGTGTAAATTCTCAAAGTCTCTGCGTAAAACGGTGATCTTTTTCGTTTGATCGGAATTGTTGGCGGTAGGCGAGGTTACTGTAGTATCGACGTGCGTAAGAATTATGGCGACGTTAATTCTTATGCACGCGTATATAAATATCCGAACACCCGATTCGTTGTCATCGATCGATGTCGGTTCATCCGTGCGTTTAACTTTTTCTCGGATATGAAGAGTCGACCGCTTGTGGACTTCACACCATAAATAACCGGGAAGAACCCTTCCCGACGGGACAACCACTCCTCGTCGTCATCGCCGCCTCCTCCTCTCGCTCATCTGCTTCCACACGTACTGATGTATTGGCTGAGTCGGACTGAAAGATTCGAAGATGAACTACTGTCCGAAAGGATGTTTCGTGAACCTCCTTCCTTATCTTGAGAATCAATCAGCCGTAATCACGCAACAAGTTAAACTATCTTTTTCTGCCCAAGGCGAAATGCTCGCATAATTGCCTGAATGCAGAGGATTCTCCAATGATGGATGACTGGGCGGAAGCAATTAAGCGGCGTTTCGACTTCGATAAGAAAAGAAAGTTTTCACGTATTGCGTGATTGCGGAGGATTCTAGAGGGAGGGAGATCGGAAAACATCCTTTAAAGACGGGTTGATATTTATCACTTGAGACTTTTTGTTCTGGTTTAAGAACATTACGTCGATGTACAACTATTACGCTACGTGTTTAACTATCGGGATTTTTCGCTTAAGTCCCGAAACCATGACACATTGATTAATAGTCATTTTATGAATGTGTTTGTTTAACCTTTTTAATGTTAGTACGTTATGTAGGTTCAAGTTGATGCGCATGTTGTGCTACGGCCAGTGAAGCGTTCGAATGTCATGGGGACTTGTTTCGATTATCTACGGGTCGAGTCGTGAGTGTCAGTCCCGAGAGGGGCGTTGTAAATATTGTAAATGTTCAAAATGTTTTATAAATAAAATGAAACAAGCTTATTTGAATGTGAACTTCGAAATTTAAAGCGAGAGACCTAGTAAAAAAACAATGTGGGAAACAAAAAGAGCGTCATCAGTAAATGCGATGAGAAAAAGTTAAACAATACTCAAGTTACTCTTTTAAACAATGACAACGGTGTTTAAGAAAATACGTAAAGATGTTTAAACAGCTGACCCAGAGGTACCCATCTTAACGCGATGTCAGTTGAAAGCATTCGATTTAAACGATAACATATATTTTTAAAGCGGTTAAATCACTATATTTAAAGCGTTTTTACGTATTATTTTACATGATATAGACTTTATTTAAAGCGGTAATCGTTATATTAAACACTATATGTATCTGTTTAAACATAAAAAGCTACGTTTTAAAGCAGAGATACTCATGTCGGCGATACATGATATGTCTTCGTCGCGACGAGTGACATATATTTTTCCTTTTTGCCTTGGGATGGAGAAAAATACCCCCAATCACATCACGTCTAGTCTAACCTCTATGCACTTTTTGTCTTTCATCGCGACAGTTGATATATATATATGCACTTTTTTTGTTTTGTCTGTCAGTACCTTGTTTGTTGTTTACATCTTCTTCTTCTGCAGCTTATTTTTGTTCTTCGTTTCATTTGGTTTGTAAGATTTGGTTTTCGGGCGATATATTGAGGAGTTTTTGTGGTATTGCTTAGATTCGACGGGGAGGGAAGAGTGCTAATGTTCGCAGCTCGAGACTTCTTGGGAGTTGGTGTTAGTGAGATATGTGAGCGATGAGGTCTCGAAGTTTCTCTTATCGCGGGGTTAAGTTCATCACACGGATGGATATAAAAAGCGGTTTGCCCGATAGAAAAGCGATGTTGACTTCAGCTGGATGTGTCAGCGTCACTCCGATCTTCAAATGTCTTTCGTAGTTGATCTTGTCGTCGAGAGCGAGAAAATGTACCATTCTTTGAATCCTAATGAAAAAGCGAGGTTTTTACTCGTTAGTAAGTTCCTTCTCTTTTAATTGTTCAGGTTGTCCGGGGTCGTTTAGTGTTTAAATACGTCAAAAGTCATTTGGTTAACGTCTTCGTGCTTAGTCGTTTCGTTATTAGTTAAGCGCTTAAGTATTTAATTTAACGTTTAAATATTGTCGTTATCGACTTAAACATTATATTCTCCGCTTAACGTATTGATCTTTTCATTTGAGTGAAGTGTTGGGCTGGAATTGATTCGCGAGTGCTCCGTTCGTCCCCTGGTGACCACGACGCTGTGGGATGTCTTCCTTCCTCGTCTAATCATTACAGTCGTCATCGTTGGATATTGGACAACGTTTTGGCCAGTGTCGAACATTTCGTGGATGTACTTCAAAAATCATGCAATCAAAAAGGAATTTTGACTTCAAATTCATAAAGAACGAAAAACATCGGGTGGCATGGAATGCGCGTGGTGGTCCTCGGCGACGATGACATCTCGGCTATATTTGCTTTGCTTTTGGTATGTGGATAAGGTGGGTGCAGACATGAATCACGGCGTCTGCGATCGTGGAAAGAGAGGCGGTGATCGTTTTTAAAGCGTGCATTCTTTTCTTTCGTAGCGTGTATTGTGGGATTCAGAGAGGGCTTGGCTGCACTGTTTCTCGATGGTACCCGACTCCTCGGAAAATATCGAGGGACACTCACGGGTGCCACGAGGGAAAAGATGGAAATAATGGTTTTTCCACGTCGCCTTGCATGATAGTCGACCACTAAGAGCCCGATGCCAATTGGACTTGGTTCGTATCTAAGTTAGGCGATGCTTTTATACGAGGGATGGAGATTATCGTGAGATAATTACCTTCGCTAGTCGAGCAGTCGAGGGCCTTGCTGAGCGCAATTGACGAGATCTTCCTTTCTTCGCCACATGCATCGCATCTTCGACATTTGGAGGCCAATTTTATGAAAGCCAATGTCGGACTTGGAAGGCATTGAGGGAGGAGTGCTAGTCTATATGCTTCCGCGTCGCGTGGGCATCCACGGCTAAAGATTTCGATGATATCGTGTGAGATGAGCTGCCGCCGCATCACCCGAAGCTCATTCTTGGTTGATTAATAAATCGGATATGGCACATTGGTCAAATTATCTGCATTCGGAGGGTGATCGTTGGGGTGAGATGTATTCAAAGCGTCGCGGAGTCGTTCGATACTTGGATCAAGGAAGCTCGTCGTTTACAGGTGACGAAAATGGTCGACTCATCAAGGTCTCGCGAATGTTGGTTTACACTTAACATTTAGTGTTACCCTCTAAACATTCTCAATCTTTGTTTAATTACACTTGTCTGTCTTTAAATATTAATCCTTTCGTTTAAATGTTTACGATAATGTTTAAACATGTTTACGAATTATTTAACCATCACTGCTCTGCTGTTTAACCTTATTTCTGCAGGGTTCGAGTTGATCGCGCGTGTTATGTATAGGGCGTGAGCAAGCGAGACAAATGGGAGACCTACTTATGCCCGGACATACATTCGAAGGGTAGAGATCATTGTTGAGGACGGACCGAAATCTTCGTGTTGGTCGTTGTGTCGATGATCGTTACTGAAGTGATCGACCGGTCTGATGACTCGCAGATCTCGTCATCGAACTTGTTCGTATCGAAGGTGGCAAGTTTATAGTATCCCTTACCAAACACGTTTTCATGACTGATGATAATCGCAGCATGCACACCAACGTACATCGATTTATTCGGGTGCTTCACGTTGACGAATTACAAGCTGGCAGTACAAGAGGCTATATTCCCACGTACCCAGCGATGACGGGCCTTGGGGCGGAAATCGTGAGCTTCGTTTTGCGATCGCCCGCTATGGCGAGAGGCATCGTGGGCGGCCTAGGGCGAAAGAGGATCGAGTCGCGAGCGTTTGATGTCCGCGAGTTACATGTGCGAGCCGCCATGGATCCGATCACGATCGGCGATCTTGCAGTGAAAGCCCTCATGGCGACTAGGGCGTTGTAAATAAGTCGTGCGAGTGATGGGAAACATTGTGTATTGATGGGCGACTTTCCATATTTAAACTCTTACTCTTTCTGACGAATTGAATGTATTTAAGCAGAGACATTGTTATTTTAAGCGGATACGACTCGTAATTTGAAATATTTCAATTGATGTTTAAAGCGATATATGGTATATTTAAATAATGAAGCGGAAATGTACACAATTACAGCGTAAATTAAACAATGAAATGAAAGCGAATGGAATTTAACTTTTGCCTTTACGATTGAAAAACAAACAAAACTTACATTGAGATATACAAGTCATGTTATTCGAAGCGAAAAACAATGAATTGAATGTCTAGGTTTACATTCGAAAACAAAAATTGACATTGAGATATACAAGACATGTTCTTCGGTCACAAATCTTAACCCAGCTATGTGCACTACCCCTTTGCATCGTGATGGCGTACGCCCTCCCTCCTTAAGTATCTTTGGTTGTCGTAACTTCTCACCCCAAAGTAATTGCTCGATAAACGCGCATGAGCGTAGGGCTCGAGCGATCGACGCTTCCTTGTTTTCTGGCGTGGGGTTTCCATGTCGCGTGCGAAAGTGGGTACTTTGTAGTCGCCCGACTCGCAGAACTCCATGTCGACACAATTGTCGAATAGATTCCATTGTCGAGATATGCAAATTGAGATTAGAATACCGAATTAAATACCAAACACTATTAATCGGACATAATTAAAGAACTTACCATGTCCAACGCATCTTTATCGTACCCCGGACATGAAGAATAATGCCCGTAGTTCTTGTTTATCATTATCGAGACGATGACATGGAAGTGGTCATTCATGCATTATCGGGAGGATGACAATTTGAACTTCGATGCGAGTTCATGTGCAGCATCCCGACCATAGCCGTAATTGTTTCATGTGCGTCGTCTGCTTTTGACATAAACAGCATAGCGTGATCACGGTGATGGGAGCACTTCTTGTAAGGATATGGCTCTTTGCTCGCGACTTTTGTATTATGCATACTGAGCGTCCCATCACATCATCCGTGACCATCTCCTTCCTCAGCGCGGATAGTACAATTTGTCCGTGTGGTAGCTGATGATCGTTCTTCAACACGACAGTCTTCGGGATTAAAGCGATAACATATATAATAAGACCATATTGTAAATGTTTAAATGATATTATCAATTGTTAAAATGATATTATATATAATTAAAGCGTTAAGTGACAAATTAAATGATAACATAAAGACATTAAACACCATTACAAAAATCGTTAAACACTATAATAAAAACTTTAAACACTATCATAAAAACTTAAGACTTACGATCCAGTAGGCGAGGTTGAGGAAGATCCTCATCAACTCCTGCTTCATAGTTTGTTAAGACGAGACATGCCAACCCATGGGAATAAAAAGCTTTTTCGAGTCAATGCAGTCCCATTGTTGATTGGCCTTGATCATCTCTCTGTTGCTCGGTCTGGGGTCTTCATAGAGCACTGCAGTTGCACCTTCACGGTGTTCAGAGACCACAGAACATCTTCCTTCGATCGCTAGGATGAGCGGTGGCGAGCATCAACTTCTGAGCCACGTCCTTACATGGTTGTTCTTGTTGTGGGATTGTGCACGGCGATCTGAGACGACAGCTGGCAACATCAACCGCATGACACATCCTTACATGGTTGTATTTGTGCGGTGGGATTGTGTCTGCCGTTGCTCGTGCATCATCGACCCGCAGCTCTGACCCGCAAGCAATTCAACGATCTTCTCAACCGTAGCCACGGCAGCGAGCTATCGTTGGGAGACACACCCTTAGCTTGTTCTTGATCCGCAGGATTGTGTCCATCTTTGATGCCGTATCTCGGCAGCCGGTTCCCCGGGTCCGTCAATTCATTAAGAAGAGAGTTGGCGACCTTCTCAGCCAGCGACAGCGGGCACATCATCTATGATGTCCTCCACCGTCGTAGCCATGTCATCAGCGGCGGCAGACTCGATGACTGACATCGATCGCCGAGCGGTGTTGCTATTGTTTCATCGTCGTCGTGCGGTGAAAGACGAGGCGATATTATTCTCCTCTTTTTCGCAAGTCTCTTGAATGTGGTCGTCTTGGAATCGACCTTCCCGATGATGTCAGTCGTTGTCGAAATTCAGCGCCTCGTTTGAGTCCGGGTGCTTGAGTTCTTTGGAGGGATGGCGCGGTCGGTTGTAAACGTCCTTCTAGTGCCTCAACACGAGCGACAAGCGGAGGAAACTCGGTCATCAATATCTGGCACGCCTGCATAAGAGTTGCGGTGACATCTTACGCCTAATGTCGCCGGTTGAGGCCGCCAGTCGGGAGGGTCTCACCACGATCGGGGGCCCATCGTTGTCGTTGTAGGGGGTTGTTGCGATGCCGGGGTGGGGAGGCTTCTCAGGCATCGAGGATCAGCGTCGCGGCGTGGTCTGGAAGTAGGAGAGCTGGCGTCGGCGCCGCGATAGAGGTACGCCTCGTCACCCCGCCTTGTGACAAGTGGTTCGGGAGCAATAGCATCCATCCGTCGGTTGGCCCCAATAAATATTTCTTCTTGACGATTCACTGGAACCACTTTCGAGAAACTAACATATGTAAACCAAACAATGCTCAGTGAAATCATTCATTTTAAACTATAAAAACTATATTTAAACATATTGGTTATATATTTAAGCGTTATAGAATATATTTAAAGCGGAGAACAAAAATATTTAAACCCGGTATGAATAAGTTTTTAAACGGTAAATACTAAAGTTAAACACTAAATAATATGTTTAAACATTAAAGACTTATGTTAAACATTGTCCATGATTTATTACCTCTTTCCCATCGACGATGACGATAAGTTTGGTTTCTACTGTGCTGCTTGCTTCAGTAAGTACTTTCACCGTAGACTACATCCTTGGGACCTTGCCAGCGGACTTTCTTCCCGTTCCGATCAACTCGTAAAACCGGACGTTAAGCGCGGAAAGCAACCCTTAATGTACACTGTGTTGGTCTTCTTCCCGAGCGATCTATCTTGTACTCGGGCGGTCGCTCGGGAATATCCTCCATAAGCCACTAGTGTCGCTGCGTCCATGCAGTGTCGCCCCATGGTCGGTAGATCATCGACGTAATCAACGATCTAGTTCGAACCGAGCATGATGTATTTGGGAAGAGGGCGTATCCCGTAAGGGTACACCATCGGGGAGTTTGACAAAATTATCTTCTTTCCCTCTCGTCGAACAAGTTTGCACCGAATGCTCTTGATGGAGTCTCGTATGTTTTGATAGATCTGCCCCTTATCAGGTCGACCGGTTTTCTTCTTGAAGAGCATTGCGTCGCCATCGCATACGTATGACCAAGAACGAGGGCCACATCTTGAGGTCCGAAACTCGGCGAGCTTTCCCGATCCTCGAATTTATTGGTGCGACCATCGTACCTTTGCAAAAGAGAATCAAGAAGGGCCCTCTCTTGGTATATAGCTTCAAACTCGATGAGCAGCTAAAGCGGTGTCCTTCGAATAATCTCTCGGTGTCGAGGGTCATGTTATCTTTCAATTCGACTAAGGTCTCCACGACCGGGTGTCAAATAGCATCGCCATTAACTAGGTTGACCGCCATAATCACAAGCTTGCGACAATAACAACACATTCAACATGCGAGTATTGACAAAAGTTTAAGCGGAAATATAAGGTTTTAAGCGGTAACCTCTCGCTTTTTAAACGAGAGATATCAAATGTTAAACGAGACCCATTTTTCTTAAACAGAGACGGGAATACTTAAACAGAGATAACAAATTTTAAACTGTAACATCTCATTTCTTAAACGTCAACCTCATTTGTAAAACGCAACTATATCAAACGAAAGTGAAATGTACATTATAAATATTACACAAATCATAACAATCGAAAAACTATTTCGATAGTGTATACATACTGAAAATGCAAAAACAAAAACAAAACCCTAGCAGAAATCTCCCTGCAGACTAACAAAAACCCCACGGTAGAAATCTCCTCGAGACTAACAAAAAGCAGGAGCACAAAAACAAAAACCGAAAAAATCTTTCTTTATGTAGCAGCAGTTAACATAAAAATCATACTCAATACCTTAGATTACAAAGCCCGATGAAATGCCAACTAGTTCATGGCGGGGACTTCTCCTTCGAGATACTCGGGTGGAAAGGGGAAAAGGCGATGAAATGCCAATTACAGAGGCTTGGCAGGTAGAGACAACTTCGAGAGCGACTTGAAATGGAAAAGTCGAAGGCGTGAGTTGAGAAAAAGCAAATGCTGACTCCAATAAATTAGTCTCTTGGGGTTTACCCTACGAAACCCACCCCACTTCCTCTCGAGCCGTCGAGATAGGCTGTACGCGACTCCCCACGCAAGAGCATTTTCGTCCCATAAAATTTGAAACTCACTCCGTTCACATCCGTTACAGGCTTTGGGGGTTTGAAAAACATAGTGTTTAAAAGGAGGGAGTTTTTAGGGATTGCAAAACTAACGGGGTGTTTTTGACAATTTTACAAACTTAGAGGGTTTTTTTGGCAATTTCCACTTATTATTATTATTTATTTATTTTTTAAACACGCAGACTATATTAAATATTTTGTAAGTATAAAATAGTAAAATACAATTGATATTAAAAATAAATATAAGAACCAAAATACATTTTTAAAAAAATTAAATAAAAGACTTGTTAATATAGTCCAATTAGATATTTTGTAAATATAAA
Source organism: Dioscorea cayenensis subsp. rotundata (assembly GCF_009730915.1). NCBI lineage: Eukaryota > Viridiplantae > Streptophyta > Magnoliopsida > Dioscoreales > Dioscoreaceae > Dioscorea > Dioscorea cayenensis. The sequence continues at coordinate 20,709,752 of NC_052476.1, read as the reverse complement.
AATAAAAAACTAAAATAAATATAAGCATGAAAATACTTTAAAATTAAAAAGGGTCATTGCTATAGTCCAATTTTATTATATATATATATATATATATATATATATATAAAAAAAAAGACATGTCTTCTAAAGATATTCCAAAATTTAAAATCTATCGATATTCTACACTAGTAATTGGATTTACACGTAATTCTCATTTGTTAAACCAAAGATATTGTTATATTAAAGTGTGAGGTAAATTAGTGAGTCAGTTGGAATGTGGTTGGGTTCAACTATTTTACATTACACAAGCTTTTATTACATTATATATATATATATATATATATATTAATTGTTAGATAATCATCTAACAGTTATCATCAAATATTTTTAAATTCTAAAAACAAAAAAAAAATTGTGCATATTATATATATATATATATATATATATATATATACACACTAGACATCATTTGATAAAAAAGATAAGAGAAAGAGATGACAAAGAGTACTAGTGGGTTTGGGATTCAGATAGAGTCAATCCGTCATATTTGATTTGCCGTTAACTTGACATATATTAATTATAATGTTCTACATTATTTATATGAATAATAAATAATGTTGTGATAAATTATTTCTAAATTCAAGTTTTGTAAAAATGTTAAACTAAACGAATTTAAGTACCATTACAATGTATTAAGTATTAACACTGGTTCAAAATGAATTTATGTATTTAATATTTCAATTTTTCTATATTGTTAAGATTAAAAATAAATAAATTTTAATTTTGATTAAACTAAACCGAATGGTATTACAAATATTGAATAAACTTTTTGTTAGATACTTGGCAATGAAAAATTCTTTGTGAATTTAGTTAGGACTTATGTAACTTGCTCCACTTGTAAATCAATTGTTTTGTGGCTAAGCATGAAATTAAAATATGGACATAATGAAAATAATAATGTAAGTAACATCTGTAAATATATATTATTTTTTAAAAATTATTACATATATATACATAAGAATTTCAATATTTAATACATGCCCCAAAAAAAAGCTAATATTTTAAGGAGAAAAAAATTAGAATTCTTGTTTAAATTTGAAATTACTATGCCTTATATTGCATTTAAATTGGTTGATATTAGTATAATTTTAGTTTTAATTATTCATTAAAATGGGGAAAAAAATCATTGCATCATAGTTAGAATAAACTTAGACTATCCAAAATCAGCCTAAGTGACAAAAACTTAAGTTGATTAAGCAAGTGATTTCAAATTTGAATCCTTATTTATGTAAAAAAAAAAACATTTGCTGAAAAATAGTCTATTATTTATGGAGAGCTCATAATATTTTGTCCATGTATATAAAATATTGAACTTTTCAATCCATGCTCTATATATATACATACGAGGGTCAGTCTTCTTAAGACGTTAAATTAGCATCTAATTGCTGTCCACCCCAGGATTCCCTCATCTTGATTCTTCTCCCTCCTCTTTGCGAAACCAACACTAACACTCAACCTCCATCTATTCTCTCTAGTCACCTATTCACTTATATATATATATAACGGCTGCTGTGGAGACGTCCCTAGATTAGTTTTCTGATAATGTCCCAAGAAAGCATATCTTTATAAATATATATATTTATAAAGATTAAATAAGCTTGTGTGTACATGCTTAGCATTGAATTATTTTACAAGATTTATTTCTCTAGAAGCAATTAATGTAATGAGCTTCACGTGTATACTCAAAGTGTTAATTCTTTGACTAAACCTTGAAATTAAAAGATATACATGATATTCTTCATATCCTTACTTGTATATATTTAGTATTCACATACACATGTATGATAGTAATTAATATAATACTTGATTTATTTTTTTAATCAAATACAAGCTTTCAAGTTTAATAAAAGAAGGAGAATCACATCAAAGAATAGAATACAAAGAGGAAACCATTTGTTTATGTATTTGTTCCAATTGATTCATATATGTATGTAATGCATGGTTAATTTTATATACTTAAATTATTCATTATGTATTTTTTTTTTTTGGTTGTTTTATTGGACGACTTTAATATATATATATATATATATATATATCAAATGTGATTCATGCTTTTTAGATGAGCTAAATTTGTGGACATGATACAGGAGAGAGAACTAGTGCTTTGAAAACTTTAATAAGGTCTTTTTCTCATATATATATATATATATATATAAGTAAATAAAAATATTTTGAAAGGGCACATTAGCAAATATGATTTTTAACAAGGGAAAATTAATTATGAAAAATTATGAATAACTGAAAGAACAAGGAAGAAAAGAAAACATTTTATCAACTTGTTTTTTTCTTTTCCTCTAATCTTTCTAATTAACATCATAATTAGGTTTTAATCTATTAATTAAGGAAAGCTGAGTATTAATTTGAACTTAAAGCAAGCCATTAATTAAATGATTAGAAGTTTAAACAAAGTAGTTCTTAGAACCAAAGCCATCTTTTGGTTGGACCCAATCTAAAAAAGGTTATGAGTTTGTTTTCAAGAACTTTTGTTTATATTAATTATTATTCAAGTGGTCCCTTAAAAAAAGTATCAACAGTTAATGCTTTAATTATAGCATGACCTAAGCATGTAATTAATATTTTTTTGTAGTTAATTAATGTTTAATCAATCTTGTTTATATATAGATATATAAATTATCACAAGAAATCACATTGAAAAGGAATAATTCTCTACATTAGGATTAAGTGAAAAAAAAAAATAGAACTTAAGACTATCAAACATATGTTAATTATCTTGAACTAAGAATATGAAATTACGAGAAGTTTATTCAATGTAACTTTTAATATTATTTTATCATATTATTAATAATACAACACTAGACATAATTATCAAACATTCACAAAATTAATCAAAAGTTCTTTTAGAAAGATATAAACAATGATAAGGGTATAAAAAAACATAAATTTATGGAAAAAACTCAAAATTGAAAAAAAAAAAAAACATAAACTAACAGCAAAGAAAAATAATTCCGTTGTTATAAAAATTTGTACAATTATGTTATTTCATTATAAAAAAAATTTAAATATGTTTAAATAAACATTAATTTAATTATAAATTGAGTGAATAATCTGAATTCAATTTATAGCATAGCCTAAGTTTGGTGCTGCTAAAGTGATCGTCTAAATTCACTGAACATGTCTTACAATTCGAAAAAAAACACATAAATCTTTCCATAATCTTTTTGCATTGACTAAAATAGAATTCAAGTCACAAACTCTACCATTTTTTCGGTATATATGCATATATGTGCATTTATATAAAAAAGAGAGAACAAGTGAAGAGATAAGGTCAACACCAAAGGAAAGGTCCATGTGAGTTACTAAAGAGTAGTCTTTGTACCAATTGAGACACTTCACTGTAAACATACTTTTATATTCCGCCACCCACCAAAGAAGAAAGATTCCCATAATAACAATAAGAACTCTTATCAATAATTAGGCAAACAAACACCATGCCTTCAACGTGACCTAAAAAAAAGCTAACCAATTTATATCCAAGATATATATATATATATATATATGAACACACATATATCAAACTCAAATCTATAGAGAAGCATTAATATATGCAAGTATATCTCTCTCCATTAATGGCCAAAGTTCATCCAACATCTTCTTCTTCATCATCATCATCTTTGTATTCTCCATTGATGAGTTCTGAAAGACAAGTATTCACCATTTGGATGAAGTCTCTAGTCTTGAATGGCTATGGTTGCACTATCTATGACTCCAAAGGCCTTGTAGTCTACCGTATGGATAACTATGATTCTAAATCCAGTCATGAAGTTTTCTTCATGAATTCATCTGGCAAAACTCTCTTCAAAATACTCAAAAAGGTATATATGAGTTCATATATGCTTTCTTTATTATTATTATTATTATTAGCCAACAACCATTTAGTCTATCCGTATCCGTATAGAGTGTTTGTGTCCCACTGAGAAAGTGTATTCGAACTTCAACTCTCGCACGGTGAAAATCATGCAAAAACATATGTAGTGCATGCTTTCTGTTTGTCACATTTGTATTAAAAAAATATATTATTATATATGTATATATAAGTAATTGTTTTATATGGTTTGTATTGTAGAATGTTGGGGTGTTTGGGCAATGGAGAGGGTATAGAAGTGGAAGTGGAGAAGAAGGTATGGAAGTGGAGGAGAAGAAGCCATGGTTCACTGCAAAGAAAGTTTTGAGAATTGTAAAAAGAGATGGAAAATCATGGGGAGTTACAGTGATGGTTGGAAGTGGGAATGATGGTGATGAACACTGTTGTTATAAGATTCATGGTTCTTATCATAATAAAGGTTATAAGATTACTAACTTTGTTGGAGATCTCATTGCTGAGGTGAGCTTCACTTTTCCTCTTTAATTTCTTTAATTTTTATTTTTATATTAGGGAATAATTTGATAAAATTTAAGATAATTACATTTGCAGGTGAAAAGAAAAGAAACAGAGAAAGGAGTTGTGCTTGGAGAGGATGTGTTGAATTTGGTGATTGAGCCAAATTCAGACCAGATGTTGATCATGGGACTTGTTGTAGTTTGTGGTCTCACAAATCATAGCTTGTGAAAATATATATATATATTTTTATTTTTTTGGAAGATAATATAGTTTGAATAGAGATAGTAACAAAGACAAAAAAATTGGCCGCCTCTTATAACTTATTGGTACTGAATCTTTTGTATAGAATATATATATATATTTTTAGAAGACCTGAGATTAAATCTGAAAATTCAAATAAGATGAGTGTATATGTGTTTATTGAGTTTATTCTATATTTGTATTAGTTTTCACACGCGTTTATTGTGTTTGAAGGGTTGGTGACCCATTTTTTCTCCATGATTGTTGTTGTTGCCGTTGGTATGCTAGAAACATGAATGTCACATGGTTTAATTTTAATTTTTTTTTTTTTTTGCCTTTCTTCTAGCCATCATTGATTCTTTGATCCTCTTGGAATATTAGACAACTCTCAGTGAGATTAATTTGAGAGGGTTTTTCAAAAAAATATGTGTAGATATAATATCCTTTTTTTTTAATTACTAGCATATTAAAAAGAAAAAGAAGAAAAATGAGTTAAACCTTATAACTTTCAATCCTCAAAACTTAATTGTTTGTAAAATGTTAAGCATGTAACGGGATCCAACAAAATCAATTCTCTTGAGCAATTATGAGACACCAAAAATTAAAAACTGAAAATAAAAATAAAATTAACCAATGTATGGAAAACTGATGGTTCCGGTGGGTTAGTGTAGTACGATAAGTCACTTAAAAACTCACTTTGAATATTAGACACATACACACATAATCATGCAAGAGAAAAGAAGACAAGCAAATTGGTAACCCAGTTCGGCACAATCTTGCCTACATCTGGGGGGTCAAGTCCGGAGAAACAATCCATTAAAAGAGGTTTAAGAACAAAGAGTACAATACTCTCTCACTCTCTCAAGATAAAGAATATCCTCTTTAGATTGCCCGATGCCCACAACAACCCTCACCAAAGGGTTCTTTCACATGGTGACACATCCTAAATCTTAAAGCAGGATCTCTTATATAGACGCACCAACGCCTAAATAAACCTTCCTCTTTTAGAATTCTCTGTGGCTTCCTAACTTGGACACTTTTCAAAGTTAGATGTTATAACACTCAGTTGCAACATGGCCCACTTTACTGAACATGACTGAGTTCTAGCCAGTTGCACCCGAATCTGCGACCTTCAACCTCCTGGTTCCTTCAGTCCGTCTCGTACAGTTGACTCGACCCGAGCTCCTCCTGCATGCAACTGCTTTCTTCCTCTCGTCACTTCAGTAGGTCACCCTCTCTCGAGGGACGTGCCCACCAAGGCACACGCAACCATCTCACCAAAGATGGTCACCAAAGATCTCCCGATCTTCTTTCCAAACTTGACCCAAGTTTGGTCTTCCCAAATAATCTTCGTTTGACTCATGGAAATATTGTTACTATACTTGATCTCATCTTCATCCAAGTTTAACCTTCAATATCTTCAAGCATGATCTCCAATCATCCATGCTTGGATCTTCAAATCTTCAATCATATCTCATGTAATCTTCAATCAATCTCCACATATGATTAATCTCCTGGAATAACTCCGCCCATAATTAGCTCTTGGATCTTTCTTCAAATTGTGTTGCAAAATATGGTCTTGATAATTCAAATTGTCCTTGCCTAACTTAGTTTGTGTTTTCAAATAACTCTACACCAAACTAAGCTTTCTGTCTTCTAATAGCTTTTTCACCAAACTAAGTTCCACACAATCTTCATGATCTTGAAATCTTGCCAATGATAGAATATTCCTCTCCCTCTTTAAGATAGATCTTTTGTGAAAGGAGTTTTATCAAAAATATAATTTATCATCTCAGATCATACCAAGGATAGATCAAACCATACCTTAAATAAAACTTACCCATTCTTGAAGAGATCCTTTAGACTTGATGCACTTTCTAAAAATAGTTAATCGTCACATGACTCCATTGAGAGGAATATCTTCTAAACATAATTTTCATCTAGATCTTCTAACCTATGTAGCTTCACATGTCATGACATCAACATTTTGCCACATTATCATCCTAATCATTACTTCTATAGTTGAGTCATTATTGCCGCGTCACTTTCTTCTTGCCATGTCACTACTTGGCTTGTCAAATAATGCCAATTTATGTCGTCAGACCTAACAAAAACTTCGACCACGTTATCAATGAGAGTTAAAAGAATTACTTTAAAACGTATGTATTAATTATTTTTATTATTCCATTTATTCATAAAAATAAAAAATCATTGAAGGAATTCAAAGGACAAATGGTGATGTAGCATGCGGATGCTCTTGGGAAGCAAACAACAAAAGCCATTATAAGCATCATAACTACAGAGTATATTGATACATTGAAATTATTTTAATAAAAAATATATGACCATCTAATATTCTTTTATGTATGATTATATATATGTATATATATATATATATATATATATGAGTATCTGTAATTTAGGATATCTCTAGATTTCAAATTTATAGACGTTCACAATAGCCATCGAATGGTAAGTCGACATCTGTGATTATCATAAACAATGCAAAATACGTTTTACAGTGTCATACAGAAACCGCGAATAATAAATAATGTACAATATTTATATAAATTTTAAATTTATAGACGTTTATAGTAGCCGTCGAATGATAAGCAGACAACTGTGATCATCATAAACAGTGCAAAACACGTTTTACAGTGTCATACAACAACAACGAATAATAAATAATGTATTGTACTTATATAAATAATAAATTTATGACGTTCACAGTAGCCGTTGGATGGTAAGCTGACGGATGTGATCATTATAAACAGTGTAAAACACGTTTTACAATGTCGTATAGTACCCAAGAATAATAAAAAATATACAATACTTATATAAATAAATCGTCATTGAATAATGATTCAATGGTTGTAAGTAAAAAAATCCCTATGGAATAATAATATGGGAACATCCCTACATTACTATTTTTCTCTATATATAAAAACTAGCATATTAAAAGAAAATGGAAGAAAATGAATTAAAGCAGTGGCATAAGCCATTATTTACTCAATTGAAAAACTAAGACAACATAGATAATTCTGAAATTTAAAAAATCCAGGAATAGAGGTGGGCATGGGCCGTCTGGCAACCCGGCCCGGAACCGGTCCCACCGAGTCACTGACCCGGCGGGCCAGGCCAACAAACCGTAACTGGCTCGTCATGGAGACCTGTCGGTTACAGGTTGAGGCTTGCCCCAACTCGTGGCCCGGCGGGTTGGTTTTCCGGGTCAACCTGCCGGGCCAGACCCAGCTTAGAACCCGATTTTTCTGAATTTTTTTCCTTTTTTTTTAAAATTTTTTTTGATTTTTTTAGAATTTTTTTTTATTTTTTTTATCGAGTGGGCCAACCCGGACACGCCTGGCAGCCCAACCCACCGGGACCGGGCCTCCCGACTGCGGGAGGTCAACATGGAAGACGGGGTTGGTTTTCGGGCCCGACTTCACGTGACCCGGATCCAGCCGGGGTTCGACGGGCCAACTTGGCCTGGCGGGTTCTACACCCAGTCAGGCCGGGTTCGGGTCGTGGGCCGGTGAACCGCAACCCAGTGAGTCGGGCCCGCCAGACCGGTTAACCGGCCCGTGTCCACCTCTATCGAGAAATATATACCTATTTTCTTTCAAAACTTAATTTTATTTGTAAAATTGCAATCAAGGCAACACTAATACGGCCGAGTTGTAAAACACAATTTTTTTTTACATAAGAAACTCGAATTTAAATTCCATTCCAAGCATGATGGATAAAACTCTCTTACACAAAATGAAGGTTGCATACCTTGACTCACATGACTTATTCCTTTAATCAAAAATAAATAATTAAAACAAACAAATCACATATCTTAAACTAATTTAAATGTTATCCACTTTTTTCTTCTAATTAAAAAAAAAAACTCACATCAATCACATATCTTAAACTAATTTAAATGTTATCCACTTTTTTCTTCTAATTAAAAAAAAAAACTCACATTTTGATGTTGCTTAGTTGGCAATGGGCGTAAGTAGATATAATGTAAATACTTTTAGAACAAAAAATGGTGTTTAATTTGGTGTAAAAAACAACTTCCATGTGAAAATTTTTCCACCAAATTACATTTTTTACTGTATTTCCACTTACAACCGATTTCACTATAACTGAAAATACTGTAAATTCAAACAGTAAAATCATCCCATTTCTTTACTTTTGCTTCATTATCTTCCTCTTCTCTTTATTTTTTGTTTTACATAAGCTTTTATTGTCTTCCACTGCTGTTTGTGTTTTCGAGCCACCCTCCACCGTCTTTTCTATTTTTATATTTTTATTAAAAACTATTCTAAATATATTTATTATATATGTATTTTATTTTACTAAAAATAAAATCAAATATTATAAAATAAATATATTTATTATACTAAGATAAATATATCTTATATATTTATATTATATTTTTTATTTTTATATAGTATTATCAATAATATTTATTCTCTCTCTCTCTCTATATATATATATATATATGATATTTCAATAGTATAATTAAAATATAATAATATAACCCGCTACACCATCCCACCCACCAACCACGCGGCACCAGTACAACCCATCCCACCGGAGTTAGGTTTTTCTAGAAGAGTTTTTCATTTCATCTTAAAAAGAGACAGATGTAGAATCGACCTAGTCCAATTGACGGTAACAAAATTGTTAGTCTAGTGGGTTTTTTTTATTAATTATCTAATTTTATATAGGTATTATAGTCTATTTCATATTTTTGGTTTTAATTTGGTTTTATATACTCTTTTGTATTTATTATTATTATTATTATTATTATTATTATTATTATTATTATTATTATTCTCTTTACCATAGTAAAACACTAATTTTGTCTTCTTCACTTTGTTTATATTTTATATTTTGATCATTTTTACACAAATTTTATAATGTTATTAGAACATTTAATCCATTCCACAATTCCACGGTGAGTTGGCGAGGGGTTGTAAGGGGACAGCGCCCACCGCTCAACCAGTCGGTCGGTCTCACATTTTATATTTTATACTTTCTTAAAATATTATAATTTAATTTTACATTCTAAAAAAAAATCCCAAATTTTAAAATTTTTATCTTTTGGATTAAATATATCGCAGCTCTCCGGTGATACATCTGCGACTACAAGACCCATCAGGTTGAACTCCATTGGGTTGAATGTCTCCAGTCGACCAAACGTCAAATCTTTAACCTAAATGTTAAGTCTAATAAAATGGATTGGTATTATATGACAAGCCATATAGTGACATGACAAAAAGATGATGACGTGGCATGATGACTCATCAGAGGAAGAAGTGACTAGGATGATGATGTGGCAAAGGATGATATTATGACATGTGATGAAGATCAAGGTAGAGATTTTATTTAGAGGGTTATGAAGATCAAGGTTGAAAATTTTACTTAGTAGATATTCCCCTCATCAAAGTCATGTGATGATAAACTATTTTTTGGAAAGTACATCAAGTCTATAGGATCTTTTCAAGAAAGGTAAGTTTTATTTTAGGTATGATTGTCTATCCTTGGTAAGATCCGGGATAACAATTTATATCTTTGATAGAACTCTTTTTTAGAAAAATCTATTTGAAGAGAGAGGAATATTCTATCATTGGCAAGAATTCAAGATCATGAAGATTGTATGAAACTATTATAAGACACAAGTTAAACTTGGTATGAAGCTATTAGAAGACACAAGGTTTAGTTTGGTGTGAAGCTATTTGAAGACACAAACTAAATAAGGTAAAGACATGCCAAGGAGATTATCAAGACCATATTTAGCAACTCAATTTCAAAGAAGACCAAACTTGGGCCAAGTTTGGAGAGAAGATCGGAGATCTTTGGTGGCTATCTTTGGTGAGATGGTCGCGTGTGCCTTGGTGGGCACGTCCCTCGGGAGAGGGAGACCTTCTGAAGTGACGTGAGGAAGGAAGCAGCTGCAGACAGGAGGAGCTCGGGTCGAGTCAACTGCTACGAGGCGGACTGAAGGAACCGGGAGGTTGAAGGTTGCAAATTCGGGTGCATCTAGCTAGAACTCAGTCATGTTCAGTAAGGTGGGTCATGTTGCAACTGGGTGTTACAACATCTAACTTTGGAAGGTATCCAAGTTAGGAAGCTGAGAAGAATTTTAAAAGAGGTAACTTTGTGGACGTTGGTGCGTCTATATAAAACATCCTGCTTGAAGATTTAGGATGAGCCAACAAGTGAGAGACTCTTCGGTGAGAGTTGAGTGTGTGGACGTCGAGCAATCTTGAGAGGATATTCTTTGTATTGAGAGAGTGAGAGAGTGTTGTACTCTTTGTTCTTATACCTCTTTTAGTGGATTGTTTCTCCAGGCCTGGCCCACCAGATGTAGGCAAGGTTGTGCCGAACTGGGTTACCAATTTGCTTGTCTCCTTTCTCTTGATGCTTGATTGTGTGTGAGTTTTCAAACCTTGAGTGAGTTTTTGAGTATCTTTAGCACATCACACCTCTAGCGGAACCATCACTAAAGAAAAATCCCAAATTTTAGGGTTTTTATTTTTTGGATCCAAATATTGCATCGGGTTGAACGACACCTTTATCTCTGGCCTACCAAACATCAATTGGTGTTGACTTTGAATCCAGAAGTACCGTGGAGGCCCAAGAAATCATCTGACCACATACATTTATGACCCATCAGACCCATCAGCTTGTTCAGAGAACCTGTTTTAATAAGGGGCTTTTGCAGGTGTACCCCTAAATAATTTTGAAATTGCATGTTTGCCCCTGAATAAAAGTTAATTGCATACATACCCTTGAATAATATACATAATTGCGTATATACCCTTTGGGGTTCAAATTAGTTGAAAAACCATCCATTAACCAATAACAAATATATAAAATTACCATTATACCATTATATATATACCCTTGAAAAGTTTTTTTAAGTTGTACAAGGGTTATTTTTGACCTTTTGTATATCATAATCCAAGTTATGACTATAGTTAATCAAATTTGATTACCGGAATCTAACAGTAGGGGCATATCCGTAATTACTTATATTTTTCAAGGGTATATATACAATTATGTTTTTTCTGAGGATAAATATGCAATTATAGAAGGGATTTATAACCAATTCTCCCTTTTAATAACTTCTCTAAAACTAACCACATTTAGGGGGTTAGCAATCTCCACCTATGGGTTAGCAAACCCCATAAATATGGTTTGCTCTCCCCGGACTTTTTCAAACTTTATTTTATCTATTGAAATTTTTTCAGTTATATTAATAAATAGCTCGTAAATCAAACGCATAAGATGAGAAACCCAGGAGAACGAAATTCATTGAATCCAAAGGTAGAGCATGGCTAATATGAGGTATGATAGATTTGATGATCGGTTTTGAGGTCTTGTTTTTTTTGGTCCACTCTATGTACAAAATCAAGTTTTTTTTAATATGTTTTTCCATAATTACTGATAGCTTTATTACACCTAAACCACTATACTTTCATTATTAAATTTTTATAAACAAATATGGCCATTATTTTATGTTCTCTCAAATTTAAGGATATTGTGATTACTTATGACACAAAAGGTTAAACCCATTGATGGCTAAGTTCCATTCCAAGCATGACAATCAAACACCATCTAAAACACCCACAATTCACGATGCAATCCAAACAAAATCCCCCAGATGTTTCAAGGGAAAACACAACAACATCAACATATGAAAAAAACTAGCTGTTCAAAGGAAAAAATCAAATAGGCAACAAACAGTTATCAGACAAAAAGATTGAATTTATGTGGCAACATATGAATATATATATATATATATATATTATATACCTTTCAGCAGATGGTATTGTATGTACAAACTGAAAGGTAACTAAAGAAGAAGCCATGATGCCAAGGCCTAGCATCCAAATTACAAGCAGAGAACAAAAGAAAAATGCAGCTTTTTGGTTAACTAAAAGCTCGATGATGCAATTTTACTAAACTCTGATCTGGAGTTAAATTTATACCAAAACAAAGAAAAATAAATAAATGGCTCAACATGCATATTGTACAATGAGAACCTACGACAGCATAGCGTTCGATGTCGATCCCCCAACTGAACTGAGTGAGTTCTTGCAGCAAAAGGGTGTAAGATCAAGATTCAAGACTGTACAGCAAACTTGGGTGGAATTCTTAACTACATGAAATAACTAAGCGCTGTCTTCTTCCTTGATCCACCTTCGCCATACAGATCATTCCACTGAATAAGTTCATTCATATTTGCCGACTCTGATGATACACTGGCACACACCTGAAGAACAGAATGTAGATGTCAATGAGTGAGATTATTAAAAATATATATATATATATATATACTTTTTTATCAGGAAAAGACACGCCATAGAGAATGCGCCAAATAACATTAAAAAAAATGAAAAATAAAAAGAATTACCTGATCATGCGCAAACTTAAAATCATCCATATTTAGAGGGCGAATGTCTTCACTCCCATGCAATGTAGGTGATGATCTGCCTTCTGCAAGTGCTAGGTTTCTTTCCTGCAATTGATTCCAAATAATTTGATTTATGAGAAATCATACTTTCATTAAGCATAGAATAATTTGAGCACCAATAATTACTTATCAAACACATGAGCATAACAATACAGGCACAAGCAAAATAATCCAAATATATGAAGGAATAGAGTCACTGTGAGTGTAGATACAGCTCACTGCACAAATGAAACAACTGCCAGCAAGGAAAACATTGAACAAAGGTAATATCTCAGAGTAGTCAGCTACTACACTGCATATCTTAGTTTACCGATACTAAGTGGGTGCATTGGGCTGTTGTATTAGTTTGGCATGTATATTCAGAATATAGATTTAATGAAAAGGAAACAGAGTGCATAACCTAAAAGAGGATGCTTCATGCTTGACCAGTCATTTTGGTATTTTGACCATAATTCCCAATAAAAGCTGTGCAGCATTTCCATTAGGAAAGGGCAGCATCCTAGAGCATTGTTCTACTTACAGATGATCAAGAGTAGTGGCAACAACTCATCATAATCAAAGCCAAAAGTGGATGGCCATGACACAAGTGCATAAATTGCATGCATCAAAATTTTGAGAAAGATATCCATTTGGTATAAACAGAGATATACAAAAGCTGGAATGGCATTTGCACCAAAGCATACTGCCACACTCTTCTGATTTGTCCACCCCCATGACCAATTCTTTTTGGGGCAGATGATATATAAATCGCAAATCAAGCCTTGCAAAGACATTGATTTTCAAAGCAGAACTGTGGAGTTCTCAAAAAGGCTTTGTGGTACATGAATTAACTTACCTTCTTTTCCTTCTCTAAAATTTCTCTAATGGGGCAATGAGCAGCAGTGACGCAAAGATTCTGAAATCACAAAAACAACATCTTTACAATTTAATGTACAAAAAGAAATTTTAACATGAGCTTGACTCAACAAACCTTTAGATCACTTCCTGAATATCCATCAGTCATACTTGCAAGTGCTTCCAAATCAACATTTGGAGCCAGATCTTCTTTGGCCAATATTACTCTGAGAATCTTTTCTCTGTTTGATGTATCAGGGAGGTTTACCATCAACCTGCGAAATACATTCACCTTAAATCAGAGAAATTCTACAAACCATTATCATTGAACACAATGAAGGAATGTTTACCTCCGTGGAAGCCTCCTTATTACAGCCTCATCAAGATCAAAAGGCCTATTAGTGGCAGCAAGGACTAAAACACGTTCTTTATCTTTAGTGCGCAGCCCATCCCAGTTGACCATGAATTCATTTTTCATCTTTCGCATGGCTTCATGTTCTCCTGGATTTTCACGTCTTCCCAACATGCTGTCAACCTATTTGAGGAAAAGCAAATGACCAGCAAGAATAATTGATATACGAAATTTCTTTTTTATATATAAAGAAAAAAAAACAACAACAAGAACAAAAGAACAGCTATGCTCACTGAAAAATAAACAAGATGTTAACAATAATTACTAACCTCATCAACAAAGATAACACTTGGAGCTATTTTACTTGCTAATGAGAACACTGCTTTCACATATTTTTCTCCTTCCCCAAACCACTGTTCAACAGGAAATTGAGCATAAATTAATAGGCAGGTATATCACCAAGCAATACAGCATAATGATCAAAATAAGATCAGAGACAGTACCTTTGAAGTTATGCTTGACATAGATATGTTAATAAAATTTGCACCAGCTTCTGTTGCAACAGCTTTAGCAAGCATGGTTTTTCCCGTACCAGGAGGACCAAAGAGCAGTATTCCCTTGCATGGCTGGTGAAAAAATTCTACAAATTAGCACTTGCATTGAGAAGAAATTATATTTCAAATGAGACAGAGTAAATCCTAGTTGCCCGAATTCCAAGAAGACAACTTTAACATGAAGTGCAGATAAAGTGATGAACATATTGTTCATATAACTAGCAGTGTTTTGTTTCATAGACAGTATTTCACATTGTTTCTTTAGAATTGACAACCAAGGATGAAACCTAACAATACAGAAGGGCCTTCCCACATTTCAAGCCCTAAAATATCCAACACTCACCAATTAATTTAGAATCCACTGCCTGGTTGTACAGCATAGAGGTCCATAATAGGTCTAACTGACCAGTGATCACAACAGCAATAACTGGTCATATAGATTTCAACTGTCATGGCTATTTCCAATAGTTAACACTTAGCTTGCATTAGATACCAATTCTTGAGAAATTTAATTTTATGTTTGCATAGAACACAATTTCACCGGAAAGCATATTATTCTAGTAAAGATAACAGTACAGCTAATGATGTTGACCTTAATTTCAGATAAAAATGAGCAAAGTTCAATAAGTTTATGGTTGCTCAGCTTCCATGTCAAAAACCAAAGTTTCAGTCCAAGAGAAACTTAGTGATCAGTGTGGACAGTATACTACAAATTAATCAACTAGTCTTTGATTGCAAATTCATGGTTTTTATGAAGTATGAACCATTGTAACAACAGTAATTTCCACGAAAACAAAATACAAATATAAAAATTCAGCACTGCAATAATCCCTAAGACAACACCCTTTAAAGGACAGGGTACTAATAAATAAATGTATCCTTACTTGACACTACCGCAAGATTCTGTACCTTTGTCAATTGTCCTCTGCAAAACAATTCTGGCCTTTGCAAAGGAAGCATCACCAGCTCCTTCAGCGTGTCCTTTACATTCTCCAAGGCTCCAATGTCATCAAAAGTTACACCAATATCATTTGGTGGTATAACATCAGTAAGAAGTCGCTTCTCAAATTCATTCTCTGTGACCACATCCTGGAAAATGAAGGCGCAATTCAATTAGTTGCAAAATAATAAAAATCCTAATGACAGATAATGTTCTATGAACAAACTCAAGGCAATACCAATTAAGGGAACAGCTCACCTTAAGAGATTTCTTTGAACTCTTAGCATCAGCTTGAACATTTTGTAGCATAGTTAGTCCATGCTTAATGCTGTTGAATCAATGAAAATAGCATAACTGTGTCAAAAGGAGTCAAATTATTAATCCTACACTACTAAATAATTAAAATTATGGAAAAATGCATTACCTATCGCCAGAAAAAGTTAGCTTGGCATCTTTAACAGGCACTTCAGTTCTGTGGAGCTTAAGGTGATGACTTAGGGCAAAACCAACTATTCTATCAACACCTATAGGGAAAAAACAACAAATTATAGATACCTTAACATGAAAAGATTTTTGGAGTTTCAGAAACTACAATAACACTCACTTTCGTTGGTAAGTGTCTGATCTTTAATGCACACAGTATCAAGGTCACAACAATCTAATCCGTTTCGAGTCAGAAACTGAAGATAACACCATAAGTATTAGTCCGCCATAACAGATTATGTATCCTCTTAAAATAAAAAAATAAATAAGTTAAATCAGCATCATCAGAAATGGGACAACCAGACTATTATTTAACCAATGTTGCAAAAGGGAAACAGACTGGTTCTTTGGACACATGGTGGGTTACATTGTCCATCAAATTTCTGTCAATGTGAGGGAATGATGTGTGTTACATAGAAAGTATGTGCTTAAAGCAAAACCTATGTCTTTTCTTTATCAAAAGTTAAAGGCACAAGTGCATAATAAAAATCATAAGCCAAGTAATACTGTGATTCAAATCCTAACCAGTTGTACAACTCTAGTATTGACATATTCATTTTGATATGATTCTGTGGGATTAAACGGAATATCACAAAAGTCTAATTACAAAATAGAAAAACACCAACCATACAGAAGGATACAAAAACAAGCTCATAACCTAACCACAATATCCTCCACGCAGAAGTACTACAAGAAAATAAACACAGACCAACAATATAACAGATCATCAACTTGCAACAACAGCATTGGCTTCTCAGAGTACAATGCATTCCAAAATATATCACCAAAACTCTCAGCAACTACTAGGGATATCCCTGTAACCATAAAAATTGTAACAAAAAAATATCTGGTTTTTCTTCAAAGCTGGCAATATCTATCCTTAATAATGGATATTTGATGCAAGATCACTTCTATATCTTTGCTAACAGAAGCTACACATAGTAAACCACTAGTACCCTGTAGTGAAGTCCACTTAATCACCCCCAATGAACTTAAACCACTACTACTACTACAACAACAAGAAGGAGCCGTAAGCCCCTACTATTTGGATCTGCCAAATGACCTTGAACCTATAAGTGCGCGTGCACACACACACCATTAACAACACCACCCAGCAACAGCCCCTGTTTCTCTCTAGACAGCATCATTGTTGCAGTGAAACCTCATATGCAATTGAACAAAGAACCACAACCTATTATGGTGCCATTTCCCATATATTTGATACTTCTATTGAAAAACACATTTTTGAATATGTAATTGTTTTGTTTTTATTGAAATCAATGTACCCAGTCTTCTTATCAGTTAGAATTGGAACAGAAACTGCATTTTTCAAGAACTAATTCCAGTATTAATCTCGGGAAACCACCACAGGCCAAAAAATTTTGGGAATCAACAAAGTTAAACCATAGAACTGCATGCCTTGATCTATAATGGCAAGTACTTGCAACTTACAGATCGGATGCTAAGAATGTTAGCCTTGGCCTTAAGAGTCTCAACATCTCGATCCAACTGTTGTTTCCAATCTAATAGCTGGGCCTCATCCTGCAATGGTTTCTCATAATATCAGACAGACTGTCACCTACACTCAAATAGCTTTCAGATGGGAAACAAGAGGTTAAGAGCACACCTGTGGTATTTGGATGGTAATTTTATTGGGAAATAGCCTTGTTAGTTGCTTCATTGCCTTGGGGACTTCTTTGTTTCTATCATGAAGTCTACCTAAGTTATCCTGCATATTATAAATGATGTGCTCATTAATATCAAGGATTGTGAAAAATATACGTCATATAACACTATTTTCTTTACTCTTTTCAAAAAAGCACAGCCATTGCTCATATTGCCAGATCAATTAACATGCACGCCTGTTTCGTGAAAATACTGAAGAAGCACTATCAGATTAGAAAAATTATCAGGGATTACCGGAAAAGCAAAGTCCAAAAGTGCTGTCTGGGTACTCCCAAATTTTGTGAAAAGAAAACCACCAGGATGTGACTGCAAAATAGGTATGCCACATGAATAATCAGACACTGCAATATATTCAGTTGAACATTACAATAGATAAAAAATGTTTAACAAAAGAAAGCTAATATGAACATTTCAAAATATTCGTAACCTTTTCTTTACGGCTGTCCATCTGGTTATGGGAACCTATCACAAGAACACCAGCAGGTACCAATTCAAGTTTTGCTTTCAAGGTCAAATACGAGTCTGTGCTTCCCCCCAAAGATTTCTCAATATCTTTCAAAAATATTATTAGAGGGCCACTTTTACTTTCTTCACATACAACCTGCACAAAATGGAGTAAGCACAATAAAATGAAGTGGTATATGATAATTTAGCCAGCATGATACAAAAAAACTACATCAGACCTCTAGCAACTCATTAATGGCAAGCCTTTCACTGTCCTCACCACCAGAATAATCAAGACGAAGTAAGTCAGCTGAAAAAAATTGTAAGATAGAAACAATCAACCAAAGCAATCAATAAGTACTCTGTTCATGATTGAGCATGGCTCCCTCGGACACTCACTGTGGCAAAAGAACCCACGATCTTCTTCACAAACACCCCCAAGATCATTACCATCAGGAATTTGCCTATCGAATCGCACACCAACTTTGGAGGATTCATTTTCAAACGTAAGAACAACTTTCCCTCTATAACCATAGTTTGGACCCCTGAACATAACATTAAAAACAATATATAAGAAAAGAATCCGCATACAGTAACAACAAAAAGAAACAATTTGGAGAATAATCAAAAGAATCTGGATGTTGCCAATGATTTTGCAAGTATGCTCATTGGTACTTCTGACATTACATTACACCCAAGAATACATTGCACGGATAAATAAGCAACGGCTGCTGAAGAGAGTTATCTTTTTCTAATTTAATCAGACCAAGTATGCCAAACCAACAAGCCTTACATACCCAAAGAAACATTTTTTGAAATAAATCCAAATCTGACTGTCACTGTACTACTTCAACATCTAGAAAATTAAGTACATTCCAAAAACAGTGATTAATGAATTAAGGATATGCTAAACATGAGGTAGTATCTAACAAGTTCTTGACCATGCACTGTACAGCTAACCTTGAGCAAGTGGATAAAATACAAGTACTTTGGTCGCCACCAAGTTAAAATCACAGTGATCCACCTGAATGAAACTATGTATGTTCCCCTATGAGAAACTCATCAAATCTTATGCCAAAGTTCTAGTATGAAATTTGAAGTTGTAAATGGGCCAAAAGCCTAAATGTATAGCTGGTCCCAATAAAAGTTGGAAATATAAATACTTATTCAAATAACCTGAGAGCATGACCATGCCATTTGATACATGAGATGAAGTACAGATGCCATGAATAAAAATTTGTCAAATGAGTCTTTGATTAGAGGAGAATATTCGTGAGCAACTAAAGAACAGAGAGAGTAGTGTAAATCCCAAGCTGATAGAATTTGGAATATGAAAGGCATCATATAAATCCAAGCCCCTTACTGAGATAATACTGGAGTAATTGAAATATGAACAGCACATTTACGATGATCGAGGCCTGTAAACAGGAACATACCTTTGGGGAGCTTGCAAAGAAAATCCTGTTGAATGCAATGGACCCACATATCTCACCCGATCACCTAAGCAAAGAATTATAAACACTAAGTTAATATTAAACCAATAGAGTCAATAAATCAAGGTTACCTACAAAAGAGTACACGATGAGAACAATATAGCAAAACAGCCTGCCTTCTTTAAAGGTATAGTTTTTTGATGATGCGGTTGAAGTCTCCTGCTTTAACAAGGATTGGGAATTAAATGCAGATGCCCCTACAATATCGGCCTCAACACTGGAAGCGGGTCTTTTAAGCTGTACTGTTTCAACTTGTCCAGCTCGTTGTTTAGAAGGATTGCTTGGTTTCTCACTTTTTCCACCTTCTTTGATAGGCTCTGAATCCTTTGATGGCAATCCCTGTCATTATTTTCCAAAATGAATAATAATAGCATCTTTATAGCACTAAAAAATTCAATAAATTTAATAATAAATAATCATGTTAATATTTGAAGTGATGGTGACGCACATCTATATTCAAAGCTAGCATAACTTTCAGAAGTCTTTGAATACATATATAAACAGAATTCTCCAATGGGGAAGTACAAAAGCTTACACCAGGTAGCAGAAGAGAATCTACAATAAGAAGCCTAGCATTGAAGTGTTTAGCAAGGGCCTTCGTCAAAGTTTCTTGATAAATTTCAGATCCTAAACGAGGTTTAGCAAAAATAATTTTTTTGTTAGAACAAGCATGAAACATGCAAACACATCAGCTACTAAAATGATCTAGATAAAGCAGCAAACCAGTAGGGCCAGATAATAAAATCCGTTGGCTTGCAGAGGAAATATCTGAAGTGAATTTAATAAATTCTTTGCATTCCAAGTGTATGTATGCAGTTGATAACAGCATGCTCTTTGTATTTTCACTGCAAAACAAGAGAAAATGTTAAATAAGATTAAATCACCAATAATATGCAGAACTCAAACAGCAGAATATATAATATTTCATGATGACAACTACAAAACCAATTGTCCTGTACTCATGGCTGCAAGTCATTGTACATATGGAATAACACAGAACAAGGAAAACTATTGACACTAGAGGACAACAAAATTTATAGCAGCAGCCAGGAGTCCAGAGCCTAGTTTCGTGAACCTTGAGACTAGACATAGAAAAGCTACTAAGAAAAAAAGGCAATCAACCACCAGTTCACTGCCAAACATATTATCCAAAAAATTATCAGGAAAGATATGGTGATAAAGATGGAAATGCGATAAATCATGTCACAGAGTTGGCACATAATCAGCTCATCCAAACATTAGAAGTCAGTCGGCAATTAAAAAGTCACAAAATCATAAGGTAAATCTTCATTATTATGCTAATTAGATTATACAACAGATCTAATGGGTATCATCATCATTCCACCAAAGATGAACAACAATACACAGCTAGTCCACCAATCAATACAGATAAATAATTGTGGTTTTAAATCAGTCAGTTTAAAAACCGGTTGTTATTTAACCTGATGTGCGTATGCAGCAAGCTCATGATGTAAACCTATGGGGTAATGCTTCAACAGTAGCATGATGATATGCCCACACTACTACCAGCTCAATGTATTACCTAAGAAATTTTGCAAAAAATACTCCACTCACTAGACAATTTTAGCCTCTAAAAATACATAGAGCTTATTGGACACCTAAAATAATAAAAATCAAAAAAATAAAAAAATAAGATGGAATAAAAAATTGAAAAAAGAAAAAAAGAAAAAGAAAAATATGCACCAACAAGTATAAACAATAAACAAGCATAGGCAAACAGGTAAAGCCAGAAAGAATCAATATACTATTAAGAAATTCACACCTTAGGTAATAGGGAAAATCATCGAAGGAAACTTGCAAATCACAAGCACTGAGAATCCCTTGTCTCAAGCCATCCTTGAAAATTTGGAACCGATTGGTAGGCAAAACATCAGAACAATCAAGATCCTTCCGCACCTCCCTTTGATCTTCAGGCACTTTGAACATGTTCCCACTCAAATCCAAATCAGCAGCTGGCGATCCTGTGTTCATCAAGACATATGGTCTTAATTTAAATTTAGCACTATAAAACTTTTCAATTTCTAAGGCAAAATGAGCATTCAAACCAATAGTACTAAGTTGAAAGGCTTCATTAGCAGCAAAATCAGAGGCAGGAGGCCCATTGACACCATTGTGTTCAGTTGGACCCCTCTCCAAGTCACCACTTATATCAAGATCAGGAAGGACAATGTCTGAAGCATCACAAACAGAGGGCAGGGTTGGTGTTTCCAGTCCTTGATGAATGTTTTGACAGTTGGATCCCGGGTGAGGAACTGGTATGTCCTTTCTATGATTTGAAAGAGAAGCCAGTATTGAAGCACCAGCAACAGCCGATGGATCACCTGATCGAGCTTCAAGCTGAATTCCTCGGGCAGGGGAGACCTGTGATTCTGTCATGCTAAGCGAGGAGGGTAACGGCGGTGTAGTTAATTTCTCAATCCCAAGTTGCTCAAATATCTAAAGAGAAGCTAAAGAACATTTGTTTATAAAATGAAACGTGAAGAGCTCATAGTGACATATGAAAATTAAACACCTCATTAATAATTAAAAAATAATTACTGTACCGATATGAAAAGAAAAATCTGAAAAGGATACATAAGAATGTCTTCCAGTTGAACTGAAAACAACCTCATCCCCTCCAGAGAGGATAATGTTAGAACTTTGTTGAATGATCTTCCCATTAACTCGTACAAAACCTTTGCTCCCTGAGATTTCTAACACAGCAACTGATGCACCTCCATGCTGAAGATAGAACATAAAACTCAGTCTACAAGTTTGATCACATCTTAAGGCACCATGTAGTGCTCTTCATCTCAAAATATGCAAATATATTAGTTTCATGAATTTGTTACAATAACACATAATAGTTACCTCTGTGTGCCTCAACTTGCATAGTGTTGGACTTATAGATTGATCTTCCAAACGTAAATCGCATTTTTTGTTTTGACCAACAGTGAAAAGAGACCCGCATATAGGAACGTGAGGGTTCTATGGAAAAACAAGCAAACAAAGACACAGTGAGCAAATAAAGAAGGAACATCAAGGAGCAAGTTCATCCCAGAATTTGGAAAAAAGAAAGAAAAATGAAAATAATGAGCTTGAAAATAGCGCACTATAGAAAACCGTAATAAACTATTGAGCGCATTTCCTGAAGACCCATATCTAGCACGACCCCAGGTCCAAGATCAATGGATGACTTCAAGGAATTTAAATGTAACCCAAGAGCATTTCTATGCTAAGTTGTTCAAAAGAGAAATGATAACCACAAAGAACAACTATAGGTCAATCCCTGCTTTTCACAGCAGATTAACACGAATTAATCATGATTCAAGAGAATCTAGCATCCTCAAAATGTCAACAGATAATTCAGATATAATAAGTTGATTAAGACAACCATCCTGGCCAGTACAAGGGGTTAAAGACATCAAAATTTATTTCATTAAACTTTATGAACCAAGAGAACCAGCTAGCAAACAAACTTTCAAATGGTACACCCCGCATCATTTAATTATACACAGTGTTTAAGTACTTAAACAGCTTTCTCATATAAAAATTTGAGTATACAAAAAACCTTCAATAGTGCATCGAAGCATGTATTTATGAGCACAGTCCCAAGCTCAATCATTATTGATTTCATAATCTCCATAATAAGAAATCTTCAATTCTGACGACACCATTGCGTTAAAATAATTTCAAATAAGGCAACCAAATAACGCAACCTTATTTTAAGATTAATCAAACTTCTAGATCTCATGTCTGTATTTCTGCAGCTAATACTAAAGAGAAATAAGCACCGATTTATAATGAAATATCATTGCCAAGGAACACGATGCACTCCAATAATAAAATACTATGAAGAGAGTGATGAAATCCTTGAACTCCTGCTTCTCTCAATGAAAAACACTTGCGTATCCAAATCCCAAACAATGCCGCATCTAGTTCACTAAGGTATGAATAACAAAACTCCAAAAAAATTAAAAAATGAAAATAAAAGAAAGTTTTCAGCTAAAAAAACGTTCGTCAAAACTGTGTGACTATATCAAACGAGAGCAAACCTGTTTGCACTGAGAGATTAATCGTCCCCATGGAAGCTTGGGTCGCGTCTTCACCACTTTCTTCTTCGGCAAATCCAACGGCGTCAGCAACTTCGTTAAGGGCTCTGCCTCGGCATGACCACACCCTAAAAGAACCCCAAAAAGAACACGCCACCGAACTTCAAACTTCCCATCAATAATCAAACCACGCTAAAATAAACAAAAAAAACAAACACAAAAGGACTTCAAACCGACCTCGCGCCGCCGTTTCGCTGGTCCGCTCCTCCTGCGCCGGCGCCTTGTCCAACGACTCCCTGGGCGGATCGGAGGCGCACGGATCCGATGCCTGCTGCCAGGAATCCACCGCTGATTTCTTCAAATTCGCCCGATCTCCTTTCAAAGATCCCGACTCCTCAACCTGAAAACCATCCAAACAACACCACGCCAGGCCCTAATCAGATCAAACCCCAAGAAAATCGAAATCGCCCAAAAGAGGAAAGGATCAAAACCTTGAAGCGCTTTGCAGTGGATTGCAAGGAGTTCGACGGAGAAGAGATAGGGCGCTTCGAAGAAGCGGAACTCCGGCGGGTCTCGACCATCGCCGCCAATCCGATGCTAATTCCTCGCCGGTCGAAGAGAATAACACTGCAATAATTCCCAAATATTTATAGAGCTCTCGATTGCATCCCTTTCACAATTTCACATTTAACCCCCCAAAAAAGATCAGAATTGAAAAAAGACAGAGTAATTCCGTAATTCGTAAATACAAACTTTTAAGAGGGGCCATAAACTAAAAAAAAAGGTTTTATACGGAATTGCTTTCTTTTGATTTGATTGTGAGCGTGTGAAGGTAAAAGGCCATGGGAAGGATTAGGTTTTGGGATTTTTTGATGAGAAAAATAATAATAACAATAATAATAATAATAATAATTTATAATTGGAAAATTAACAATAATTAAATATAAAGTGAAAAATGGAATTATTGTTAAAGAAAAGGGGAATTTTTTTCCAAAAATAAAAATAAAAAAGGGCATTTTTGTCTGCAAGACGAGTGGGTTTGAAAGCCGGCAGACGATGACACGAGTTTGCTCACGTGTTTGGCGACTGACTCGGCCGAGTTGACTCTCTCGGTCAACCAGAAGAGATGTTGACCGTTGCATGGGTAAGTGGGTAACCGGCTAAAGGGTTGCGTTGAGATTTTTTTGGATTTTTTTTTCATATTGCCCCTTTGAAAATTTCAAATTATTCACTATGTTTGAAATTCTTACGAATTAAACCATGTGGATGGTGTTTAAAAATAAAATGGTCAAACAGTAATTTCAATTTAATTTAAAGGAAAGAAAAATTAATAAACGAACAAAATCATAAAATTGAAAATTAAAAACATATGACAAAATAAGACAGGGATGAAAAGTATTATTGTTAGGACAAGCTATAAAGAAATAAATTCCAATTTATAGAAAGTTAGAAAATAACAAAAAATAAAAAATAAAAAATGGAAAAAATTTATAAATCTAGTTCATAGAAAGAGCTTTGAAAATTCTCCTTTTCATAAGTTCAGAACTTAAAATACTTTATTTTTAAATTGAAAGTCATAAATTGTGTAGAAATAAAGAACCTTATATGAAGAAACTAACCCAACCTCACACTACTATATTTCTTAAATAATATAAAAACCCACGGATATAATTGAAATTTTGACTTTTGAGTTGACTTTTAAAGGGAAAAAAAAATACCAACCAATAGTTAATAGTTAATACTAGCATTTATATATTCTATGAATGGTCATGACATATCATTTTGTATAAATAATTAATGATAGGTAAAAAAAAGCTACAAATAACAAAAATGGCATTTCATTGAATTGGCATATATTACTATTCAACTTTTAACTAGCAAAAAACAATATGCCATAGAATCATGTAATTATATTGGAAGGTAGATATGATATGAGAATCATATAATTTTCTTCTATTTTATTTTAACATATTGAAGTTTAGTCCAAAACATCATAATTGAAAAGGGGCCAAGCATAAATAAATAAATAAAATAAAATAAAATAAAAACAGAGGAAGGATCAAATGTACTTGGTTGGCATTGAGTTGAACTAGTACGTAGTGCATGTGAAAAGCTCTTCGAATAAAAAAGAAAATCAAACGCCATTCACTTAATCTAGACATGAACCCTAAATTTTTCTATATTAATAAACAAATCATGAAAAAAGAATTAGAGCTGCTTACGACTTTATGGTTTATTCACAATAGATATTTTGTTTAAAGTGTTTGTGTTTTTACCGAGAAAACATGTTTAACTTTAGCTCAGATAAAATAAAAATATAAACGCATTAAGATATTAACTTCACACCTACGCTTATCTCATATCCCATCACGTGACTTGTTCACTTTGTGAAACAAAAACACAACTAGCAAACTCACTATATATATAATTTTTTTAGTAGTCATTTAGAAGGGAAGTATTTTACCAACCTTTGTTTGTGAAGATCTTGTGCAATGGTTGGCATCCAAATCCATTCAGAGCGTGCTTCTATAAGATCAAGTCTCCAGCCAACCGGACAAATCCACATACCTAATAACATAAAGTTTATCTTATGTATAAAAGAAGAACATCAATAAAACAGTGTGGGTCATAGAAGATATAAGAAAGAGAACCTTTTAGGACCCAACAAGATAAGATTCAGCAGTAGTCACTCACACACAAAAGAAAGTAAGTAGGGAGACAAACAAATAAATCATTTATAACACTTCACTAACAAAACAAGATACTCAAATAATTCTCTTGTTGATGAGCTTTAAGCCACCAAACACTGATAACAAAAAACAATATCATATTCAAATATCATTTTAGATAAACCAAGTCCAACTTGTCTGCAACTCTAGCATAAATAAACTCAAATGATAATAAAGTACAACATCGAACCGTATAAGAGAGGAATTTGATTATGCGCAGGGAGGAATACCTTAGTCCACAGAATGTCATTGGTCCTGGTTTTCCTGGATCAGTGAATTTATCTATATCCTAATCTGCTAGACTAGTTCTGTATTTGTATTTTGCCATTAGTTTTTCAATTGCTTACATACATATTTAAAATTCACTATATTCTTGCTATAAAGGTACGTATAACTCTATTATATTTTTATATTTGCATTGATTAATAAACAAGTTGAACTTTAATTTTACTTCAGTTAAAAACAAGCCAAGTGCTGCATTCATTTGAAAGAAGAAAAAGAGAACCTTGAAATTTGCCACAAATTGAAGAAAGTACAATGTGATTTAAAAAGTGTCTGCACACAAAGTGACTAGTTCATTTACTTACAAGTAAATAGAAAAAGTCAAAATGAGAACATGAAAATGTTCATGTAACTTTGCAGAGAGCCATCTTCATTTAATATTCCACAAAACTAATCAGGATCTTTCAAACTTAGACCACATGCTTATCATTATCATGCAGGGCCTGTTAGTTATTGCTAATCCTTTCCAGGCCTGACACCACTGGCCTAATCCACATCAATTATTCAATTGATTGTAGAAAGGGACAAGAGCATTAAAATAAATGTAAAGAAGAATGTCCAGGCACAACCATTTGGTTCAAATCATCCACCTTGTATTAGTAAATACGCAGCACTAACTCTATCTTAAGTGAGAGCTTAAAAAGCTCATTGGTCTCTAAGTAGGTCCCAGTAGTCAACAGCATTTGATAAATGTCACAGCTGGCAATAATTAAAAAGAAAAAGGTAAATGGACCAATAAAAAACAAGACCCCTCAAATAGGATTGCATCAAAGTTATTACTCAAGATTTCGGAAGTCCAGGAGGGGGCACAAGTCCATTGCAGATGAATATTGGAGGATTACATAAACAATTAAATAATATTAGAGTACTGTATGAAAAATGAGCTGAAACTAAGAAATATCAGTTGGTTGTCATGTGAGATAGGTGTTGAAAAACGACTTAGCAACGTTAAATTATGTACCTGTATCAACGGGCTTGTAGCCTAGCAGTACCCCAGGTCCCCTCATTGGGAGAGATGTGAGTTCGATTCCTCCTAACCGTGCTCCCCAATTTCAAGAGGGTGAAGGAGTTGTAGTTTTTTCCCCACCCGCGTACTCTCCTAAGGTTTGGTGTTTGTCACCCTGCCTTATAAAAAAATAAAAATAAATTATGTACCTGCTTTGAATATATGGCGAAAACATGCAATCAGGGTGTTGAGCACAATCACTAAAAGAAACATAGGGGGAAATTTTTTCTTCAGCTGAGTAGCCAATCTGCAATCACATGTGGAGTGGTTTCTTTAAATGGATCTGCATTCAATGATTAAAAAAGGGCAAGAATCCATGCTTTGCAATCAGGAGGCAGACATTTTTAAAAAAGCAACAGATGGCTGCCCAAAAATAATAAAAATTTTGAGATTTATAGAATTGTAAACTAGCCCAACCAGGCCTTGGTTAGTGTCTAAAAATTATAAACCAAATTGACCTCTTGTTGTTGGTGTCAGGAGAAACTATGGCATCCGCTGGTTTTTAACAGGACAGGTACTAATATCTCATGGAAACCAAACTTATGAGTTGATAAGAGAAATATTAATACAAAACTTTCAGAAACTAATTATAACAATGCAATGACTGTTTGTTCTAAAAAATGAGTGAATGGATCATATCACAGAATAAGAGTATACATCTAATAATTAGCAGTTGTTTCTCTCACCATACAATCACACTACACAATCAAAAATAATGAACATGCATACGGAAGCTACTGAAAATCTGAGCAAGAAGATGAGCTTGCTTTTTTTGCCATAGGAAACTTGTCAGTCGTGAAATCAACCAATTTTTTCCAGAAGGACTGCAGCTTATAAATAAAGTGTTTAAGGTGGATGCACATAATCCCAAGAAAAATAGCCATTTAAGAAAATCATAATTAGAACATTTACATTGACAGACTGCCTGAAATTTTTATTTAGATTAACTTCCCACAACATCTACATTGCGAAGAAATCAGATGCAGGTCAATGAAAAATTCATTTTGAGTTTAGAAAGAATGGTTAAACCAGATGCAAGTTCAAAGAGCAATTTATTTTGAGGAAACTTATTATTCATAGTAGCAAACCAAGAGTCAAAAATCAAAAGTCAAGCAACCAAAAGAAATGAAAATCTAGAGTAGAGATAACACTAAACAGAACCAAAATGCGATACCTCATGATTCATCTTCACCTCATTTAACCAGGCAGAGCATCCTGAAACCTCTTCACATCAGAACTCATAATCCCTGAAGGGAAGCTAAATGTGCAGGAAGAAGCTAATAAAACTGTTAGAACCATCAAAATATAAAGTAATTACATATAATTAAGCAAGAACATAAGATTATATATGTAAATATAACCAATAATTTTGAATTCTCACTAAATCCACCATTATTGCGAAGGGAATTAATTCACTCAGAACCTAAGGAAGACAAAAGTTTTATGTGTATGCATATATTTGATTCATTAAAAGCCATTTACACCAGAAAACAACTGAATATCTTTTGTAGAAATAGACTCTCCAAAAGAAAACAATGCATCGAGTAATAAATGCAATTCATGTCTTGGCTCATTGTGGGATACAATCTTCAGGCAAACTAACTGAACAGATAGATCGTCTTCCGTTCAGCAAAATCCAAGACCATTGTCAGTTTATCAAGAAATAACTCCACTAGAGCTAGTAGGGATAAGAGGCAAACAAGCAGAAAATGATCTACCATTCTCAGCTGCATGGCAAAGTACTGGGTTGCAACTCTCAATCTGGTAAGTGATGATTGTAAACATAACTCTGGCCACTAGAGGGAGAGAAAGTTCATCAACCTCTAGCATAGAAAAGGGTATTTTGCTCTGATGCTAAATAATATTTCAATTGAAGTACCATAGCATTAAGATCACAACTACAACAGGCCTATTCCACAGCAATAGTAATGCAATTATGATGAATGTATCGTCTGCCAAAGAAGAGGCAACCTCCAAGATTTTATGAATCACCGTATTTTATAAAATATTCTGGAAATGGTGGCACATCCATTTCCAGCTCATACATTGATTCAAATATCATTCTGCAAAACATACCTCTGTTCAACTAGCAGCATTGTGGATAAAATCTAATATTACTGCATGACCACATGATGTGAACTAATTCTTAATCCAATAAACCTGGTGAACAAAATTAATTAGCTCATAAAATCCAAACGAATTTGGCATGACTGAGTAATAATTTAAAAAATATCAAATAAATATGAATTAGCAGTGACTTGGGAAATCAAGCACGTAACCTTCTTTTTTTTCCGTTAAATTCAGAACATTTGCAAAAGAAAATTATCATGAAATAGTCGGTTAGCAGAATAAAGCTAAGAAAAACTCACAATAATATGATAACAGTAAGCAAAACTAGAAAAAAATAAAAAATACTAGCATGAACCCTCAACATTAAATTTTATACTTCAAGATGTGCGACGAGAAATTTAAATTTTAAAAAAAAAACCCATAAAAAGGCTAATAGTTATTAATATGGATTGTGATCTAAAAGAAAGTGTGATCTTAGACATCAAATGATAACGAACGATCAAAAAGAATCCAATTGATTAAAGAAAAGAAGGAAAAAAAACAACCACTTAGATAATATAACCTAAAATCTCATAACCCATATTTCAAACAAGAAATACATTTCTCTAAAAACCCAATCATCACAGTTCATTTAATTAAAGTCTTCCAGATTCAGGCAAGCAAATCTAGATAATAAAACAATAACATCAAGCACCAATAACTCCCACCTAATAGACCAAGAATACTTTCAAAATTTAACGCAATAAAAATCACATCTAAACCCAAATTTACTTGAATTCATTTCAGGGAGATTCAGCTTCTACAACAATCAAATATAACACAATAATTCACAGATAATGGAGAAAATAAATAAAAAAACAACAACAAATATCCTGAAAATTGCATGAATCCAAATATAATTGAACACATAGTAGCTTACTATTAGATCATCATGCACCTCTGATTTCGCCCTTGATGGATCCAAACATAATAGAACCCTAAAACAATCAAATTGAACACAATAATCCACAGATAATGGAGAAAATAAATCAAAAACAAAAAAAATATCCTGAAAATTGTATCAATCCAAACATAATTGAACACATAGTAGCTTACTATTAGATCCTTGTGCCCCTCCGATTTCGCCCTCGATGGATCCAAACATAATTGAACCTTAAAACAATCATATAGAACACAATAATCCACAGATAATGGAGAAAATAGATTAAAAACAACAACAAATATCCTGAAAATTGCATGAATCCAAAGATAATTGAACATATAAAAACTTACTATTAGATCGTCTCACACCTCCGATTTCGCCCTTGATTGATCCAAACATGATTGAACACTAAAAAAAATAAAAAAGAACACAATAATTCACAGAAAATGGAGAAAATAAATCAAAAACAACAACAAATATGCTGAAAATTGCATGAATCCAAACATAATTGAACACATAGTAGCTTACTATTAGATCATCTTGCACCTCCGATTTCGACCTCGATCGATCCGATGATTTCCATCGATTGAGAACCCCTTCAAGAAACATTTTGATACCATAAAAAAAGAAAAAGAAAACGAAAAAAAATGAAAACTTGGGTTTTGAAAAAATTGGCGGGAGATTGATATATATAGAGAGAGATGGCCAAGCTCACAGCCGTTGGATCAAGTCTGATCGGACGGCTAAAATGTAAATCCAGGAGAAATCAATGACCAATCCCATTGCTGCACTAGTCCACGTGTCATTGAGTTATTTGAAATTAATAGATAATTGATAAACTTTAATTAATATCAACATTTTGAAATTGGAATATTGTAATACTTTTATTTTCTTATTTTTATTTGAGTTTATTTCGCTGTCAATGTTTAATTAATTAAGGAAAAAGAGAGAAATATAAGGGGAAATTACTTGCCCTTAAGCTAAATTTTTACCTAATTTGTTTAAACTGTTTTTCAAAGATACTCCTCCATTAAACTTATTTTATTATTATTATTTTTTTATTTTATTTTATTTTTTAGAAAGGCAACAAGTACCAGAATCTAGAGCAGGGACGGAACCAGGACATAAAGATGGGGGGATGAGGACAAAGTGTCAAAAAATATATTTCAGTCAACATAACAATTGTATTCGATACAAAATAGTGTGATATTGTGACATTTAATTAAAACAATTACAAAAAAAACATAAAACGTTTATCTATGCACACTCGACCTAGAACTGCTATCTGTGCGACGCATGCTACTTAAAGGAGGTAACTGAATACGGCGAGTTTGCATTTTTTGAAAACATTTGTAGGATTGCCTCATTGTCAATAGTTGCAAAAACCTCTTTCTCAATATAGACAATCATGCTATCATTCATCCACTCGTCTCCCATTTTGTTGCGCAAGTCAGATTTCACAATATTCATCGCCGAAAATGCCCTCTCAACACTAGCTGTCGCAACTGGAAAAACCAATGGCAGCTCAATAAGACGATAAATGAGGGGAAAAATAGTACATTTGCCGGTATCAACCATCTTTATAGCAAAACCTCCCAAGTCTCTGATATTTGCAAAATCATCATTATGTTGCACATCATAAATGAAAGTAGCAAGTTGATCCTCAAGCATCATGTGTTCAGTCCCTGAGAAATCTTCAGGGTACAACTCTGCAAGACGGAGTAGCTTATGGATGTTGAATTTAGAAAATGAGTCCCTAGAATCAAGGCATGATACCAAAAGAAGTAACTCCGTGCTAGCTTCAGGAAAGCGGTTGAGCATTTCTTGAGAAATCAAATCAATAACCTAATATTGAAATAATGATAAAATAGAGAGAATATTAATAAAAAGAATAAATTAATGAGATTTATAAAACTATAATAAATACAAAAAATAATTACCTCACAAAAAAATCTCTACACGATAATGGTGAAAATGAGTAATGAATTGTCCTTCCCGCTTAGAACGACCACGAATTGGCATATTATCCTCCATATTAGGCACATCAATTGAGTTACCCTTACAAAAAGAGGTAACTTCTCCCAAAAACTCCTCCCATCCTGTCTCCCTAAAATGTTGAAGACAAGCTTTCACCGTTTCAATCAATCGCATGGCTTGAACAATATTTTGGTCTTTTTGTTGTAACGCAAGTGACAACTCATACCCAATAAACGCCTCATCAAGTACATCACA
The DNA here is from genome assembly GCF_009730915.1 of Dioscorea cayenensis subsp. rotundata. NCBI lineage: Eukaryota > Viridiplantae > Streptophyta > Magnoliopsida > Dioscoreales > Dioscoreaceae > Dioscorea > Dioscorea cayenensis. Next base: position 20,676,579 of record NC_052476.1, on the reverse strand, counting down.
AATACAAACTGGTAATTCTCCATTTTGTCAATCAAACTTGGCACTATGCCTCTATTGTTAGTAGAAGCCCCATCATCATGCACATTTTGGAGTACCTCTAAAATTGAGGTCCACATAGAAATTAGCCGGAGAATTGTAGTGTAATGCGATCCCCAACGAGTATCCCCGGGTCATGCTAAATTGGATTCTTGATTTTTTCCTTTACCACTGACTATCTCCACCTTCTCCAATTGCTCAACCAATCTATCATGATGATGTTGCATAAGTTGATCTCTCCTTTTACATGACGCTCTGGTGGCATTAACAATCATATTAACATATTGGAAAAAATCACTCACAATTCGATTCTCTTTAGCAACCGCAACAACCACTAATTGTAGTTGGTGAGCAAAACAATGTACATATCTTGCATATGGATTTTCTTTTAAAATAAGTGCTTTCAAACCATTGAATTCACCTCGCATATTTGAAGCCTCATCATATCCTTGCCCTCTTAACCTCGAAAGAGACAACTTGTGTTTAGCAAATAAACAATCAATGGCATTCTTTAAAGAAATTACAGAGGTATCAGGCACATGAACCAATGCAAGGAATCGCTCTATCACATGTCCATTCTTATTCACATATTGTAAAACAACTCCCATTTGTTGCTTTATTGAAGCATCTCGGGCTTCATCAACCATAAGAGAAAAATAATTATCCCCAATATCATCAACAATAACAAGTGTAATCTCCGTTGCACAAGCATTTGCCAACTCCTTTTGAATTTTTGGGGAAGTCAATTGATTGTTTCCAGGGGCATTTTGATTGACTGTCTTCCAAACTTCTTCATTTCGTAGGCTATACCAATCAAGCAACTCAAGAAAATTGCCTTTGTTTAGTGAATTTGAAGACTCATCATTTCCATGGAAAGGTAAACCTTGCTTAAAAAGAAAACGAGTCATATCTAAAATTGCCGTCAAACGAATACGATATGCAACCTCCATCTCATGTGAATGTGTAGCCAACAAGTGTGACACACTTTGTCTTTGACTTTGAACCCTTGAAATTTTACTCTTGCATCATTATGCATACTATTTATGGCACCAATATGTTCTACGAATTTTTCTAATGCTTTTTTCCAATTATTGAATCCCATTTTTGGTGAATGCATCTTCTCCCAGCTTCCTCTACTTGTCTTAAAAAGATAACACCAAAAACAAAATGCCGCATCTTTTGTCATACTATACTCTAACCATGGATGTTGTTTAAACCAAGCATCTTGAAAACTTCTCTTTTGTTTGCCATAATCTTTTTGTGGAAAATTGTGGCCAATTGGTTGACATAGGCCTCTAGTCAAATACTCTCTTCTAACTTGATCTCTAATCCCAATATCAAAGTCTTCAATTGATTTTCGTAATCCGGGGTCACTAACAATGTCGTTGAAATTAAAATTTGTATTAATGTTCTCCTCGCTTGATTTAGAATCCAATGATACTTTAGGAGTATTTGATGACTCTTCACTCCTTGGTCGTTTGATCAAAAATTTGTCCATGATCTATAAAAAAAAAGTAAAAAAACTTTAATTATAGACTATAAAAAAATAACAAGCAAAAAAGTTAATCATGACACAACTAACATCATTAGAAGAATCAAACACAAAATTGTTTAAACATGGTAATGCTAACATTCATGCATCTAAATGATTGAATATGTCTTATAAAACCAATTTTATTATGTTATTGAATCCATTTTGTTATGTGTCAATGAATATAAAACCTTTGGTAATTGGTATAACTAGTCTTATTGAAGTCTATCTTGTTTTACATTTTGCTATATAGGTTTAAGTGTTTAACACTAAACATTATTTAATTATACATATATACATTATGATATATATTAATATTTGATATTCTCAACATTTTAACTCATTGAGGCATTTAATCAAACACATTGTGGGCATATTTTATAAAAAGTGAAGTTTTAACATTCATGTTCTATTTTTTTCACCCTATGAATTTTATACATTCATTCATATTTAAAGGAGTAATACATTCATTCATGGCAATAATAAAAATAATACTAAATTACTAATGTAACATACTCACTATTATCTCCAAGACTCTAAGATAGTTAGACTCCAAGCAACCAATGTTCGGGATTTTTGAAATCGGGAAACGGAATATCAAGGAATGTTTCGAGTGTTTTTGATAATGATAACTTATAGCCCATGGGCTGGCCGGCCGGCCCACAAGGCCACAACCACAACAAGGCTTTTTGCTTTTAGTTTTTTATTTAGTTACATTAGTTTTTTTTTTCCATTAAAATCTCAAAGAAATTAATGAAAAATTTGAAAAACTGAAGTAGTAAAGTTTATAATTAAGTTATGGGCCCACATCACATGCCAAGCCACTCAAATCAATGACAAAGCTCAAGCCATCATCAATTCATCATTCATCTTCATCCTCAGGACCTCATCCAAGACTTCAACTTCAGCCTTCAACTTCATCCTATGCTAACTGCCGCTATCGGAGAAGGGCTGCTGGTTGCCGCCGGCTGGGAACATCGAGCTCGAGCAAAGCTGCAGGTTGGGTTGCTCCGTTGCTCGGCCACCAAGGGGGGCTGGTTTTTGGGTCTTCCGGCCACCAAAGAAGACCGCCGATGGCTGAGGGGGGGCTGAAGCCCCTGCTAGCCCTCCCTTAATTCCGTCCTTGATCTGAGACATACACGTGTGGGAAGCAAGACTCAATGGAGACCCACGTGCGTCGTGCCCTCACCTTACGCAAGACATAAAGTTCAATCCCGCATGTGGAAAAGCATAACTCTATGTTGTTATAAATATATATATATATATATATATATATATATATATATATATATGAGAAGAGCTAAACTCAATAGCCATGGATTCTCTTCCTCAATCTATTTCTAAGGTCCAGACGACAGACCACTTTGGAACCCAATTTTATTGGATGCTTTTCATTTCTTGGGGATCTTCTTTCTATAGCCATCTTTTGAAATATTTGGTTAGAGAAAAAAATAATCACATCTTCAATTCACATGTTCTCACACTGTATTCTATGATTGGATTTCTGCAACTAGAAACCCTGATTTACATTGTATTCTATGATTGGATTTCTGTAGCTAGAAACCTGAAAATGCCTCACTTCTTAGGACCTTGAGAAAGCAATGAGTAATCCACTCTCGTGATCAACTTGAAAAAACTCGGACACTAGAGAGTGGATTTGCTTTCTCATTTGTTTCCAATCTTTATTTTGTTGTTTTTTTTTTTACTTCACCTCAGGGACTGTACTTTACCTCATGTTTATTTTATGTTTTGTTTATAATTTTTGTTGTTGTTCACCTCTTTTTGTTTGTTTTATTTCTATTATATAAATGGTTTATTCACTTTATTTAAAAAATAAAAAAATAAAAAAATCTTATAACATCTCTATATATCTCTAAAATCTCATGTGGGAATCTAAAATTTAAAGTCATTTTTCAATCTTCTAGCAAAACCAAGACCTACACCTTATGTGAATAAACTAAACAATTATTGATAAATTAATATTAAAAATTAATCCTTTTCATATACTTAAAAAAATATTAAATTTTTTTTAATAGAATTTGTAATGCAAGACATCTAAAAATCTCAAGCCTATTGACATAAGATCCAATGTCATAACCCAAACCCACTTAATTAATATAATTTGAGCTTGAATTAAAGAAAACAGAAAAAAAGGGAATAATAATATTAATTAATAATATATAAACTCATAAATATTCATGAACATAAGTTTGAGGCGTATCCAACAACATCACTCAAACAATTAAACAAACATCCACATTATACAAGCAAGAACAACAAACAAACTTCAAACCGTTGACCATAAAAACAAAAGTCAAACACAAGACCATTTTCAAACAAGATGATAACTAAACAGAGCCAAGAAAACAGCCCAAGCCAAACAAGGTTTAACCAAATCAGCCGCAATAGGGTTCACTCGCCGGAAACACCGAACACAGCCACCCAACGCGACGACGAGCCCAACGGCCACCACCAACGCCGCCTTCGGTGAACCCTTCCCAAAAAGAAGAGGACCCCAAGCCAAGCCAAACACAAGCTGAGCTAAGTACAACGGAAAAGCCTCCAACCGCCGGTGAAAGCCACCTTCAGCCCAAGCTAACCAAGAAGATAAACCCATTAGAGAAGAACAAGAAACAGTGGCTAAATGGAAAGCCCATTCTGGTGGGTACCAGAAAGGTCTAGAAGAATGAGTTTGAGAAGAAGAAGAGGTGGTGAAGAGAAGAAGGACAATGGTTGTTAAAGCTAAAGGAAAGGAAATGGCAATGGCTAAAGATTTGAGTCCTCTTCTTGCCATGGCCATCTTCTTGCCGGAGTTTCTGGATTTGGAGGTGGTGGTGGTGGTGGCGGTGATGGTTGGTGGACGGTGACGGAGTTCGGTGGTGGCCATTGGAGAGAGGAAGAGGAAGTGGATCTGGTGAGAAGGAGGGGGAAAAGGTCAAGAGAGAAAGGGTGGTGAAGAGGATGGAAAGGTATATGCATGCATGGAGGGAGAGGAAAGATGGGAAGAAAGTGACACGTGGCGGAAGAAGAGGTGTTGTGGGTTTGAGAAAGTGACACGTGGAGATGAAGGTGGCAGTACCAAGATTGGTTTTGTGTTTTATTATTGTAAATATAATAATTAAAATTAATGATTTATTTTGTTTTTACAAATAGACAACAAGGGCCCATCTAAAAGTAATCAGGACGTACACATGGGAGCGGCGCTCTGAAGCGAACCTGGGTCTCCCTGAGGAACCCGGTGCCAATTGACCTAGCGGTCATTGGCTATAATTAATGAATTAATAAAATAAAATAAAATAAAATAATTAGAATTTCCTGATTTATTTATGGTTTTAAAATAATTTTTAATGGCTTTTGGAAGACAACATTCTGTTTTCTTTTTTATATTTTCTTTCCTTATGCTGTTTTAGTTTTGTAGGTTTTTTTTAACATAATAAAATTGTGATTTATTAATTTTTAATAAAAAATGGGTTTGATTCAATTTGAGTAGGAGCATAGGCTCAATCTGATCCAATTCGCTAGCTTGCAATACATGGACTTTGTGTTCCATTGCGAACTTTGTTTTTTTTTTAAAAAAATATATGCATTACATAATACTCTTTTTGCTTGTGTCTTTTTGAAATAAATGTGGATAAACCATAGCTTTATTGAATAAAAAGAGACAGAGTACAAGATAAAATCTCTCATCAGAAGTGAGGAGAGGAACTAGAAACAACAGGAAAATAAAAGACATGGAGAGAAGGAGTTAGGAAAGGCGGAAGACACCGCTGCAGTCCCTCGAGCCTATCCAAGCCATCAAAAGGAGCAACTACTCCTGCGCATGATCAGAGTCCGATTCTCCAACAGGGTTTGAGTCTCTAGCGTTGTAGAAGTTAAGAGAGCGCTTGATTTTTCGAGTGAAGCTTCGAGTAAGGACCCGGTTCGCGACTATCTCCCCGTAATTGAGTACCAAGAGAGAGCATATTAGCGCTTTTAATAAAGATATTGTAAACCGGTAAAGCAGTCAAATGGAAAATACGAGTGTTTCGTTCAATCCAGATATTCCACAAGATTGCACGGGAAATAAGATCCCAGAGGGTTCGGTGTTGTGGGATAAGAGATGGAATCCAAGAAGTCCAAAGAGTGGAAATTGAATGTGGAGAAAGGTTGAAACCAAGGATTTGAGAAAAGAAACCCCAGAGACGATTGGAGAAATCACATTCAAGAAAAAGATGGTTAACATTTTCTGAAGCTTTGTGACATAGAACACAGGTGTCTGTGGAGCTTTGAGTGTTGCACCCTCTTTTGAAGAGATTTGTGAAAGTGAGAATTTTATCTTCCCCAGCGAGGCAGCAGAAAAGAGTTATTTTGCTAGGACAACGGGTTTTCCAGAAATGAGAATAAAGTGGACTACGCATTCCACCATCAATGAGGAATTTATAAAATGATTTGACAGTGAATTTTCCACTTTTTTCCAATGCCCAGGAATAGAAATCTTCCTGACTATGAGAGCAATCTGGAATGATCTCTAAAAGATAGGATAACATGTCTGAGGGAGCAGAGTAAAAGAGAACCTCTGGACAATTAATAAGTTGGATGAATTGTCTAATATTTATCCAAGGAGATGTACAATCCGAAAAAAGTGTTGGCCAGAGATCTTTGAGCAATTGTCCATCATGCCAACGGTCAAACCAAAGAGATGTGTTTGAGCCATTTCTGATGATTTTGTGTATACAGGATCGGAAGGGAAGTAAAGTAGAGTTCACTCTTGCCCAAAAGAAAGATTTGTTTCTAGGTGGGTTGTGGAAAAAGATTCCATTTGGGCTACCAGTTGAGTAATTATAATGAATGATTTTAGCCCAACTACTATCAGGATTTGCTTGTGTCTTATGTATGTGATTTTTTTTTAATATTTTCTCTTATATAATTTTTCTTGTGTATATGGTTTTTAAAATTAATTTACATATTTAATAATATATTTTTTATAATATAGATGACTTATTTTAAACACATATTTTTTCATTATTATGTCTCGACTATATATTATGAGGGAGTTATTTTTTCATTAATCACTTGACCTCACCATAGTGTCGCTAAATATGGAGGATGAAAATAACTATAATATAAGGGAAGGAGATAATCGAGTCGTATACACATACACACATACATACATATATGTTAGAAAGTTAAAAAGATTAGGGGTATATTTGTAATTTTAACAAAGAATATAATGGAAATTTGAAGGGAAGCTCTCTCTCACATGGCAGCAAATTTATTTATTTTTCATTACCATAAATTCCATTTCAAAGTTAAGAGGGCTGAAACAAAAGGAAAGTAAAGACAGGGACTGAAGTGAAAAAAGGCCCATTCAGGGTCATATTGGTAATTATAGCAAAAGAAACCCAATGCTTGAAATTTGAAGGCGAAGCCCTCTCTTTCGCTGTTTTTGAGAGCGTGAGTTGCGAGAGTGTTGTAGCGATTTCGCTGAGTTCGCATCCAAATCCGAGCTTCGAAATGGTTTGATTCCCTTTCTCTTCAATCTTTCAATCCATATTTTCAATTTGTTCACCGTTTGCTTCCAAACACGGTGCTGTTTCGATTCATCTAGGGTTTGTAGGAACATATGGTGCTTGATTTGAATGTTTAGATCACTTGTTGTGTTATTTATGCTGGAATTTTTCACTCTTTTGTTTTTGTTAAATTGCATTATAATTTTGGTGAATTTTTAGTTGAGATTTCAATTTTGGAGTAAAAGATGGTAGAATTGAAGTCTTGGTGTTGTAAATAAGATGGTAGTTTTAAGTTTTAATCTCTCCATCATTGTTTGCGTGTAGTATTACTGTTTCAATCCGTCTAGGGTTTGTAAAAACATATGATGTTTCATTGGAAATGTTAGATCAGATGATGGTTCGTAAATGTTGGAATTTTCATTTGTTTTAGCTATAGTTTTAACATTTTAAATTTTGGTGAATTTTTGAGTAAAAATTGGTGGAATTGATGACACTGGGAGTTATAAACAAGATCAGAGTAGGTTGAGATTTTTTTTATTTTATTTTATCGGGAAAGCATGATGGATTAGAAAGTGGAAATACTTTATTCTTTTATTTATTCATTGATTCTTTATGGTTTGTTTGGCTTCCTTCATCTTCAACTCCTTTTTTGTTCTCTTGGAGCATCATTAGTTTCTCTTGTTTCTAATCTAAGCTCCTCTTGTTCCATTTTGCATCATCATGTATCTCATCCTTTTGAACATTTGAAACAGTGGGATTGGAAACTATTAGGTTTCTCTTCAAACTGTTGTCTCTTTGTGGGCCCTGACTTGATTGTCATAGATTGAAGTATTTTAAGAATTTTCAGATCAAGCATGCTTGAAATCCTTGTGTTTATCCCTATCCTAAACTAGAACCTTTGTCTTCTTTGCTACCAATAGATGAAAGAACCTGTATCAGCCTTTGATTTGTGAGTCAAGCATCAAATTTGGTTGTTGTTTAAGAACTCCGCCACCTCTTTATCTCAACAATACACATTATTATTTTGAAATATATCAGTGATTTTTCTTTTTCTTGGGAAGTTTGAGCCTCATCTTCTTGTTCCAACCAGGCGGCCATGCAGCTGAGTGCATGTTGGATTTTGCTTCAGTGTATTCCTTCCTATGATCTTTTCTACTCGAAAGGAACTTTATTATTCAAAACATGCCTTCAGTCATCATGCGAAGAAAAATCTGAATGCAATGTCTTTCTTGGAAAGGATATCTTTATATCTTTGTCTTAAGATATCTTGGGTCTTTCTCCTTTTACCATTATTTTATTGTGTAAGAAGGCCATAAGCCCCAACCTACCAGCAAGTTATTAAATCCAACCGATATAGTGATTATTATGATGCTTATGTGCTTTTGTGGTGTTGCTTCCTCACTTAATGGAAATTGGAAGAATGCTAACTGTTAGTGAAGAGTAAGAGAACTTATTTGATATATGTGCCTTCTTAAATGTTAAAGAGATGTAGTAATTGGATATTCTGCTCACTTTATGTGTTCACCGATATATCTAAGGACTTGTCAAGCATCAAAAGTGCTTGAGTTAGTCAACACATGGAGAGAATATATTGTATCTGAACGTAATGTGAGAAAATAAATAATTTACTTTGGCTGTATGATAAGAACAGAGTCATATCATGGACTATTTTTGTCTGCTTTACTGTATAATTCATGAGTACTGTACTTTAAAATTGCTGATGTAGACGTTGTTATCATCTAAACCTTAATTTGTTAGGTAAGTTAGCTTATATTTTGTTTGGTTATAGGTGTCTTGGATTGCATGCATGATTCTTGATCATTTCACTGCCACTCTTGGTTGACCCCATCCAATAATTCAGTATCTTTGATGTTTGTTTCAGGCTGGACAAGAATCAGATAACCTACAACAAAGCACTGCAGATATGACCGTATTTGTGAGTTGTCTATTTTAATTTTTTTAACAATTTTTTTACTCCATGAAATTACATAAATGGGCCAGAAAGAGGTGTGCATGAAAGATTTCCATGTTATAGTTGTGCTTGAAATCATCTCAACATTTTTTTAGTTTTATATTTTGGTAAAAAATAACCCTCTTTTTTCCTCCCGTTCTATCCTCATCTTTATCAATGTAAAATTATCTTCTGACCTTGCTTAATCTTGCGGTTTCTTGTCTAGGTACAAAATCTTCTTCAGCAAATGGTGGGTCTCTCTCTCTCTCTCTCTCTCTTTGACACATGCACGCACATGCTGCATTCTTTATGCTGAATTATTTTGTTTGCAGCAAACTAGGTTCCAGACAATGTCTGAGTCGCTTATCGGAAAGAATATCCTTTTGAACATTCTGTTCTTTTTTATATCTGCTGCACTGACGTGTTATCTATCTCAACTCTTACACTAGCTTTCTTTATTGAACTTTGTTCTCTTGATGCTTCTTGGCTTTTACAATATTATGCCAATTTTTTTGTATACAATGCATAATTTCTTAAGCATTTTAGGTCTAGCCATATGAGAATGACCTTAAGGGACTGCAGTAAATTAAAGGGAAATGCCTTAGTGGTGCAAAAATAATCCAAATCCATGACTTGCGCCTTTAGAGAGTTTTAGCTCATTGACAGTTGAAGATGGGTTGATTTTTATTGTTGTGATAGCCTATGTAGAGTTTGTCTTTAACCACAGCGCACTAGATGAGATGGGAAGCAGGATTGATGAACTGGAACAAAGCATCAACAACCTCAAGGCTGAGATGGGAACAGATGGTGTGTCTGAGGCAAAGCCTGAAGATCCAAAACCAGCTGATGAATCTTCATGAGGTTGCAGCAAGCAACTTGTAACTACTCTGCTGGTGGAGCAACTGTCTTTTCTTGAAACTATTAATATTCATCTGGTTATTAGAAACACCTCTAATATTTGAATATTAAGCTGATCTCTATTCATGTTTACAGCCGTTGCTTTCCTGAGTTAGTATTCTTAAACTTATGTGAGAGATATTTTTTTTACATATTTTCCAAGTGAAATGAGTATAGACCTTGGCATGCTTTTAAGTTTGTCTGTTGGCAATAGGGCATCCATGTTTAGTGATGCCAGAGTTTTGGAAGGTCATGCTCAACAACAACAAACTTGATGGGTAATCAGTGATCAAGCAACTTAGTAGATGGGCAATGACATTGGGCACATGCTCTATCCTCCCAGGTTTGAATTATATTTAATTTCTGGTTTCGAAATTGATTGAATTGTATGGATTAGTTGTACTTCTCTAAACCTTATCAGCATCATTCATCAATGACCAGTTTCGCAAGTAGGTGGACAACTCTAGATCCAACCCAAAATCAATAATGCTTTTGTACCTTTTGTGGATCATCTTGACCTGTTACCTGTCAGTACGTATTGATTTCAAACTAATTGTAGTTAGGTTTCAAGGCGATCGAATCTGATAAAAGACAAGGCCATCTATTTTAGCTGGTTAATTTTAAAGTTTAAAACCCTAGTTGGTTTCCATTAGACATTGTTTATTTTTGCCTCTCAATTAAAATAGTATCATTTTCAATCTCTCATCTGAATGACATTCATCTAACTAAATATGTCATGGATGCACACTTAATATGCCGACCACATTAGCTTAAACTGGCATCTCAATTAGTGGGTTGTGTTAGTAATCGTGATAGATGAGGGACTAATCGAACATAGTTGGTTTAGTTGTCCAATTGAAGAACCAAAATGAACATAGTTTTTAAATTTGGTTTTAGCCTGAGACCAAATGTTGCAGACGTCTATTAACACTTCTTTTGTCAAGGTTGTCACTATTATACAAATTTCTAGCCAAGGTTGAGTGGAATCTAGATTTGATCTTGTTTTAAAATGTTTTAGGTTCTGAATATATTTTGACAAAAATTATGATTGGAGACATCTGTTTTCAGGTCTTGCTTTTATTTTGACAAAAATGTGGTGTTATTATTATATGAATTTCTAGCCAATGACAACCATTGTTTGCTAGAGTGTTTTGAATTTGTCTTGTTATTAGTGCCAGCATTATCTTTAGGTTCAGACTCAAATGACAAGTTAAATGACAAGTTGTAGAGTTTTATTTAAGTGTATCTGTCTGCAGGATGTTTTGCTTGGTTTCTTATTTTTTTTCTCATAACTGTATACAGATATTGATCCTACCATGAGATGAGATGTTTCTGAATAATATATATATATATTTTTTTAAATATGAAAACTTGATATTACATATTTATCCTTGTAATTATTATTTTTTGGTTAGATTCTGAGTACCTCTGACTAGGTTTTAGATGTTCATTAGTTATTGAAGGCACGTCTTTAAAAAAGTAAAATATGCATTCAAATCCTGATATAATAAAAAATAAATAAAATGATAAGCTTTTTATTGGATGGTTGCATTTGTAAAATATATTATTTTAGTGAGTTATAAATCCTAAAAAGTCATAGTTTAGTGTTTTAAGTTATTGAATATCTAATTATTAGGGGTGTGGAGAACTCTGAAAATGTTTTTTTTATAGGCTCTAGATGTAATAATATATATATATATATATATGCCCAAATTTCATTGAAGTATCTTTCAAGTAGTAATAATGTGAAAAGGGTTTTTACAGGTGTTTTCCAATATTTCTAAACTTTTGTTTTTTGTTTCTCCATTTTTTTTTTCAATCATTCATTTTCCTCCCAATTTTAAGATTTGTATATTAGTTATTTGCCTGAAAGATACACAAATTATAATGCAAGAAATAATAAAAATAACTAAAAATAAGAAATGGTGACAAACAATAAATAGAAACACCTCTGAAACCAAATTAGAAAAGAGAATGGTTTGATGGTTCCTTTCTTTGTCGCAGTCACTGTAAAGTATCCCAAAGTCTTTAAGATGTGTTGATTGTTAAACTTTTATTTAAATTTTCTTTAAGTTTTTGGTTTTTTTGGAACTTTGATATGATTAATGCCATACAAATTTATTCAAGTAAAATTTGAAGAAATAATAATAATAACAATAATTAATAATTAATAATAATATTAATAATAATTTGGAACAGACTTATCTCAAATTATTATGTAACCAAGTATCTAATTTGAGAATATTGGGTTTTAAAGAGGTACATAAAATTCCCAATGAATATTATTCATGAGTACTATCAAAGTGAACAAATAATAAATTAATACAACCAACAGAGTTGAGGTGTCATCCTTCATTATTATTATTATTATTATTATTATTATTATTATTTCTCACATTTATTTCCTGGTTTTCTTGGTCTTGGGGGAAGTAATAGCATAAGAAGCCTATTCCTTCCTTCTTCAAACTTATCAATTTTGTCTTCTTTTGTTCTTTGCTTCACCCTTTCAATTACAAAAAGTTCAACCCAAAAAAAACATAATAATAATAATTATTGTTATTATTATTAAAGAAATAAAATAAAATTCTATTATTTTCTCTAAGTTTGAAAAGTAATATTAAAGAGACCAAATTACCCTCTTCTCTGTCATAAACTATATTTTATTACTATTTTAGTTTCATATACAAACTATTGTCTTTCCAAGAAAGTTTGTTAAACAAAGGACATAAACTAAATTACCATTCTTCTCTCTCTCTCTCTCTCTCTCTCTCACTTTCTCAAATTAAAGCAAAGAAACCAACTTTTCTCTATCTTTCAAAAATAAATTGAAAACTTTATAATACACAAATCATAATTTTTTTTTTACCTTCAAAGAAAAAAATAATCCCATTATAATAATCTACCAATTAATAAAATAAAAATTAAATATATAAATCTGGGTTTCAGGTTTCTCATCTTATTAGCTTTTTGGTTGTATCTTGGTTGCATTGATGGGTGAAAAAAAAAAGCAAATATATTATCCCATTTAAATTCTTCAAAGAATTGGAAATTTCACATACAAATTACCATCATTTAATTAATTATTTATTTTTGGTTGGATATAACCAGCAATTTTCAATCATATACACAGCCTGATCATCAATCTAAACCAAAAGCTAAAAAATCCCCAAATTGAAAAACCCAAAAAACAGTGGATTTACTCTAGACTATAAAGAGAAAATCAAACCAATAAATCTAAGAAATAAGTCTAAAATTCAGAAAAAATTAAAAAATGAAGAAATGACGAAGAAATAGGCTTGATATTGTACAAGAAAATACATTGAAAATAGCAAATATTAATACAACGATAATAATCATATAAATAATTCCCCCTCTAAATTCAAATCTCAAAGCACAACATCCAGTAAAACCCTAATCAGATCAAGGGGAACAAGAATACCATCATCATCATCATCATCATCACAACAACAACATCATGCTTATAAAGATCACAACAAAGAGAAACACAAAGAGAGAAAGAGAGACACACACACAGAGAGATGAAGAGAAGAAGAAGTTTCAAAGTTTAGCTACGGCACCGGGTAATGGCGGAGCAGCCACGATTGTAGGGATTGGCCTGGGCACCGGCACGGCAGTTGTAGTAGGATGCGCCACGGCGAGAGCAAGGAACGGTGTCACGGCGAAGAGCGCCGTAGCTGATGTAGCTGGATGTAGCGAGGATCCGACGGTTGACCTCGGAATCGAGATCGAACTCCTCTTCAGCGAGGCAGTCGGCGATCATGCCCCGGCACATCGATTTCGGTGGGATCCAGCCGAGATCGTGGCCGGAAGCGGAAGCGCCGGCTATGAGGAGGAGGAGAAGGAGAAGAGAGATGAAGGAACGATGGAATCCTTCCGCCATTGAAGAGAGGGTTGGAGAGATGCTGGTGTTTCTCTCTCTAAAAAGAAGGTTTGGGTTAGAGAGAGAAAGAGAAGAGCGTGAATGAAAGGGGTTATATAGAGAGAGAGAGGGGGCAAAGGGTTAGGAAAAGGGGCATGGAGTTTCGGGTTTATTTACTGAAAAGGGATTGGGGTTTGACTTACTGTGGTTTTTTTAAGGGTGTGGTCACCGCCGGTGAGGTTTAGTGGTTGTAGTACTTGTGAGGAGTTTAAGTTAGCTGTTCGTAGTACACAAAATTTCTTAATTATATTCAATTATTGTTTTTTTCTTTAATACTTAAATTAAAAATATATATATAATAAATGTCTCTTGTTTTATTTATTTATTTATTTTACATGATTATATTGATTTTCATCCAAATATCAAAATGGTCTCTCTATTTCTCATTTTTCGCCCTTTTAGTCCCTCTAATATAAAATCCACCATTTTGGTCCTTATATTTGCACATTTTTAATCTTTTGTTATAAAATCCACCCTTTTAGTTCTCGTACTTATATATTTCCATCATTTTTGGTCCCTCTAATTTATCATTTGAAAGGACCAAAAGGACAGATCTATCAATTAGAGGGATCAAAAAGGTAAAAATATAAAAATATGAGAACAAAAAAACAGATTTTATATTAAAAGGAACTAATAGGGTGAAAAACGTAAAATAGATGGGACTATTTTGATATTTTGACCCTCTTGCAATACAATAAGACGAGTGATTTATTCATTTTATTTTTAAAAAATTAGTCCTTTAAATTACGTGAATAGTTTAGTTTTGATATTTTTGTGGTTAATTAATATTAGGATGTTTATCTTCAATTACATTATATAATTATTTTATATATTTATATATTAGTAAATGCATTTTTTTTTTATAACCTCTAAATTGTTTTTTTTAAAATTTTTAATAATAAATTAAAATAATTATTGGATGAACAAATTCCTGTATATATATATATATACAGATGTGTGGTTGAAGGGTATATGTTGGTATAATTAATGTCCCAACAGTGGACTTTCAGCCGCTAGAAAAAAAACAGTGGAGTTGTATGTTGGTATTTAATTTAATTTGTTAATTTTAGAAATCCTTATAAACTTGATTGAAAATAACATTTTTTTGCTTCATTTAATGATCCAGTATATAAAAGCTGCAGTTCAAGAATTATTAAATATAAATATAAAACAGTAGAGGTAGATTTAATTGTTAAAAAAAATTGATTGAGTATCAAAAAAATAAATAAATAAATTAACCAAATAAAAATAAAAATAAATCACCTTTTTTTCATTCTCAAAGAGATGTCTCCAAAGATCCAATATACATACTATAAAAACCAAATTTCCTCTAAACACCCAACTATAATTTACTTTATTAACTCTAAAATACTCAAAAAATTTAGATATAATACCCGAATTGATCTCTCTACTTTTCTCTCTTTCATTTTGGTCTCTCTACTCAGAAATGCTCTAAACTAATCTCTCTACGTTTGAAAATGATCCCAACTGGGCTCCTCGTATTTTTCAAGTAGAGGACTCAATGGTAAGAGACTAAAAGCTGAAAAAACTAAAATGAGCTCATTTTTCAAAAGAAAAGAGACTAATCGAACATTTCGAATAGAGTACAGAAAAGAAAAAAAAAAAAGTAGATGAATCAATTCGGGTATTATATCAAAGATTTACCATTAATATAATTTTCCCAAAATAGAAATGAGATCCATCTCACATTTGTAGGTCTATTATAAACCCAAAACACCCTTAAAAAAAACGGTGTGTTGGTGCCTCCACGTCCATAGAAATTTTGACAAGCTCATCCCCCATGTTCTCTTGTACCAAATCCATGGCCCACATAAAAACCCTAGTCATGCAAGCCACCAACTCTTATCAATGAAAACTATATATCCAACTCCACAACAACATTATATTTGGCCCTACTCCTACCTCTTACCTTTCAATGTGGACACCTACATCTTCTCTTCCTCTTTTACTAGGATAATAATGACATGCATGGACATACAAGTCCCACCTCTCTTTTTCCCTATCATAACCTAACTCATGTCCCTCACCAATATTGCAATGAAATAGATTTATTAAACCTTATGTAGAAAGACCAACAGCCATATCTCAGTGATTGTAACTTTGCACTTAAAACCTATGTATGCACTCATATAAGTTTGCTTTCAAATGATAGAACAAAAGGAAACTTAACGATGAATAACGGCAGATAATTAAGGTCATACAGCAATGTCATCTTTCTAGTTTGCTAAGTAGATTTTCCAATAGAGGTAGCTCCTTGACTATTTCCTGCCAATCAGGCATGCCCTGCAAGTTATGGATTGCATTAATGTAACGATGAGTGTATTAAATGGAGCGTAGATGGTTTAACATGATGTATGATGCATCATATATACCTTTCCTGATCTTCGAACTCGACCATCAAGCCGGAGAATTATATATACATCATCACCGGGGTTAACACCCTCGGACTTTTGTTGATCGCGAATCCACCTAATACATGAGGATTCTCAGTATCAAGTCTTGAGCACTTTTCATATAATGGTAGCTGGAAGGCCAAAATAAAATAGAGTGTGTTTGGTTTGAGGATGAAGAGAGGCATTTTCTTTTTCTTTAGTTAGATGAAGAACATATGATGACTAAGGTAAACAAATGAAGGTATAATTTATCTACATAAAAGTATTGCCTTTCATTATTTTAAATTATATATATATATAGACTAGGCTGAACCACATTAAAAAGGACTGACTGAAAGACAGGCCCAGAACGTGACCCCATTGCCTGATAAATTTCCTAAAAATGGATTGTTTTGGGTCCAAATGTCCAATAGGTGCAGGATTGTCAGATCTAGGGATTGAATCAGACCATTCTTGCCAGGCATTGTCAGCACCAGGCCCTACTTCTGGTCAATTGGCAACCATTATTAGTTCATATGATTGTTTGTTCTATTTGGGTAGCAACAAAGGTTGTGGAATATGTAACCTACGAAAGAGATACAATGGTAAGTTGGAGACAATGTAGTTAGTTTCTTTTAAAAGTTAGCAATATCGAACTAAAGTTACTGATACTTGCATTGGACTGTCGAACAAAGTTTTTATCAAAAGTGCTCAGAATTTTTTTTTTTTGGAAGGTGTAAACCAAAATATGTTGTGCAGAAATGAGATTAAAGCAGAAGCTGACCTCTCCCATTCATTCGGTGATACAATTTCAGCCTTGAATCGCACCTCAGCTTGCAAGCGTGATTTTGCAGTTATTGATTGAGTTCGCTTATCAAAATCTTCCTGTCAATAAAAAATTGCGTGTTATAGTGTCCAATGAAGGGAAAATAATTAATTATGATGTACGATAAGTGATAACCATAGTATAACAGAACTAATACTGCTTCTGTCCAAAAATAAAAATCAGTATGTTTTAATAGAATTTTGAGTAGCACGAGGAAAGATTGCAAGATAAAATTGGATGCTATAGTGTCCAATGAAGGAAAAATCATTTACTATGATGTATTGTAACTATAGCATAATTAAACTAATAAATAACGTTTCCATCCAGATAATAAAACTCATGAGTTCTAATAAAATTTTGAGAAGCATAAGTAATGAAGACAGGACTCAGATCACAAGTTGGAGAAGCATAATTGATTAATACTTTCTCCATAAAAAAGAAAAAATATTAAATTACTGAGGGTGGGCTGGGAGGCATTATCATTCTGAAGCATTTCAAAGTGAAAATTATATTGATTAAAAATCAGAAGTGTGCAAAACAGAAGAACAAAGGAAACTAGTGATTTAGTTGATGTGTAACTCTGCAAGTCTATTATCAGAATACATGCTAGATGTCTAGAAAACACTTCCCATGAGATCAGAACCAGATCGTATATGTCTTACATAAGAATATGATAACAAATCAAAATATAATTTCCTCAGGTAGAATATTCTCATGTTTAATATCAAAGAAAAGGATCTAACCCCTATTGAGGGAAGGGATGTGGCAGCTTTTGCGGGAAGGCCAAATCCTTTTCTCTCAAGAGAAGCTTTCCTATTCTCACCCCAGATGACAGGAGCAAGAATAACACCTCTTTTGACAAGTTCAGTTCGGAATCTCTCAGCCTTTTCAATTGCTCTAGTTACAGTCTCCTTATTCCCTGCCAAAATAACCTGAAGGCACATCTTTCAACAACACATAAAAAATTCTTTTTGCATATTTAAAGCCAACAAGAAGATGCAAGTCAAATTGCACAAACTAGAGCAAGTTATAAGGCAATGCTTCCAGTAAGCCTGTGATGGAATGAGAAGGCAACAAAGGTCAATTGAGTAATGAAAACTGAGAAGAAAAATGATGCTAATCAGCCTAACTGACAGTCTATGGAGTGATAAACATTGAGAAAGAAAATGATACAAACCGCCCTAACCTGACGGTAATGGTACATTGAGTAATGTACATTAAGAAGAAAAATGATACTAACTGGGCTAACTGACAGTGTCCATTAGAAGAAAAATGTACTGACCGGTCTAACTGAGTCTCGAAGCTGGACAAGTTCAACAATCCTATTAGTTGATAGCCGTAAAGGCAGTCTGGAGAGTGTTTCATCTCGTGATATTTGAGCAAGTTGTTCCTCTTCTTTCTTATTGTCCCAGATAAACAATGCCACGAGAATCACAATGCCTGCAGAGTGCTGATTCAAAAGGCTTGATCAATTCAACAAGCGTATACATAAAACAAGAACAAAAACAGTTGGCATGCATGGTACAACAATAAAAATGTATACTAAAGAACACCATGCCTTCCGTACAAGGATGTCTGCTAATTTACCTCCAATATTGATTGCAGCATTTCCAGCAGTTTCCCAAATATCAGGAGCACCTTCACCACCATTAATTGCACGTATGAACCTGGGCACAGTAAAGAACATCGAGATTCCTGCTGCAGCAGACAAGGCTACATAAAAGAATCTTCTTACGCCACGAAATGGTGCTTGAACTTCACTAATGAGTTTGAGATCTCTTCGAAATCCATAACCAATATCTTCACCACCCTGTCTTGCCTGTAATATTAAGAGAATGAGCAAGTAAGAATTTCTGAGCCACAAGAGATCCAGGAAATGTTTCACTTAAATGCTAGAGTGAAGAAATAAATTGGCACTCTAAAAATTAAAAAGGTAAGAAACGGAAAGAAGTAAATCACATACCTCGTCTTGTAGTTCCTTAAATTCAGGTGAAGCTCTGAATGATGCCAAGTCAGGATCATTAAGAATAGTGCTAAATTTGAGATTATAGTCTCGCAAAGCAGTTCGTAAACATGACACTGCTTGCCTTCCCTCCCCTCTGCCTCAAACAAGACATGATTATAACTACAAAGGAAGAAATTCGCAACAACACACAGTTACAAGTCCTTTAAAGCAGTCGATGAAAGGAGAATATTTGAACTTCACAGGAGCTGATAGGACAAAAAGATCAATTATTTTTACTTGGATGAATGAGAAGCCCCATTCATCGATTTTGAACTTGATGGATTACCAAGAAATCCAACCTACAATCCAATTATGATGCACAAAACAAGGGACGAAAACTAAGAACTCAAAGCCAAATGTATGCAATAGAGTAAAGAGCTTAGGGAATGTTCATAAATATCATGTACTGGCATGTTCCTAAAAAAAGAATGTTGAACCTATAACATCAATAGTCCACTCTTCAAATGAAATGCAGTTAAGTGAACAGAGCAAAATTAAAAGAAACAAACTGTCCCTAGTATCAGCTAAGAAAAGCGCCCACAAACACAAACAGGTGGATTGTTCAAAATCAAGCCAATCACAAGGATCAGCAATATGGACTATTCACTAAAAAAAATGACAATTTCAATTTCCAAAAATGATAATGATAATAAATAAAAAGATATTTCCAATGGATGTTATACCTGTATGCATGGCAACAAGCTTTATTGTAAAGTGCTACTTGAGCTTCCTTAGGATTTGGATTCAAATCTAGTGCGCTTTCAAACTGCAAAAGGGCATCCTTTACCTACAATATTCGGACAAAGCCACATTACCAAGGATTTGTCCAAAAATGAAATCTTCTATTTTTCAAGTCTAAAGTACCATAGCAAACTACATGAACCAACAAACCAAGCAAGTGAAGTAAAACCAAACCAATAAATCATTCAACATGACTCTATCCCTTACTACAGATAAACAAATGAAATGATTAGTCAAAGTTGAGAACAACAACTTAGTGAAAAGACAACAAAGAGAGTCGAGCCAAAAACTAGCAGAAGTTGGCAAATGTATGATTTAGAAGGGTAATCGTACAGCCTTATTTTACATACATGAAGGTTGTTTCCTCACCTAGAAACTAGAATCTATGATTCTCAATTCACCAAATGTTGCATTTAGATAGATTTTGTACTAACCTCAATGATGCATTCCATCTAATTAAATTAGAAACTATGCTAGAACACAGGTATCAAGTCAAATTCTTTGAAACCTTCATAGAAGTTTGTTAATCAAGCATTTGAACTGGAAAAATCCCATTTCCATTTAAAAAATTCACATTATACTAACTCCACATCCAAATTCCATCCAATCCTTAGAAATTTTCACAAAGGGTTCATGCAATCACGCATTAGAACTGGAAATTTATCATTTCAGCAAAGATTTGAAGATAGAAACAAGGAAAATAAGATCAAAACAAAGGATGAGACATAGAACGGAATGATCCTCCTCACCCTGCCCTTCTTGAAGAGAGACAACCCCGTATTGACACAAGATTCCGCGGTCTGTGTGCTGGGCTCTGATGGCGTCGAAGAGGAATACACTGTGAAAAAGAGGCGAGCCTTCTGAGATCGTAGATGGGTGCTTCTCGGGCTCAAGGTTCTCGATCTTGTCCGCCATGGGAGAGGCTGATGGAGCGCAAGAGCCGCCATGGCCATCGATGAGAGAGAGAGAAGAGAAGCTTGTTATCCATTTGGGAGAGGGAGAGAGGTGTATATATGAAGGCTCATGTGAACCGTTAGATCAGAGATTGCATCTGATCGCTGATGGCGTGTGAACCGTTATGATCAGCCCACGTGTACACTGAGCGC
>NC_052476.1:20637727-20654664 GCF_009730915.1 Dioscorea cayenensis subsp. rotundata | reverse complement strand
ACAGCTCAAAACTATATGGTATGAAAGCTTAAAACTATCTGCATGTATATTGTATGCATGAAATAATGAGTAACACATATGGAAACAGATCAAAATATGTATAAATTTTTTCCTCAGCTTCTCCCCAGCCTCTCCAGATGTTTCCTATGCTTAGCTGCATCACTTATGCGAGTTTTTTCTAGTTTGAAAGCCTTTTTCAGTTTCTTGTCTTTCCCAAATTTTCCTAACCAAGGGGCTTTAAGGAGTTTGGTTAAGTTTTCTTCAACAGGGGTCTCAGCAATGCTGCATTCAATTTAAAATGATCAGTGTTTTTGGATACATAACAATGCTGCATCAAATTAAAATGAAGGATCAGTGTTTTTTAATACATTTATTAATTTAGTGAAAGAAGAAGAAGATTAGGGGAAAAAAAGAAAATATAATACCTTCCATCGGGATAGCGATAAACTTTAATAGAATGAAATGGAACTTTGCATTCGGGACAGGATTGCAGATGCTTATGTGCCACCCAGGTTAAAATGCATTTGGTGCTGCCCAAAAAAAAAAATATATAAATCAAAAGAATATATATATTTAACATGCAAACAAAGAAAAAACAAACCTCAATTATATTTCTTCAACTATAAATGTTATGATTAATCTGAAATTAAAGAGCACAAATTAAAGATGAAATTTAACTCATGATCACTAACCAATATGTATGTTCACAAGTCAACAAAGCTGCCCATTCTCTGGATTCTATATCATTTCTGCATATACTACAGAAACCCAGTTCACCAACATGATCATCACCCTATAATAGTTCAATTAAACAAAATATCAAAGAATAAAAACAATATATTGTAGAAAGAACAAAACTTAATTAAATAAAGATTCAAAGGTTCAATTATTCAGAAGAAAAGTAAAGAAAAAAAGAAATTAAAACAAGAAAAAGAATACCATCTCCAAGGGATGCTGGTTTTCAAGTTGATCTTGCTGTTCAGCATGATGCTCCTCTTGCACCCTCTGAAGTTCCTGCATTAAATATCACACAAACACGTACAGATGAAAAAAATGCATCAAATAAACAAATTAATAAAATGAAATAACCAAGATTTAATCTCACAACACAAGAATCAAATTATAAAGAACAAGAACCTTTATCATATAAGATTTATTTAGTAGAAAGACAAATAGATAAATAATCAAGCATTCAGAAAAGAAAAAGAGAAAAACAAAGAATACAAAGACATCATCTCCATGGGATATATATTGGTGTTCAATTTTCAATCTTGCAGCTGATCTACATATGATGATCTTGCAGTATGCATATGAAGTTCTTATATAAAATGTCATATTAAAATGGCAAAATGCACCATCATATAAACAAAAAATAACAAATAAATAAATTAGTAAAGATTTAAATAAAGATTCAAAGGTTCAATTATTCAGAAGAAAAGTAAAGAAAAAAAGAAATTAAAACAAGAAAAAGAATACCATCTCCAAGGGATGCTGGTTTTCAAGTTGATCTTGCTGTTCAGCATGATGCTCCTCTTGCACCCTCTGAAGTTCCTGCATTAAATATCACACAAACACGTACAGATGAAAAAAATGCATCAAATAAACAAATTAATAAATGAAATAACCAAGATTTAATCTCACAACAAAAAATAAACAAGAATCAAATTATAAAGAACAAGAACCTTTATCATATAAGAAAAAAATTATTTAGTAGAAAGAAAAAAAACAAATAGATAAATAATCAAGCATTCAAAAGAGAAAAACAAGAATACAAAGACATCATCTCCATGGGATATATATTGGTGTTCAATTTTCAATCTTGCAGCTGATCTATATATGATGATCTTGCACCATGCATATGAAGTTCTTACATAAAATGTCATATTAAAATGGCAAAATGCACCATCATATAAACAAAAAATAACAAATAAATAAATTAGTAAAGATTTAAATACTCACAAAAAGAAACAAGAATGAGAAGTTATAAACAAACCATCTCCATTTGGTGTTCCATGAGATGCTAGCTGCTGCATGGAAATTAAATGGCTATATTATTTACTATATAACACATGGAATCACACATTAAAAGGATAAAAATCCAAGTAATTACATATACATACCAGTGGGGAATAAGACCAGTGGGGAGATGGCGGAGAACGGGAGAGAGAGGAGTTCCTTGGAGCTAATGGAGAAAAAGGAGGAGGATAAAAGGTAGTAATGGTTATTAGGGGTATATATAAAGGCAAAACCCACAAACCCAAAGGGTATTCTTGAGAGAAAAAAAAAAAGAAAAAGAAATCCAAACGGTTAAAAAAAATTCAAAAATGATTATTTTGTACCCGTATGTGGTAATATGTTATGCATATTATAAAAGAATTTTTTGGATATAATCTGCCAATTTTATTAAGAAAATTATTTGATAATTTTCAATTTCACCCTTCCATTCCTAAAACTTTGAAATGATTTGTAAGTCCCTCTTTATCTAGCTAGGGCTAACTTTTTTAATCCTTGGAGTTATGGTAACTATACCAACTACATTAATATGGTTATATACTTCTTATATTACTTTATTTCTTTATCATTTTTTAACTTTTTGTTTTTTCAATGAAAATGTCTATATTATTTATAATTAATAAAATATATATTATCCTTCACATATTTTCATTTCTCATTTTTTTAATTTAATACAGCCCCTTCCATTGTGGCTAACGTAGAATTTTTATTTGCATGAAATAACATCATTTATTAGCATTGATGGTAAAAAAAAAGAACTGTACATCAATAAGTACACAATTTTATCAATTTTTTTTATACCCAAGTTATGCCAATTTGGCTTATAATATTCCCAATAAAAGAAAGTGTTCCATATTGATTTTACAGTGACTAGATTTTTCGTTTTTGTATAATTAACATACATTAAGTGTACAATAAGAGTATGATTGAGATACTACACCTCAATGATCTTTGAATAACTTCTTGATCTCTCTATGGAATGTCTTGAATGTAGTGCAAGATGTTGAGTTTTACTTAGAGTTGCTTGCTTAGCAGGCTCCCTACAATCAATATTTCTCACAAGGAAGCTAGCGGTCGATGTTGAAATTTACTTATAAATATTCCCTATTTAGATGTAATATTAATGTGTAACTAAATTGCATTACTTTTTACAGCCTCTATTATAACTAAGTTGCATTGTGAAAATATTTCACAAAGTATTCTATCCTTTCGTTTTATTATTTTTTTATATAACAATTTAGTATGTCATGTAAATTAATATCTTATCATTTCCTTCTAACAGTGCAATATATATATATATATATATATATATATCTTCTTGCACTGCATTTGTTTTGTTTTAACTCAGATTTTTTTTAATTGTAAATAATTTAAATATTTTTTTTATAAAACATTTAACATATCAATAGATATTCACCTGAGTCAACTTCAACGTGGAACCCTGAGAAATTCAAATTCAGTTCCAAGCAAAAGAACAAGAAGAAACACATTCAACTAGAAAAGATCAAACAACCATTAACACAAAACAAATTGATTTTAAACTCAAATAAACATTGCACAAACATGGAAGAGAATATAATATAAACAACTTCAAAGGTAAGTAGCAACTGAAACATCTCTCTTGCCATAAAGAAACAAACTAATTAATTAAAGAAGCAAATGGGCACCATTGTCAAGATCATCAAAATGTATTTTGCTCCTGTGTGATCATAGCTACATCTTGTTTATGATGCAGTCCTTCAACTGAATACTGCACAACCTGCAATTACTCACTAGAACAGACTCAAGCAATGAAATAATTTGATTGATAACCAGGATCTCACTGATCCTTACATAGCTAGCAATACACCAACAACATTACATAAGAGATTCAACGGCAAACTAAAATTAAAACAAGAGATCAGAGACCAGGAGATCTCTAAACCTATAGCCACCACTCCAGGATGAAGATGAACAGGATAGATAGATGAGATTCTCGCAATAATGCCCCTTTTTTAGAGGATGAGCTGTTATATTCAAGCTTCATTGAAATTGGGCCTTGATGTCTGAACATACAGTGAGACCATTAAGGGTTCAGTGATCTGGGTGCTACCCTTGCCCCCTCTGTGTACCCAAGATAACTGTTCAGGGGTAAATAATGTAATTTTCTTCTCCCGGTTTGCTTCTCCTTTCAAAGTATACTGAAAAGACATGGCTACCCTTTTTCCCTTAGTCAAATAACAGTAATGGTCTAGGGTTAACTTATGTAAATTCATCCATTTCAAATACACTAATATTACCAAAGTGCCCTTATTTATGTGACTACCCGATTTAACTGTTGAGGCTACTGGGTGTCATTTCTCCTTCTCACCCCTCCCGCCGCCAGGTAGATTTCCCCTTTCTCTTCGATCTGATCCCTTCCCCTTCTTAAATTTATTCTTCTCTTACTAGTTACTACTATTCTAATAACCTTGCAACAGTTTATTAGGAAATTATTACAAAACAATTGAGATTAATAAAACTAACTATCAAAGGTCCAAACCCCAAACCCAAAGCGTGATAGAGCCACATCAAGAAGGTCACCGGAAATCTCAATGCTAAAAAAGATTTGACTTTTTTCTAATTTTCTTAACTGGAATTTACTATGAAAAATCGAAAAATGGCAGCTCAAATCAAACATTTAGATCTTCTCGGAGTTCCATCACTCCCCTTTCTAGACCATCAAGAACTCTCGTCATCACTGGTATAAACCCTAACCCTGATCATATCCTCCCCGATCTCAATTTCTTCCAAGAAACGATTCAAATCCATGACCTAATTCTAGATCCACGATTCCTTTTTCTTCTCATTTGTTTGATTCTTTTGCTTGATTAGCGGAGGATGTGAGTGATTTTGTGGCCTTGCGTCAAAGAGGGTTTCGAGCAGGGATTGCCATTCAGGAAGGCGTGCAATCGCAGCAATCCTGTGACTGAGTCGAGGCTGCGCAGTCGGTGTTTTGGTTCCGGGAGCCATGTGATGTTGTTGTTCTTGTGACCTGTGAGGTATACTTTGTTGATCCGATTTGTTAATTCATTGGAAGATGGCAACTATGCTTTCTTGAAAATGTATGCAATTTTGTTGGTTGATATGTTTGTGAATTCAAGACGATTTTGAAGCCACGCTTGAAGCTGATCCTTCAAAATGAGGAGAAGGAATGATTCATTGCTTTTGTATCAAAGGCTCATCCCAGCAATGACCCACGAAGATGGCAAAGAAAATATATGCAAAGCTTCAAGTTGATTTCAGCTTGAAAAAGAGGGAGAGGTATAATGTGTATAGTGTGTTTGTGCTGTGATATAATCCCTTGTTCAATTTGCTTTTAAAATTTGACTTCTTTTTCTTTATGAGGCATGCCTTATTATCATACTCAGAAAAATCAAGTTCTTGATCTGTTGTGGTGTACTTTACATTGCCCAGGTGCTGCAAATTAGATTTTCATGGAACCGAATCCATTTTTTGGGAAGATTTGGAGTCCAAAATGGTAAATCAATCACAAACACGGAGGACAGATGTGTTCAATTTTATGAGGAAGAAATTCGTAAATTAAGTGAACAACGTTAGCTGCTTGTGTGGAAACTTTTTTAACTTTTTTTATTCTTAAGGTAGTTCACTCGTGAATTGGCGTTGTTGCTTTTATTTTGAAATCAATTTTTTATGAAGTGTCTGGCTGAACATTGTATTTTATTTTATTTTCAATTAGGAAAGCTTAGCTTTTATGTATGAGATGGCTCATCTTCATGAAGACTCATTACATGAATATGATGAACTAGAGCTTTGCTACCTAGAAGTAGGTTGGTTTGTTTTCCCTCTTCAGCAATTGGAAATTGCTTCTGCATATTATATACCATTCTTGCCTTGTGTTGTTTTGAGAAACTGGTACTATATTAGATGTTTCTCTTTGGAACTGCAACCATAAAATTGCTTGATCATACTATACAACTGTATTGTTCTTTATTGACATAGCTAACTTAGTTAGTGCTATGCAGTAAGTAGTAAATACACCTGTTAGACAGAGGGATTTTGGAGGATTGGATCATGGCGATGATCAGGCTGCCCTGCTGAATTCTGTATTCAAGCCATTGACTTGTTAGAGAGTTTGAGTTTAGACAATACCTCTTTGCATGCCAATCAAAGGTTGAACCTTATCTACTTTGTTTTGATCAAATTTATTTGGAATTTTTTTCATATGATTTACTAAGTTAATGTTCATCAATATCTGAACTGAATAACTTGAGGATATTCTTCTCTTGCAATTGTCAAAACATGATGTATGAGTTGAGTAAGATACAGTGCTGAGATTGTTACTAATTGCTTTGTGGTCCTGCTATCCCATTTAGCTGTGGGGACACCTGAATCTGCACCTACAGCTACTACCTGCAGCTTGCATGTACTGCTCTTATTCGTGTGGTGTATGATCTTTGCTATCATATTCATTTTTTACTTCCACTTTCATAATCATGAGTATGAGAAAAGGTAGTTGACATTAATAGATTTTTTAATATATGAAGATTGCATCTTTGCTTAAAATTTTGAATCATCGGATAGTTTGAATTTTCCATAATTCGCCATATTATATTCTAAGGTAACATCTTTACAAAATTTAACCTTGTATGCCATTTCTATGGCTATCTATATTCCCTGTGTCAATTTTGGGAGTGCTTCTTCATTGGGATCCTGTGGCATTTCCCACTCTGTAGCCTACATATGTTACACTGTTGGATGATTAACCAGTAGCTATTTTTATTTGTTGTTGGATTTAAAAGCCCACCTTAGTGAAAAAAATGGTTACATCTTTGCTCAAATTTTCAGTTATTATTCAAACTTTCTTGGCCAGTTGAGGTTGCTGCAAGAGGCTATGCATTTATCTTCAGTTTCTGAAAGACGCTAGCCTTGCATGAGGTATGTGATATACTCATCCATTCTTTTGTCTAGATTTTATTTATATATTCTAGTTCTCACTTATATTTTTACAGTAGAGATTTCATGAATGCCTTATAGTCTTACTTTGAAAATCTCAGTGGTAATTTCTATCTTCTATCTTTGCTTTTCAGAACTCTCTTCCATTTTGTTTGCTTGAAGTATGAGTAATAACTGCCTGCCTTGCTGTAATCAATTCAACTTCTTCCCATTACAATGGCGGAGTTGTTACTGTTAGATATATATATATATATGTATGTATACTTATACATGTATAGATGTATACTTGGGTATAGTTGTTCCTATATATGTAGACCTAAGGTCTTCTTCATTTCTATCTAGTTAATGAGAATTGTTCCACTCTCTCTTCATCTCTCTCTCTTGTCTCTCTATCATGGTATCAGAGCAAGGTTGAGGGACAAGATCCCACTTGTGAGTCCGAGACAAAGCATCAAGTTCCTCGGCCATGGCAGTCCGCCACTCAAGAAACAGAATACTGTTGCCAAGTCCAGTGCTGAGGCTGAGGTTCGTGCATTAGCGTCTACTGTCCAAGAGGTCCTTTGGCTTCGTTCGATTCTGCAGGATTTTGGTATACTGATCACTTCTCCTATTCCTGTTCACTGTGACAGTACTGGGGCACTTCAGATTGCTACAGATCCGGTCAAGCATGAGCTGACCAAACACATAGGTGTGGATGCCCACTTCACTCGATGTCATGTACGTGCCCAGGCTGTGTCACTTCACTATCTTCCTACAGAGGTCCAAGTGGCTGATTTCTTTACCAAAGCACAGACGCGCGATCAACATCTATTCATGTTATCCAAACTCAAGACGCATGATCCGCTTTGAGTTTGAGGGGGGGTGTTAAATATATATATATATGTATGTATACTTGGGTATAGTTGTTCCTATATATGTAGACCTAAGGTCTTCTTCATTTCTATCTAGTTAATGAGAATTGTTCCACTCTCTCTTCATCTCTCTCTCTTGTCTCTCTATCAGTTACCTCTGATGTTGAGAAGGAGTTCTATCGTCTGCAGTGTGATCTTTAAACACTTTGTCTGATTAAGGTAAATATTGACTTTTTTTCTAAGAACTACTTGACATTTAATCGTTTTCTTTTATATTAAGGTTGACTAGGAGGCTGCCATTTGTATATATAAACAAAGTGGCTAGATTATTATTGATAGGCAACAATTTTTTTTGTGTTTTGGCACTGAAGTTTCAGGAATCTTACTCATATGTTGATTGCAAGAGTAAGGAGCTGTTAGTTTCTTGGTTCTACTTAAGTTTTAGTTATTGATAATTGATTTTTTCCAATTCCAGCTGGAATCAACGTTTGACTTTTTAGCTTTTCCTCTTGTTTTTGAAAAATTAATTTGTTATGCATGTAATCCTCAAGTTGTGTCATGAACACTATTGTGTTTTGGTAGATTAATGATCCTCAAACCTTTTAATTACTTCCCATCTTAGCCACATAAATTGGCCCAGTCTGTTTACTTGATTAAATATTAGTTCTCTTGTTGCAAGTTTGTTGCAATTGAGGTTGTTTTGTGAAGTGATGATGCTGACTCATATGGCAGTTTATGAGACTCACTTATCTGATGGGGGTATAAAGTGGAAATAGAAAGAAGCCCAGCTAACAGGTATGATAGTCAATCCTTTATGGGCAAATGCATGTGATCCAAGCTTTCCACCATAGGTGGAAGGCATTTATTTTCTAGTATTTTTTTTTTAATTTTATTTCATCAGCTACTTTTACTTATTAATGTCACATCAGGTTTTATCTGGACCTTGATTGAAATATTCTCTGTTCAGTGCCTTGTTAAGCATCCTGGCCTAGGCCAGCAGCTTCGCCTGTAGTTTCCCCTGATGCTTCATCTGAAGTTCTTCCAAAGGAGAAGGCAAGTATTTTTTCTTACCATAATTAAACATCATTCTTTTGTTTTCTGTGTGCTGCTATTTACAAGTGTGAACTAAACCGTGTTTCATGCAAACCAGATTTGATACTTCTTTTAAATCGATTTAGAGGTTTTCAATTGATAGTGTTGATCTTTTGGATCTGGATGTTTGGTTTGAACTGTAGTTTGACATTTTTCGATTATTTCTGGTAAATTTGTGTTTAGAAACACGACAGTTCAAATCTTTTTTGGATATTGAGATTTCTAGTGACCTTGGTGATGTGCGTGTGTCATACTTTGTTTTTCCATAGTTGTGGAATTCAAAGTATTAATTTTGTTCTCATTGCCTATAGTTTACTAATTTTCAATATTTTTTTTTAAATAAATTCTTAAGAAAGAAGAAAGTTTTAATCTTTTTGAGCTTTCCTTGGATATAGTTGATGTGTATCTCGGTTGTAATTACATATCACATTTTGTTTTATGGAATGTACTGATTTGATTTTTGTTCCGTTGCGGATTAGAGAGAACCTGATTTTATACTATTTGATGATTTGCAGGCCAGAACATTAGGTCTAGTTCTCGGAGACCTCTCGAGGCAAAGAGGAAGGGTTGCCACTCTGGATATAGTATATGGATGGAAGTTTCAAAAATTCAATCTATTTTTTTTTTTAAAATTTTATCTTTACGTCCCGAAAATTTGGATTTTTTTTTTCTCTAAAATTTAGTTTGACCGATTATTAATTATTATTATTATTATTATTATCTCTCTTCCACGCCATCAGATTTATCCAGCTCAGCTTTCGTGCTCTTTGACACGTGCCTCTCCACATTCAATTTCCCTAGCACCATTGACTCTCCCGCCATCTTCATTCTTTGCATAACAGCATTGATTATAGTGTAATAATCCCATCCCTTATTTTCCTTATTCCAACCAAAATAGGATAATAAAATATTAGATTTCCCACTAAATTTTCTGAATTTGATTAGGAGTTGTATATAACATAATTCTATTTAAACATGATTGTTTGGTTTCTACCATCATAAGGAAGAGGGACTAGTATGTAAACTAGGTCTGATGTGTAAGTATATGTAAATCTTTCGATTAAATTAAAATTTATTGATTAGCATGATTATGATTATAAAAATTAGTAAAGATTAAATTGTTAAAGTCCTATGTTGTATGGTTTAAACTTATTTGGTTGCATTAGGTGATGTTTCATTAGGATTTATGCGAACTACAATAATTGTTGTTAAAAGACTGTTAGGAGAAAACTCTAATATTTAGCAAAATAAACTATATTTTTTCCAGTGTAAGGTAACTTGATCTAACACATATATTTATGTCTTTTCATGTCTTTCACGTGAAATTAATTAATTAATTATTAAATATCAATTGAACTGTTGATTAATTTTATTAATAGAATTTTTTAAAATTGTTAAGAAATTCTTTTTAGATTTGTTAACCGTAGTTACATTAGGTTAATTTCCAAAAAAAAAAAACCCACAAAAGAAAACTTTTGAAAATTTCATTAGATGTCTTGGTATCAAAAAGGCTAATGACATGCATGGCATAGATAGATTCAAGACATAAATTTTATCAAATCTTCGGAGCATCAGGATTTATCCAAATTTTGCATTTCAAATTTTCTTCTTTTCTTTTTCAAATCTATTTTTTTTTATTTTATCTTTACTTCCCAAAATTTTGAATTTTTTTCTAAAATTTATTTTTTGCCGATTATTATTATTATTATTATTATTATTATTATTATTATTATTATTTTATAATCAGTTCATTATCTTATCTCTCAATTTTCTATTTCAAATAGGAATAGGATATGGGTTTTTTTTTCGTAAAAATATGAATATGATCAGGGCATTCATCAATATTGTTATTATATTATCTCCTTATTTTTCTTATCCCAACCAAAATAGGAACAGAAAATATTAGATTTTTTTCAAAATGAATTTGATAAGGAGATAAGTATAAAATAATTTTATATAAACATAATCTTGGATTCTTTCTAGTTTGATATTTAACATAGGAAGGAAGAGGGACTATTATGTAAAATATTTATTAAGGTCTCATATATAAATATCTCTAAATTTTTAAATTAAGTTAAAATTTGTTGGGTGTGACTTTAAAAATTAGTAAAGACTTTGATTATGATTCGAATAACAAAAATTACTATAAAAAGATGGATATTAGAAAATCAAAATATTCACATTAATTACTTAAAAGCAAAGCAAGATAAACTATCAGTTCTTACATACTAAGGATTAAAACTTCACGAGTATTCGCGTGTGTGAGTTGAAAAATTTTACCCTTGTAAATCTCTATAAGGTAACTTAATCCATCTCATAAATATATATATATATATATATATATATATATTCATGTAATTGATCCACAATAATTAATTAATTCATATTTTAAAATCAATGGACTTATTTGAGAAAGAGAAGTTTCTTAATTTGTTAAGAAAATTTTATAGATTTGTTAACCCTAATTAGATTAGGAATAAAAACAAATTTGAAAATTTGGTTTTAAAAAGGCTAATGCCGCCAGAATTCACAGGATTTCAGCCATGATTCAGTCCAAGCAGAAGAAGCCCCAGCCCCAGCCGGAGAAGAAGCAATCCCACGCCGCCGCTGTAAGCCCTCATCTCTCTCTCTCTCTCTCTCTCTGATGAGAAAGAGCTGTTGTTTTTAATTTATTTCTGTTTTCTGTGTTTGATGGTGTTGATTTCAATGGTTTTTCTGTGCTTGATGGTGTTGATGTCAATGATATATATATATAAAAAAACCAGTAAATCGGCGCTTGCAGCCCTTAAAAAAAAATAATTTGTAAATATAAGCAAACACAAAGGCAACAACTCCCCCAATCAGGTTTTTTTCTCTTCAATTGCATATATTCCCCTCAAACACCCAAATGAAACAAAGCCTAATTCCTTCTCAATCCAAAGATACCACCACCGGAAAGAGAAGCAAAGGGGAGAACGAGGTCATGGCTTCTCTCGGTGAGCAGCAACTCGATCACTACTCTCTCTCTCTCTCTCTCTTTTTCTCTCTTTGATTGTCTTTCAATCCTTTTTTCGAGATTGTTTACCTGTGGTTTTGTGTTGGTATTGGATTATGAGTTGAATTTGTTTCGATCTTAGTTTAAGTTTTTCTTTTGATCATCACGAGAAGTATTTGGATTGAGGGTGAATGAAGGAAGAGAAAGGAGAACTTTTTTGCTTTTATTTTTCTTTTTCTCAATCTAAATATAGCTTTGATTTTTTTGGTATATGTTGGATAAAAAAGATGTGATTTTTCAATGAGTTTGATTCAAGGAATTTGATCCACAATGAAAGAAACGTGGAATTTATTTAGATCAAAAGCTCAAAATTTTTGTCAAGGTGATTTATGAACTACGAAATTCATTGCCTTATTGTTGTGCTTGAGTTATTGTTAGTACCTTGCTAGTCCTTTTTGATGCTCAAAGGTTCTTAAACATTCATTCTCAATGTGAGTTCTGTTTGTGATGGATCTGCTTGATTGTATGATCAGATTTACATTTGAAAATGTGTGTTGTTGTCTAGGTAAAGAAGAAAGGAAAGGAAGTTGTTTTACCACAATTCCAGCCTCAGCTAAATGCCTTAGGTTTAAAAATTATTCAAATCACAGCAGACGGTAATTGTTTCTTCAGGTTAGTAGAAATCCTTAGATGCATTTAGATTTGTAGGTAAAAAAGATTTTTCTTTTGTGGCTATGTTTATTTTATTTGAATTTTTCTTGACTATTGTTCTTTTGTTTTTATCTTTTGTAGAGCTCTAGCTGATCAGCTAGAAGGAAATGCAGAGGAACATACAAAATATCGACATATGGTGGCGAAATATATAGTGGTATGTTTCTCTCTTCAAGTTGAACATCATTATGATTTTTGTTTCAAGTTCTCCATATATATTGATTGGTGTGTATGTTCATTTTTTCATTTATTCTTGATATGACCAAGTAAGCTGATTTAGTGGTCACTTACTGTGCTGTACAGAATCATCGTGAGGATTTTGAGCCATTCATCGAGGGTGATGTCCCCTTTGACAAATACTGTCATTCCATGGGAAAGCAAGGTACATGGGCAGGACATATGGAGTTGCAAGCAGCATCTCTTGTTACGGGAGTGAATATCTGCATCCATCGAGTAAGTTCTTCTTTCTAATATGCTTTTGTCAAATGTATGTGTCTGAAATCCTTTTGAACAACATATGGATTCAACTGCTCATATGATTTAAGTGCTAGCGACAATCCATTTTTCAGCTCTAAGATGAAATCAGGTTTTTTAACTGCCATGATAGTGCATGAAACCATTAAGTGAGGTGAATTTTAGCTTAGTATATAAACAATAATAATTGCCATTTTTTTGTTTAAACATGGGACTTAAAGTTAGGGTTGATATAAATTCATCTGATTGTGTAGCAAACATATTCCGCTCTTTGAGGAAATGAGTGTACAATGAGTGTTAGTGAGGTACCAGTCTGTGATTTTATTGATGACTGAACTTGTGCAACTCTTCCCACATTTATTTGACCATATCTGATATATTTGCAGTTTAATTACATGTCAGAGTGAAATTGGACTCCATCTATTTCTCAATCCCACCTCACATTTATTTCTCCATCTATTTCTCAATCCTGCCTCACTCAACTGCCAATTTTACCTTAGACTCACATGTGATCGACTTATACCTGTAAACAAGACAGACTAACTTTGTGAAGCTTATAAAACTGAAAGTATTTTCTGTGCAGGCTATGTTCCCCCGATGGTACATTAGGAATTTTCAAGGACAAGAAGCAAGGATGATTCATTTGTAAGTCTTCATTGTTCATAAGCAAAATTTCGGTTGTAAAAACACTTTGGGAAGGTTAAACTTGATGTTTAGGCAATTCTATTATGATGGCCTGTTTGACTCATTTCTCTGTAATTAGTTTTCTCATACTAACTTTCATTATACCTTATAATTAGATGTTCCTAAAACAATTCTAATGAATGGCTTAACTGATTGCTGTGAGTTCTTTGTGTCAAATGTTTGATAGTTTGTTATTATGTGTTTTGAGTCATTCTATTATATACAGATCTTATCATCATGGCAAGCACTATAATAGCGTCCGTCTATGTGAAGATTCTTGCGAAGGGCCAGCTAAACAGATCATTATTAAGGTTTCTATTTATACATGATCATTATGCTTTAAAATTGCGTTAGAGAATGTTTTCGTTATGTAACATAGTGTGGAAATTCTAGACATAAATAATATTTGATCTGTTGTACAATGATTCTTACGATAGGCGGATTCAGATATTCTTGTCCCCAGCCATAACAAGAAAGTGCCAGCATGTGTACCAAAAGCCGCATCTGTCAAGATGGTAATGTCCGGGACAGGATGTGAAAATTTTGCTAAAGCTGAGCAGGTAAGAGGTACTCTTGCAAAAAAAAATAAAAATAAAAATAAAAATAAAAATAAAAATAAAAATAAAAAATCATATTACTTTCTTACATCCAATGTTTTTAATTGTGTCGTAGGTTTTACAAGAATTTGGTGGGGATGTTGATGCTGCGATTGAGTTTTTGATAGCAGAACAAGAAATGAAAGATTGTGAGAATGATGACAATGACACTCCCTCTGAAAATAATATTTCTTATGGTAATTTTTTTCTATCTGATTACATATTTTATCACAAAGATAGACCTCCCAAACGTATTTGTAACAAGCTGTGTCATATCATTATCAATTATCAAAACTAGATGTTATAAGTTTTTCCTAACAAATTTTGCGTACCTCATATTAGGGCTGGATCATGTTTGCCAAGAATTCCCTTCAACAATGTATATGTGATCAAAGTTCGGGTGTATTGTTTTATTTTAAGTCCTACTTTATCATATACCATGTATATTCAATCTTTGCCTTCAGAAAAATCCATGTCCAAAATCTCTTTCTATGCACTAATAAAGTGAATGAAGTTTGCTAGAAGTATATTATGGAATCAGGTCTAATACTTTTGAGGGGTACATAGTCTTGATGAACTATATGATTAAGAACAGCATCTACCCAGAGAGATTTATGCAATGGATACAATCTTAAAATGTGGAGAATGGCCTATGCGACTGCTTGTTTTATTCTTCTTTTATCATTCTATAATTTGACGTGTACAAAAATCCATTCCCAAGTTTTGTAATACCATGATCGGTTTGCTTGCGCAATATCATGTGTGTAGAATGATTTTACTGTCTCCCTTTGATGGATGATTTTTCTTCATGCTTAAATGTTTGAGATTACCCAGGAGCTGATCAAATTATGAATTCTGAGAAACTGGAGGTGCCATTTGAAGATGTGACAACAGCACAAAGTTCACTGGACAGTGACCCTCAGTCAGTTACTGAGCGGAAAGTTCAAGTTGTTGATAAGGTATTTATGATTGATACAAGCATAATTATATGTCATTTAATGAAGTAAAACTGTGGTATAGACACTCATTTTGTTATTATTATATTTTTTCTCTGTTCAAGAAAACATCAAATAATAAGCAATGTTCTTGCGGGTCGAAGAAGAAATACAAGGCTTGTTGTGGGTCAGGTGTTGCAAGTACTTCTGCAGTAACCAACAGGTGCATTTTCCCATTTGTTTCTTATCATGCACTTCCAATCAATTAACATTGCTATTGTCATAACATAAGCTTGGCATTATGGGTTTCATGGTATTGATATTGATCAATCTGCATATTTGTTACTCTCTTAACTTCATAGTCTGCTTCATATATATGCTTTCAAGAATTACATGAAATATATTTCTGATGAAGATGCTATAAAACCACATCATCATGATTTTAATGACATTATAGTTATGAACTCTTAATTTCAATAAAGTAAAATGTTCTTGAGCACTCTGCTTTCTGTGTTTGATCAGCAATGCCAAATGTACTTCAAGTAAGGATAGAAAAGATAGAAAGAGCTGTAGGAGAAAGGAGGCTGTTGGAGAAGCGGAAGCAAGCCGAAGTAGTAACCAACTTGATCTCGGTGCTCTTTGCCTATGAAAATCCAGTTGAGGGATGCGAACTTATGCCGGTGACAGGCGGTCTATTGTCTCTCATGGGTTTATCTGGTCACTAAACATATAAACAAAGCGAAGATGTAATTTGTCTTCAAGAAGAGCCAATTTTTTATGGAACTGATTCATATCAATTTAGTTTGTGTGAATCATACTTGTGCAACTTAACATGTAGAAAACAGAGTCATTGGCATTGCATTTACATATTAGAAATTAATTGCTAGTTTTAGTAACCTAGTTGATGTATGAGTGTTTTTTTCCATATTAATAAAATAATCTTTTAATGTCAATTTAAGTAATAAAAGTATTTTTGTATTAGTTTATCCAAACATAAAATATTAAAAATATTTTAATTTACTGTGAAAAACAATTTTGACAAAAATGCTTTTACAAATTATTATTATTTTTTAAATTAACCCAAACAATCTCATGGCTTATTGATACCGATCATGGCCAATGTGAAAGGTGGATAAACCATTTCGATGAAATAAGAGAGTACAAAACAGGCCTCCCCACGAGAAAGGGGAAAGGACACCCAACCACTAGCAGTGGTGCAAATATCTCAAAACACACAAAATAACATAAACAACGGAGTACATGCAAGAGAAAAAAAGGAGGAGAAAAGGGCCTCCTCCCCACCTAACAACCCAGAAAGAGGACTACTCCGATGTCTCTGTCGGCCTCCTCGACCATAGCTACCTCAAGATCTGTCTCGAGCAGTGTTCCATCTCAGACATGAGCCCCGAGACTCGGGACTCCTCCCGAGCACTCCATGGCCTCCTCAGAACTTCCGCAGTCACCCTCGCTCGCGGTTATCGT
Organism: Dioscorea cayenensis subsp. rotundata; assembly: GCF_009730915.1. Classification (NCBI taxonomy): domain Eukaryota; kingdom Viridiplantae; phylum Streptophyta; class Magnoliopsida; order Dioscoreales; family Dioscoreaceae; genus Dioscorea; species Dioscorea cayenensis. The sequence continues at coordinate 20,637,917 of NC_052476.1, read as the reverse complement.
CTGGGACAATAATAAATGATCAATTTTAATAATGAGAGTATGACAGTACGACGTTGGCATTAAAAATAATATCGTTTCTAGTGAAGTCAAATCGTGCCGATGTATATAAAATTAAAGAATAAAAATATTAAAGTGCTAATTTTATAGCAGTAAAATTAATTTCAGAGTTTTATTAAAATTAATTTTAATT
>NC_052476.1:20599485-20636727 GCF_009730915.1 Dioscorea cayenensis subsp. rotundata | reverse complement strand
AAGCTCATCATCGAGAAGAAGAAAGAATCCTTGTTTCTCTCATGGTATGGCTCCATTGCTCCTCCTCCTTCTCTTCGCCCTTGTGATCCCATCCTTGGCTGGTAAGAGCCCCTCAATCCTCTCTCTAGGGTTTCTCAATCCACTATACTCGTTCTTCGATTCATAAAGTGATCATTTTGTGTTTGATTCTTAATACCATGATTTATAGTTTTGTTTTTCCTTGATTCTTGGCTTTAATTGATCACTGAATGCTTGAGAATTTTTCAGGTAAATCTAGTGGAGTTTGTGTGTGTCCTGGTGGTCGCTTCCCTCCATTTTCATCTGAAGGGAAGGCCCCTGGATTTGTCTCCAGAGGACCAAGAGATCTGGCGCTTTGTAGGGTTTTCAGAAAGAGTACTTGTGATTTAGCTCAGACTTACCCTGCTTTGTTGGCTATGAGAAGGTTGGCTTCTGCTGGAGAAGCCAGTCAAGAGTGTTTCAGTTTGTGGGAATTGTTGGAGTGCTCTATATGCCATCCTCTTGTTGGTGTTCAGCCTGGGCCTCCTCTAATTTGTGAATCTTTTTGTGATGGGATTTTTCAGGCTTGTGCCAATGCTTACTTCTCCATTGATGCAAAGACACAGGTGATTATTAATCTCAGTTTGCTGTGGATTTGATCATTGTATTTGTTTTGTGTTAGATTTTGATTCAAAAATTAACATGGTTTGTTAGGGTTTTGCCTGCTTTTTGAACTGTTTAGACCGCTTTGTTCCTTCTGATTACTGGCTAAAATTGGTTGTTTGTCTTCATCAAGTGGATGTTGACTAAACTGATGACTCTAGACAATATAAGAGCTCATCAGGACAAAGGATGTTGTTTTAGCCATTTGTCTTCATCAAGTGGATGTTGATTAAACTGTTAACTCTAGACAATTTAAGAGATCATCAGGACAAAGGATATTGCTTGAGATACTTTGCGGCTTCATATGTCTGAACATGATGTTTCAGTTGATCTTTCTGCTCATGTATGGTACACTAAGTTTTCTAGACAATCTCTTATCGTCTATAGAAAGATAACTACTTTAATTGATTTTGTATTCAGATATAGTGATAATAAAGTTAGTATGTAATGAATCTGAATCAATTAATTACGTTATGTATATATATATATATATATATCAATGGCATGAAAGCTTTTGTTCAAGATGTCATGCTTGTGATTGTGATTTGTAAATGTGCATGACGGCTCATTAGTGGACTGTTATTTGTCGTCAAGCAAAGAACTGAGTCTGGTTTATTCTTATCAGGTATTGTTTCCATGTGGACCTAGTGATGTCGTTTGTGGCAGGGCAAGCGAATGGGTCTCAAATGGTACGGAACTCTGCCACTTAGCGGGTTTTGCGGTGCAACCGGCTAATTTTATCTCCTGGAGTGACAGTGTGCCCTTCTGTTACGGAGAGAAATCAAGCATTGAATCAGTTGCTGGTTCATGGAGCACTCCTCGATCTAGGTCCCTTTTTTAAGGGTGGGAACTCTATGGTGCTTGAAGATTTTCGGCAATGGTTGGGCAATACTGAAAAGGTTTCATGGGCAATTGGAGGGATGGTTCTCACTGCAGGACTTCTCTTTGTAAGGTTAGTCCTCTGACATATACATGGCTTATAATAGCAAGACATGTTACTTTTGGTTTGTGGCAGTTAATGTATGATATCGTGATATGCAATAAAAAAGATTTGGTTTCGATATATCACATACTCTGCAATAAACCTAGAAGCTCGAAGCATAAAATGTATCACACTCACGCAGTATGGTAGGATACCAGATGGCAACTTAGACATTCCTAATGTATCCACTAGGTGTTTGGCTATTTATAGGTGGTTAAGTGGTTTGAAGTTGGCGTTCTCCAAGCGCTAAGACTTTTTATTGCCAAAGGCGAGAGGCGCCACAAAAGGTGCACGCCCGAGCGAAATAAAGCGCTAGTTAATAAATAACTTATATATATATATATATATGTAATTTTTGGAATAATTAAGTCAAGCAAAGCAAAACATAAAGTCAAACAAATCATGGCATAAAGTTAAGCAAAACACTTCCTAGAAGTCTAGAACTACTAAAGTTTTTAAAATGAAAACTTTACCTTCATTAGTCATCTAATTCTACAATATCATCATCCTCATCATCTAAACTAGCTTCAACTTCATCACTAGATTTAGAGTGCAACTTTTGATGCTTCTTCAATTTTCTCTAATTAATTAGTTAATCCCTTAATTTACTCATTATTCTTTTAAAAAATAGCAGTTGTAATCACTTAGTTTTTCTCTCCTAAATTTATTTCATTCCTTATTAGTAAGCACATCTTTTAAAATCTTCTAGTTTTTCTCCCTAAATTTATTTCCCTCCTTATTAGTAGTTGTGCCTTTGTAAAATCGCCTAGTTTTTCTCCCCTAATTTTTTTTTTCCTTATTAGTAAGTGTTTTTTTAGATCCCAATTAACATTGATTGAAAGCATTAAATATAGGTTGATAGGGAAAAAAAAAGGCTTTTTATGCTTGGCGCAGGGCAAAAAGAGTTCGCCGAAGGATGTGTTGAGGCGCCAGGGCCTCGCCTACACCTGAGCGCCTTTCTCGCTTTTAATAACACTGATGTGCAATGAAACCAGCTGGTAGGATTCAAGGATGAATTCTGTCTTCTGTTTATAATTTCATGGTGATAGTGCAGTTTTGGTCCAAAACTATGCATCTTTATTCTTTTTGGTCCCTAAACTTGATAATTTTAAAATAAATAAATAAATGAAGGAGTTTGGTTTGGTCCTTTAACAAAAAAGAAGATCACATGTAGCCTCTTAAGCATGAATACAGTGAGTAGCTGCAACTTTGGTCTCTATTTTTCTTTTTAAAATTAATCCTTGGAATCAAACTAATATTTTTGTTTTTTCATATAAAGGGCCTATGCGCTTTAGACCTATTTTCATTTCACAGAATTTCTACAATAACTTTTTACTCTTGTTCGATGTCCCTCTATATAGGAATTAGGAAGCACCCACAGAGACCCGCCTTAGTGTGCACTGAAAGAAGTAATTTTTAGTGATTGAACATGATTGCAATGAGAAATGTTATTCAACAATGAAATTAGATGCTTGCTGCAATGTAGACATATGACCTTGGCTTGATAATGTTTGCTAGCTATCCTGCTTTATATGTTATCTCATCGATAACTTTGGACTTCTCATAAATATATTTCAACTTTTGATTGGATTTCAAATTGAATGGTGCTTTTGTGTTTACAAACTTAGAAATCAGAGATTGGAATTTACGATGTAATTGTCGATGATTATGCAGCAAAAGAAAGAGATGCTTGCGGCATTGTAGACATATGGCATTGGCTTGATAATGTTTGCTAGCTAAACTTGGCTTTTTAATTTTATTTTTAAAAATAAAAAGGAGAAAGGTAAAAGATAGTTTAATTATTAAAAAAATTAATTATTTTTTTATTTCAGAGTATATTAGCAAATAATAGTGAGTTATAAAAATATATAAACAATTTATTAATATATGAATATATGTTATTTTTTATGCAGTGTATATATATATATTATATTAAAAGGGCATGAAAGAAAAAACCCATTTTACCAACTATTGGCATTAGTTTTTGTAGGGCGTTTGTGTGTTTACCAAAAATGTAGGTTTTAACCTCAGCTAATGGGTGAGATAGTGAGAGCACATGTCCCTGCAGTGGTTTATCCAATTTGTTATAAAAAAAAACAACATTTTCAGGAGCTTGCAACCCAAACCCCTCATCAAATAGTTTTTTATCATTTTATTATTTTTATTTTATTATTTTTTTTTATGAAAGCAACAAACGCTTTACATATCAGGAGCTTGCATGCGGGTTGAGAATTAATTATTCAACCTGCAAATTTTTAACCGGTGACGAGATAAGGGGTTTGGGTTGCGAGCCCACACCCACAACTGATAACTCATCATTTTTATTGTTTTCAATGAGATTTTAATTTGAAACATTTTGATTATCTCACATTCGTTTTGTGCAATAAAAACCAAAGACCCATTGGCACTAGGTTACAAGCAAATGTTATTTTTATGGTGGTGTGTAAATAATTTTCTGTTTTTTCGAGGGGCATGCAAGCAAAAAAAACACGGCGTTTTCTTTTGGGTTATAACCATCCCAAATTCGCGCTCATCGATCACTGCGATCTTTCGCCATTCTCCGGGGCAGCAAGCTTGAAGCAAACCTCTCCGTTCTCCTTCCTCGATCTCCGACGTGTGCATCCTTTTGTTGATATCCAGGTAATGCCCTGATAGGCTCTTGCTCAATGGCCTAACCCTAGACTTTATGGTTCCGGATGTGTTTGGTTCTGCGGGTGCTTTCAATTGCTGGTTGATGAGATCGTAAACCCTAGAAATAGTGATTCTGCATGTGTTTCAATCGTTTCTTGATGAGATTGTAAACCCTAGAAATAATGGATCTTGTTGTGTTTTCAGTCGCTTTTTTTATGAGATTGTAGACCCTAGAAACAGTGGTTGTCAATGTGTTTTTAAATTTGTTCTCAACGGGATCGTAAACTCTGGAATTGGTGGTTTTTTTATGTGTTTTTTTTGCTGTAATCTTGTTCATGTTTTGAGTTCATATCTTCATTTCATTCCTTTGAAGACGTTGATGTTTGCGTGCATTAGGATAAAAAATGGCAAGCAAGAGCTACTTGAAAACTTGGTTTTCGGATAAGCTGATGACTCTGATGGGATACTCCAAGAGCGTTGTCTTGCAATATGTTAGCCGTTTGTGTAATTATCAGGAGATTGATTTTGAATTTCTTCAAACCATTCTATGTTAATTTTAGTTAGTTTGGGAATGAATTTTGGCTGATCTTGCAGCTAAGGAATCGTCTTCACCCTCTGATCTTCTAAGCAAGTTGTTGGAATATGGGTTTTCTTCATCAGCAGAGACACGGTCGTTTGCTGAAGAGATATTTGCTAAAGTTCCTCACAAACAATCTGGTACGAGTGTAAGTCCCTACTTGGCTCCCTTTCAATCTCTGTTGTAATGATGGTTATGCTTGCAATCAGTTTAGAAAAGGTACATTAATCTGTTTAAAGTTACATGTCAAAGGCTCTTAAAATTGCAGAAGTTATTTACTGCTTTGATTACAGACTGTGATAGTTGGGTGCTTTCTTTTTTAAATTGTTAAGTATATCATTAGGTTTATATGTTTTCTACTTGATCCAGGATTACCAAAACCAGGAAAAAGAAGCATCTTTGTTTGAAGCAAAGAATTACAAATTGTTGGACGCTGAAGGAGCTGGCTCAGTAACTGCCACCTCTGCAACTTCTCAGCCCGAGAAAAAAGAATCCCATGGAAAGCGTTTTAGGAGGAAAAATGAAACCCAAGATGATGCAGATGATGGTGTTTTCCTTCATAGCACTTTCCCTTTCATATGGTAAGTTGTCATTCAGTTCTATGTTGTCAGATACTTGATTTTCTTTTGATTTATGCTATACATTAGGTGACTACATCCAAAGATGTTGGGCGGCAAGTTCGAAGCCGTACTTCTGAGGTTGATGATGGCGATGATGACAGTGAGGTACCTTATATTGTTTATTTTTGTGTTAATTATTTTGTTGTGATTGAAAGTGTATTATTATATGATAATGTATCTGGTGGTTCATTTAAGTTATTTATTTAGTTGTTTTTACTTGGAAACTTCTTTTATAAAAGAATGGTCAGAGTTAAGTTGACTGTGTGCCTGCTCATAACATGTAAAACAATGTTTAAAAGTTCAAAAGCACTATAAAAAGCTAAAGTTTCTGCTTATGTGTTTATAAAGCATTGTACATGTAGTATAATCACGAGTGAAGATATTATATAGATGGCAATTTGCCCTTGCAGGCACTGTCTCGTGAGTATATGTTTTCATCTCTTTTGGATCAAAAGGAAGACGAGGCATGATGAATGGGATGTGGAGAAGGAGGGGGTGAAGTCTTTAATAATTAAATGAGGGAAAGTGTCTGACCGGTGATCGGAAGGGATCATCCGGTTCCCGGTTGATCCTGTGGAGCAGTGACATGGTTTTCCGGTTTTCGGTTTCCTGTTCCGGCGCTGGAGCATTTTAAGAGTAAATATATCCTATAGAAAAGAAGAAAAGAAGAAGAATATATAAAAACCTAAAGTGTGAAAAAAAAATCCGGGTTTATTTTCAAAAGTGGTAAAAGATGTGAAAGTAAAGAAATTGGAGGATTTGCTTGTAAAATTAAAATAATAATAATAGTAATAATATGGAAAAGTTGAGCTTTAAAGGGTCTAGTTGAATAAATTTTGAATATTTTGTTTTGGGAGCACCGTACTGTTTTATTTTATTTTACTTTTTTTTTATGAAAGTGGTTTATCCACCTTTTTAAATAATAATAATAATAATAATAATTTTTGAATATTTGTGAAAAGAGAGGAGAAAAATGACATGGGAATGACTTAATATGAATAAGAAAGAAAATAGTGACTTTAATTAATATGGCCATATTTTTATAATTTTTGTAGGACCTCCTCTTTGAAAAATTTATGAGTATTTCTTTGAAATCTACCGTGAGGTCTTCACCTTCTATTTTTTTTTTATAATTAATTTTTTTATTCTCTCTTCAAACACTTCTCTTCTCTGTGTGCTTCTCCTTCCTATGTCGTCATTGTCGTACGCGCTTGTCCGAGATGCGATGACGGGGCTGACAACACTCAACCGTTTTCCTCACCACGAGAACATTGAGGTTATGACGCGTTTGCTACAAACGCGTCATGGGAATGAGATCGCCACTATTCATGGCGACGTCTACTCTTGTTTTTTGGAAGCGTGAAGGTAAAAACAAGGGCAGAACCAAGAAGGGTTAACAGGGGCTAAAACCCCCCTTGGAGCCGCGAAGACTATCTTTCATGCCACATAAGGTTTATTTTTTTTTTCCGATTTTTCTATAGTTAAATTAATATAATATATAATATTTGGGCACTCAAAAACAAAGAACAGACATGTGCTTGAGTTGTGTGTGGACTTATTTATAAGATTTATGATTTTGACCCATCAGGCCGGGCTCAAATCCTCTTTGATGCATGTCTTAGTTTTTACATTTTTTTTTATTTAAAATATCTTTTATATATATATATATATATTATTTTTTACAGATCTCGATAAAAATTCAGCTTACCTTCACTAAACCAAATAAAATGTCTGTTGAGAGTGTTCTCTCATGTGCCTCATCCACCATTACAACACCAAGGATGTTAAACAAAAAGTTAGATACATAAAAATGGAAAATACAATTGTGATAACCAAGTGTCTCCTAAATTTGAAATCCACCTGTAACTGGCCAAGTCAGGCTCACCAAGGAATTCACGCAACAACATCCCATCTGTCATATATTTCAGAATAGTTTTCTCTAAAGTACAATCTTCAAGCCGAATGCGAATGGAATAGCCAACCTAACCTGCATGTCCACAACATACAGGAAGCAGAATCAGATGATAATGAATGAACCATATCATAATCAACTAGATGTGAAAAAAGATTATTTGCACAACTGCAGGTGGACAGGAAACCAAGGGGCTAAACAGACACACCTCATGACCTAGTTTCACACCCATCTCCTGTGACACTCGTGCAGCAACACTCATGGCTGCAACACGTCGCGGTTGTGTGCATCCAACCTACAATAAGTTAATAAGGTCAACAACATGCAACTAAAAACTACAAATAATTTTTTTTTAAAAAAAAAATTGTAATGGTTAAATAAATAGATGAGTAATTCATAAAAACACAAAATTCCGGAAACTTTTGGAAAACCAAATAACATATAGAGCAATTACAAAAACTTATGAATGAGAGTTCAGGGACTATTTCATTTATGGACCTACGGCCCCTTTTAGAAGCACATATTACATTCAACACAGGAAAACATAGTATGGGCAGTAAAAGAATATAAGTAAAATGCACAGATTCCCGTCACAATGTTTTAAGAGACACAAAACATAGGTTCTGAGACAAGCATAGACAAGCAAAGACGTACAAAAACTTGCCAATTATTCTTCTAGTCAGTAACGTGTGGTTCTAAGAAAATTACAAGTATGATATCAAATTCTTCATGCAATACCTTCCCACGTTTAGTATACCCAGCTTCATGAAGGTATTGAGGTATTTGAGTAGTCTTTCCAGAGCCAGTCTCTCCAACAATTACAAGGACCTATTACAAAAGAGAAAAAAAAATGATTTTAACCCGTCAGAACACAAACGTTGGATATTGCCACCTAGTGGCATGTACCACAGACTAGCTTATCACCATAGACAAACAAGGGCTCATCTTCCTTTACCAAAGTCCAGCATTTGTCCCGTAATGGATACCCCACAACTATCATTTGATATACCTAACATTATTGTGCACAACTTTTTTTAATCTTATACTAATGATATAGATCAGTAAAGGTCCATTGGTTTTAAATAATTTACAGCCATAGATTTTTTTCACAGCTTCAGTTTGTTGCAACAAGCATGAATAGGGTTGTATAATGCACATAAAAATTAGAGCATATGGATAATATAACCCACTATTGGTATAACTCAGCACAAGCACAACATTGAAACCGAGAGAGAACACCAAAGTCACTACTGGCTAAGTCTTTGACTCCATGTACACTACAAAAAATATAGACCAGTAAAAATTGATGTTCGCCATTTCGTTCTTTTATAGAATAGAAGGTGAAAGACAGTGAAGAGGGTTTTGGAGATTCTTCAAAGAATGCATGGGTTACAAATCTAGATGAAAATCCAGCAATAGTTATGATTGACATCCAAGCCTGTATAACTCAAGTATCAATTGTCTAAGTTTTAGCAATCTAGTAACAGAAAAACAAAATAGTGAGTAAGGGCTGCAATCTCTTCCAATCAATGATAACTCCCATTATTGCAATACAGAAATAATGTGAGAGTCCACATGCAGCTAACTGTTTGCTATGGCCTTAGACAAGCAAATAAAATTATCCACTGAATGCTGCTCAAACATGGAATATGCAGGAAAAAAAATTGAAGAATAACATGAAGGCAATATCTAGAAAATTATGGACAGACAAGAACAGTTACTGGTTCCAAAAGGAAATAGAACCAAACCAGTACAAAACTATACTGACCTGACGATCATTAACAGCCTGGAGTAGTTCTTCCCGATAAGGATAGATGGGAAAGGTCTTCCTATCATCCTGAGCAAGCATGAGAGAACATCAAAAAGCAACACATTTTTGCAATTCAAACTGACACTGAAACCATGGTTGTTTCTTTAAACAAAAGCAAGTAAAGCCACAAAACCCACATAAGCAATGGAAAAATTTGGAAGCCGAAAGTTGTTAAAGACGTCATACTTGAATCTTTTGGAGTGCAGATTTTGCAGCAACATCTTCAGGAGTCTCGCCATCCAATGCATCTTCATACTGCATGAATACATATCTAAGATCAGAACAGCATTCAGGAGATAACAACCACAGCAAATGTAAGAATCAAGGGAAAAAAATGTTTTATGTCTTTCCACCTGAACACCATCCATAACAGATTCCTTGATGAAGTCAATCCCATCCTCAAAAACATACCTAAATGAATAACCCAAAGAAAAATGCTCCTGTTAGTAACTATCAAGAGATGAAAACGCATATGCTTGGAAAAATAAAAAAGTTTTGGCTGATAAACTGTACCAAAACCCGAATTATGTTAAAAGAGACATAAAATGTGATTACATGGAAAATAAACAGGCAAAAAACGCAAAACACATCATGGTGACAGGAAAACAAAGAATAAAATAGTATGTGAAACTCACTGATAATCATCCACTGCTTGTTTTTTGTTCTTAGAGCCAAACAAACTTTAGGGTTGCCTTACCTGCAATAACAGAAATTATTACTTTGGATTGTCCAAAATATAAAACTGTTTAACAATGAGAAAAAAGACTAGCCATAGATAATACCGATTTGGTTTTCTTCCCATGCTTCTTGTTCTGCAAACGGATTCATTTTATCACCCACAGAAGAATCCCTGATTGAAGAAAGAAATTATTCAGAAACATTCTAGAACAAATGTAAATCAATAGCATGTAACTAAATTGAGTTACATATACCATACAGACAAAGACAAAAGATAAGGATGGTGCCAAAAAAAAGGAGAGAGAAAAAAATAAAAAAGTGGTATGTTTCTGGCAAGGTGAAGAAGACAATCACTATATCAAGTTCACTCACTTGTACCCCTGCACAGCAGCAGCAAATCTTTTCTCTTGATTTACACCCCCCTCTTGATCATATGCATCAGGCATCCTATATATACTGCCCTTGTTTTATCATGAGAAACAAAATGTTGTTATGATCATATAAATAAACAAGAAGGCCTTAACATGTACAAATTGTAAAAAGATAACAATCTATAGAAACAATAATATAAAAAATAAGCAATGTACAATATCAAATTATAAAGTTTGCTTAATTACAACATAAAAAAAAAAAATAGCTATTACTAATCATCCACTGATGTTTAAAATGAAAAGCCAAATCATGAATTACATCATCACATTACGAAATATTACCAATTACCACCTTACATATGAAAAATTTATTTATAACTCAACAAAGTCCCATGTGAATTTTCATAAAATATATATGGAGGAAAAAAACCTTTTGAATCAGAAATTGAAGTGCAGGTGGCATAGTTCAAGATATACTGAAGAGAAACAATCTGAAGTCCTTTTAACAACCAATTATAGCGAGCAATACACTTTCCTTACAAACTGAGTAACAGGTGATGGAAGTGATACAGAAATTTATTCCTCAAGTTGCTTCAATATAATATCAGACATACTACACAAAAATATAAAACCATCAGAAGATCATTCCATGCAGCAGCACCAACCAGTGGGATGCAACAGGAAAAGAGATTATGAGGAAAATTTGCCGAAAGAAAGAACAGAGTAGAAATTACTACAAAACAAATGAACGTAAAAGGAGTAATAACTATATGAACAAAGAGGAGATATTCATCATCACATCAATATCGTCTAGATTTTCTACATGCTCTTTTGCAAGCTCAAAGTTTTGTTTCTTGTACCTATAAACATACTTCCATAAACATTAGGGATGTATTCGGTTGGGGGTTAGATGGTAGGGTTAAGATTTGAAAGCTTGAAATTGTTTTAAGGAGAAAACTTTTAAATAGAATTGACCCAATTTTGATTTAATTATAAATAATCAAAATAAATATCTTAAAATTAAAAATTTACTTTTTTAAGTAACAGTTGTTGTTTATTAATAGTGACAATTTTTTAAATTAATTATCAAATATATTTATTTGAATGAAAAAACCTTGTAGAAAAAGCTGGGTGGGGTAATCTGTTGGTGTTTAATTGGAAACTTAGGGTGAACTTGGGAGGCCTTGGGTAACCCAACAACCAAATATAGCTTGGACACTTGCAAAACACATCTTTTTTCTTTTATATTAAAACCACATGTTGGCATTTAACAATTTAAAATTTTAAATTAACCATCTTCCAGAAGCAGAACATCTAACGCAACCATTTCTTTAAGGTGATATAACCCCATATAAGAAAGGAACTTCTAATAAACATTAAAAACTAGGCCTCATGAGAAAGAACCTTAGATCTGAAGTGTCATCTTGCTCCATAGCAGCAATAACTAACTGGTAAGTATTTATCCAAAAGCCACATAAAAACAGACATCATGAAAACCTTACCTTCCTCCTTCGAAATCTTGGGTTCAATCAACTATTAAAAAAGCACAAAGACAATTAAAAGAATAGTCACATCAATCAGGATCAAGAAATCAATGACACGTCTTCTGAAAGAATGGGAAAAAAATGAACAAACAAATAAATTGCATGATAAGATAAAGAAGAGTCGAGAGCTTCACTTGGCCACTAAACCTCTATATACATTTTTCTACTCTAAAGAGGTCAGTTTTGAAAAGCATTAGTGATGAACTCAACATTGCCTAATTAATTGGATAATTATGGCTCCGTTTTGAAGTTTTTTTTTTTCTCTTTTTTTAATTGATTTGAATTAGTTAGTGATAAGTTTATTTGGAATAAATTATCCTTTAGATAGAATTAATATCTTTCCATCTAGGAGTTTAGCAGCATGAGGAGGTACATTTAATTTATTTTATTCACAGCTCAATTAGAGAGAGAGCTATTAAATAGATTCTTGTGAGGGAGAGACTAGCATTCCTTGATAACAAGAGACTATCCATATTTTACCTTAGTTCTGTCAGGGAAAATTCAGCAAGCTTTAGTCAAGGGTCTGTGAATTGGGCACCTTCAATCAGAAGGTTAAAGATATAGACATGGTAAGAGTAGTTCAGTGTATGAGACTAGTTTGAAAGGTAAACAAACATGACAACCTTTGGATCCTCACACACACACACACACACACACACAAAAAGAGCATTCAACATCTACCAAAATAATTGTATGAACTGTGAGGTGACAAACAAAGGATTCAACTTCATAAAAAATTGAAGGAGGTAAGCTGGCTTGTGATCAGCTTGAAAATAGGTTATTAGATGTATCTTGGTTACAAGCTTAGAAACTTCTTCCAAAATATTACAAACTAAGGAATTTGTGTGCCAAGTAGATGGACTGAAATTTTTATATTTAGACAAGGAATTGTTCAGAAGCAGTAACTTGTTTTTGTCATGATTATTTTAGTAGGATAGTCAATGATTCCTAAGGTAAAATCCATCTTGTTCTTTGAAACAATACAATCCACTCTTGCCATTTAGACAAAGATGGTTCCGGTAATCACTAAATCAACACTGTTGAAGAACAAATTATACTTATTTTTCAACAACTAAAACGTATGTTACTTTTCTTCTAAATAGAGGATTTGGTTATATATTGAACTGCCTCTAGTCTCCCACACATGTACCCATGTTCTATCTTTGACCAAAGAAGAGATCAACATGATAAGTTAAAAAATAAAAATAAAATTTAACTTCATTTGTCATTGAAGTACCTTCCAAGTTCCAGCTGCATCTCTTTCTCTAATATTTCTTTCCAATTGCTCTCTCTCTTCTTGATCACATATTCTAGCTGCTTCAGAATACTTCTGATTGCAGAAGGCCAAAAAAGATACTCCCTCCATTCCTAAATACATGTCGTTTTATCCAAAATAGTCGTCGTTTTACAACATCAAGCAATATTTACTTTTTTTTTTTCAATTTTACCCATCTTCAATTTCCTGAGTTATATAAATAAAGAGAGTAATATTTATAGTCCCAAGAAAAACATATGGTTCCAATAGAGGGATAATTTAGTAATTTGGTTGATTTTTATGTTAAATTTTAGAAAATTTAATGGCATTCTTAACTCTTGTGCTTAAACGACATGTATTTACGAATGGAGAGAGTATTAATTTAGGTAAAGGTAAAGGCAATGGTACTTGCATTTTAAGACCATCAAAATTAAAAATGATCAAGTAACATAGCATAATAATCAGCGGAAAATATCAATTTAAAAGAAAGGCAACAAATAAAATATTCCTCAATCAATACGGTAAATCTTCAAAAAGAGCAGGTAGTGGAGTCACCCCAGGTTAACCCAAGGTGCTGACCTACACCCCAATGTTATCCGGCTAATTTGGTAAATTTGGTAAATTTTAATTATTTAAATAACTTTCTTTATTAATTAATTAAAAAATATTAATATTAATTTAAAAAACTATCAATAAATTTTAAACTGCAAAACAAATATTTGTTTTGATTAGTATTAATTTTAAGTCAGAATTTGGTGAATTCTAAATAAACCCATTTCATGCAAAACCATTTCAAGCTTCCAAACTTTTTAGCACTGTCATTCTAACCTACAACCAAACATACAGTTGTCGGTGCAAACCGGAGTATCCCAACAAACTACAATCATACTCACGAGACAGTGCCCGCAAGGGCAAATTGCCATCTACATAATATCTTCACTCGTGATTATACTACATGTACAATGCTTTATAAACACATAAGCAGACACTTTAGCTTTTTATAGTGCTTTTGAACTTTTAAACATTGTTTTACATGTTATGAGCAGGCACGCAGTCAACTTAACTCTGACCATTCTTTTATAAAAGAAGTTTCCAAGTAAAAACAACTAAATAAATAACTTAAATGAACCACCAGAAACATTATCATATAATAATACACTTTCAATCACAACAAAATAATTAACACAAAAATAAACAATATAAGGTACCTCACTGTCATCATCGCCATCATCAACCTCAGAAGTACGGCTTCGAACTTGCCGCCCAACATCTTTGGATGTAGTCACCTAATGTATACATAAAACAAAAGAAAATCAAGTATCTGGCAACATAGAACTGAATGACAACTTACCATATGAAAGGGAAAGTGCTATGAAGGAAAACACCATCATCTGAATCATCTTGGGTTTCATTTTTCCTCCTAAAACGCTTTCCATGGGATTCTTTTTTCTCGGGCTGAGAAGTTGCAGAGGTGGCAGTTACTGAGCCAGCTCCTTCAGCGTCCAACAATTTGTAATTCTTTGCTTCAAACAAAGATGCTTCTTTTTCCTGGTTTTGGTAATCCTGGATCAAGTAGAAAACATATAAACCTAATGATATACTTAACAATTTAAAAAAGAAAGCACCCAACTATCACAGTCTGTAATCAAAGCAGTAAATAACTTCTGCAATTTTAAGAGCATTTGACATGTAACTTTAAACAGATTAATGTACCTTTTCTAAACTGATTGCAAGCATAACCATCATTACAACAGAGATTGAAAGGGAGCCAAGTAGGGACTTACACTCGTACCAGATTGTTTGTGAGGAACTTTAGCAAATATCTCTTCAGCAAACGACCGTGTCCCTGCTGATGAAGAAAACCCATATTCCAACAACTTGCTTAGAAGATCAGAGGGTGAAGACAATTCCTTAGCTGCAAGATCAGCCAAAATTCATTCCCAAACTAACTAAAATTAACATAGAATGGTTTGAAGAAATTCAAAACCAATCTCCTGATAATTACACAAACGGCTAACATATTGCAAGACAACGCTCTTGGAGTATCCCATCAGAGTCATCAGCTTATCCGAAAACCAAGTTTTCAAGTAGCTCTTGCTTGCCATTTTTTATCCTAATGCACACAAACATCAACGTCTTCAAAGGAATGAAATGAAGATATGAACTCAAAACATGAACAAGATTACAGAAAAAAAAAAACACATAAAAACCACCAATTCCAGAGTTTACGATCCCGTTGAGAACAAATTTAAAAACACATTGACAACCACTGTTTCTAGGGTCTACAATCTCATAAAAAAAGCGACTGAAAACACAACAAGATCCATTATTTCTAGGGTTTACAATCTCATCAAGAAACGATTGAAACACATGCGGAATCACTATTTCTAGGGTTTACGATCTCATCAACCAGCAATTGAAAGCACCCGCGAGAACCAAAACACATCCGGAACCATAAAGTCTAGGGTTAGGCCATTGAGCAAAAGAGCCTATCAGGGGCATTACCTGGATATCAACAAAAAGGATGCACACGTCGGAGATCGAGGGAAGGAGAAGCGGAGAGGTTTGCTTCAAGCTTGCTGCCCGGAGAATGGCGAAGATCGCAGTGATCGATGAGCGCGAATTTGGGATGGTTATAACCCAAAAGAAAACGCCGTGTTTTTTTTGCTTGCATGCCCCTCGAAAAAACAGAAAATTATTTACACACCACCATAAAAATAACATTTGCTTGTAACCTAGTGCCAATGGGTCTTTGGTTTTTATTGCACAAAACGAATTTGAGATAATCAAAATGTTTCAAATTAAAATCTCATTGAAAACAATAAAAATGATGAGTTATCAGTTGTGGGTGTGGGCTCGCAACCCAAACCCCTTATCTCGTCACCGGTTAAAAATTTGCAGGTTGAATAATTAATTCTCAACCCGCATGCAAGCTCCTGATATGTAAAGCGTTTGTTGCTTTCATAAAAAAAAATAAAAAAATAAAAATAATAAAATGATAAAAAACTATTTGATGAGGGGTTTGGGTTGCAAGCTCCTGAAAATGTTGTTTTTTTTTATAACAAATTGGATAAGCCACTGCAGGGACATGTGCTCTCACTTTTGCACCCATTAGCTGAGGTTAAAACCTACATTTTTGGTAAACACACAAACACCCTACAAAAACTAATGCCAATAGTTGGTAAAATGGGTTTTTTCTTTCATGCCCTTTTAATATAATATATATATATACACTGCATAAAAAATAGCATATATTCATATATTAATAAATTGTTTATATATTTTTATAACTCACTATTATTTGCTAATATACTCTGAAATAAAAAAATAATTAATTTTTTTAATAATTAAACTATCTTTTACCTTTCTCCTTTTTATTTTTAAAAATAAAATTAAAAGCCAAAAATTAAAAGCCAAGTTTAGCTAGCAAACATTATCAAGCCAATGCCATATGTCTACAATGCCGCAAGCATCTCTTTCTTTTGCTGCATAATCATCGACAATTACATCGTAAATTCCAATCTCTGATTTCTAAGTTTGTAAACACAAAAGCACCATTCAATTTGAAATCCAATCAAAAGTTGAAATATATTTATGAGAAGTCCAAAGTTATCAACGAGATAACATATAAAGCAGGATAGCTAGCAAACATTATCAAGCCAAGGTCATATGTCTACATTGCAGCAAGCATCTAATTTCATTGTTGAATAACATTTCTCATTGCAATCATGTTCAATCACTAAAAATTACTTCTTTCAGTGCACACTAAGGCGGGTCTCTGTGGGTGCTTCCTAATTCCTATATAGAGGAACATCGAACAAGAGTAAAAAGTTATTGTAGAAATTCTGTGAAATGAAAATAGGTCTAAAGCGCATATGAAAAAACAAAAATATTAGTTTGATTCCAAGGATTAATTTTAAAAAGACAAATAGAGACCAAAGTTACAGCTACTCCCTGTATTCATGCTTAAGAGGCTACATGTGATCTTCTTTTTTGTTAAAGGACCAAACCAAACTCCTTCATTTATTTATTTATTTTAAAATTATCAAATTTAGGGACCAAAAAGAATAAAGATGCATAGTTTTGGACAAAAACTGCACTATCACCATGAAATTATAAACGGAAGACAGAATTCATCCTTGAAAGTTGAATCCTATCAGCTGGTTTCATTGCACATCAGTGTTATTAAAAGCGAGAAAGGCGCTCAGGTGAGGCGAGGCCCTGGCGCCTTAACATCCTTCGGCGAACTCTTTTTGCCGTGCGCCAAGCATAAAAAGCCTTTTTTTTTTTCCCTATCAACCTATATTTAATGCTTTCAATCAATGTTAATTGGGATCTAAAAAAACACTTACTAATAAGGAAAAAAAATTAGGGGAGAAAAACTAGGCGATTTTACAAAGGCACAACTACTAATAAGGAGGGAAATAAATTTAGGGAGAAAAACTAGAAGATTTTAAAAGATGTGCTTACTAATAAGGAATGAAATAAATTTTGGAGAGAAAAACTAAGTGATTTAAATGTACAACTGCTATTTTTTAAAAGAATAATGAGTAAATTAAGGGATTAACTAATTAATTAGAGAAAATTGAAAGAAGCATCAAAAGTTGCACTCTAAATCTAGTGATGAAGTTGAAGCTAGTTTAGATGATGAGGATGATGATATTGTAGAATTAGATGACTAATGAAGATAAAATTTTCATTTTAAAAACTTGAGTAATTCTAGACTTCTAGGAAGTGTTTTGCTTAACTTTATGCCATGATTTGTTTGACTTTATGTTTTGCTTTGCTTGACTTAATTATTCCAAAAATTACATATATATATATATAAGTTATTTATTAACTAGCACTTTATTTTAGCTCAGGGCGTGCACCTTTTTGTGGCGCCTCTGCAGCCTGGCAATAAAAAAGTCTTAAGCGCTTGGAGAGCGTCAACTTCAAACCACTTAACCACCTATAAAAAGCCAAACACCTAGTGGATACATTAGGAATGTCTAAGTTGCCATTTGGTATCCTACCATACTGCGTGAGTGTGATACATTTTATGCTTGAGCTTCTAGGTTTATTGCAGAGTATGTGATATATCGAAACCAAATCTTTTTTATTGCATATCACGATATCATACATTAACTGCCACAAACCAAAAGTAACATGTCTTGCTATTATAAGCCATGTATATGTCAGAGGACTAACCTTACAAAGAGAAGTCCTGCAGTGAGAACCATCCCTCCAATTGCCCATGAAACCTTTTCAGTATTGCCCAACCATTGCCGAAAATCTTCAAGCACCATAGAGTTCCCACCCTTAAAAAGGGACCTAGATCGAGTGCTCCATGAACCCGACAAGCGATTCAATGCTTGATTTCTCTCCGTAACAGAAGGGCACACTGTCACTCCGGGAGATAAAATTAGCCGGTTGCACCGCAAAACCCGCTAAGTGGCAGAGTTCTGTACCATTTGAGACCCATTCGCTTGCCCTGTGCCACAAACGACATCACTAGGTCCACATGGAAACAATACCTGATAAGAATAAACCAGACTCAGTTCTTTGCTTGACGACAAATAACAGTCCACTAATGAGCCGTCATGCACATTTACAAATCACAATCACAAGCATGACATCTTGAACAAAAGCTTTCATGCCATTGATATATATATATATATACACACGTAATTAATTGATTCAGATTCATTACATACTAACTTTATTATCACTATATCTGAATACAAAATCAATTAAAAGTAGTTATCTTTCTATAGGCGATAAGAGATTGTCTAGAAAACTTAGTGTACCATACATGAGCAGAAAGATCAACTGAAAACATCATGTTCAGACATATGAAGCAGCAAAAGTATCTCAAGCAATATCCTTTGTCCTGATGATCTCTTAAATTGTCTAGAGTTAACAGTTTAATCAACATCCACTTGATGAAGACAAATGGCTAAAACAACATCCTTTGTCCTGATGAGCTCTTATATTGTCTAGAGTCATCAGTTTAGTCAACATCCACTTGATGAAGACAAACAACCAATTTTAGCCAGTAATCAGAAGGAACAAAGCGGTCTAAACAGTTCAAAAAGCAGGCAAAACCCTAACAAACCATGTTAATTTTTGAATCAAAATCTAACACAAAACAAATACAATGATCAAATCCACAGCAAACTGAGATTAATAATCACCTGTGTCTTTGCATCAATGGAGAAGTAAGCATTGGCACAAGCCTGAAAAATCCCATCACAAAAAGATTCACAAATTAGGAGGCCCAGGCTGAACACCAACAAGAGGATGGCATATAGAGCACTCCAACAATTCCCACAAACTGAAACACTCTTGACTGGCTTCTCCAGCAGAAGCCAACCTTCTCATAGCCAACAAAGCAGGGGTGAAGTCTGAGCTAAATCACAACAAGTACTCTTTCTAAGAAACCCTACAAAGCGCCAGATCTCTTGGTCCTCTGGAGACAAATCCAGGGGCCTTCCCTTCAGATGAAAATGGAGGAAGCGACCACCAGGACACACACAAACTCCACTAGATTTACCTGAAAAATTCTCAAGCATTCAGTGATCAATTAAAGCCAAGAATCAAGGAAAAACAAAACTATAAATCATGGTATTAAGAATCAAACACAAAATGATCACTTTATGAATCGAAGAACGAGTATAGTGGATTGAGAAACCCTAGAGAGAGGATTGAGGGGCTCTTACCAGCCAAGGATGGGATCACAAGGGCGAAGAGAAGGAGGAGGAGGAGGAGCAATGGAGCCATACCATGAGAGAAGGATTCATTCTTTCTTCTCGATGATGAGCTTCACATTTCGATTATCTAGGACCGATCATTATCAGGATCATCACTTTTAGTGCATTGAGATTTGTGATCCTAATTATTAGTGAATTCTTTTTATTTTTTTCGCTTATTTATGTTTGATAATTTCACTAATTTGCTCTGGCATATTTTAATTAATTCATGAGATTGAAAAAATTAATTAAAATTAGTTAATATTCTAAAAACTATACATATTTTAAAACGAAAAATTTAGTTATCATAACCCCGAAAAATCAAGAAACATTGATTTCAATTGAACTGTATTGATGAAGAGCGAAACAACGAGTAAAAAATATGAATAAAAAAAAATCAAGTAAATTACAGAACTTTCTAAATGAACAATGAAGCAACGAGCAAAGGGGATCAGTTCTTAGCGGCGGCAGAGGCAGGCGCGATGGGGGACCGAGGGCCTCGGAGGAGGGAGGCGGCGGCGGTGGTGGTGGGGAAAGCACTAGCAATGAGCGTCGGCGATGCGGGCGAGGGGCCTCGGGAGGCGGCGATGGCGGTGGCGGCAGAGGTGGCGGAGGCAGCGGGGGTGGTCGGTGGAAGTATTCCGGCTGCTGGAAGCGCAATGATCGGTGGCGCTAGCGGCGGAGGCGGCGCCCACATCATTGCTAGTGCTTTCCCAGCCACCACCGCCGTTGAATCCGCCACCTCTGCTGCCTCCGACACCTGCCAGTTGCCTCGCCTCCCCCTCCGAGGCCCCGGTCTCCATCGCCGCCTCTATCTCGCCCAGTGAGCCCGAGTCCCCGATCGTTGCTTCATTGTTCATCTAGAAAGATCGATGTTTCTTGATTTTTATTCATCTTTTTCACTCGTTGTTTCGCTCTTCAGAATCTGATTCAATTGAAATGAATGTTTCTTGATTCAGCGAGCAGACGGTGGCGGATTCAGTGGCGGTGGTGGCGGGGAAAGCACTAGCAATGGCGGCGGCGATAGAGGGTCGGGACCTCGGAGGCGTGGTGGCGGAGGCAGCGGCGGGGGGTAGGCGGAGGCGGCGGGGTGGTCGTGAGAGGATTGAAGTGATCTCGAGTGCCTTGGTATGCGGATTGTCTTGCAGAAGGGTCGAGATCACGAAATCTCAAACATTCAGTGCTTTGAGCCGTGATGATCGGTGGCGATAGGGCGGGCGGAGCGGCTGCGGACGTCATTACTAGTGCTTTCCCTACCACCACCGCCGTTGAATCCGCCACCCCTGCTGCCTCTGCCACCCCTGCCGCCGTCGCCTCCCAAGGAATTCACGCAACAACATCCCATCTGTTCTTTGCAAACAAAGCTGCTTCTTTTTCCTGTTTTTGGTAATCCTGGATCAAGAAGAAAACATATAAACCAAAGGATATACTTAACAATTAAATAAAGAAAGCATCAAACTATCACAGTTTGTAATCAAAGTACCAAATTACTTTTTTTCAATTTTTAAGAGCCTTTGACATATAACTTGGAGCAGATTAATGTACCTTTTTCTAAAAGCGATTGCAAGCATAACCATCATTACAACGAGATTGAAAAGGGAGCCAAGTAGGGACTTACACTCGTACAGATTGTTTGTGAGGAACTTTAGCAAATATCTCTTGATGAAAGCGATAGTGTCTCTAGCGATGAAGAAAACCCATATTCAACAACTTGCTTAGAAGATCGGAGGGTGAAAAGCGATTCCTTAGGCTGCAAGATCGAGCCAAAATTCATTCCCAAACTAACTAAAATTAACATAGAATGGTTTGAAGAAATTCAAAATCAATCTCACGATAATTACACAAGCGGCTAACATATTGCAAGACAACGCTCTTGGAGTATCCCATCGAGTCATCGACTTATCCGAAAAACCAAGTTTTCAAGTAGCTCTTGCTTGCCATTTTTTATCCCAATGCACACAAACATCAACGTCTTCAAAGGAATGAAATGAAGATATGAACTCAAAACATGAACAAGATTACAGCAAAAAAAACACATAAAAACCACCAATTCTAGAGTTTACGATCTCGTTGAGAACAAATTTAAAAACACATTGACAACCACTGTTTCTAGGGTCTACAATCTCATCAAGAAATGATTAAAAACACATGCAAAACCACTATTTCTAGGGTTTACAATCTCATTAAACAACAATTAAAAGCACACAAGCAGAACCAAACACATCCATAACCATAAATACTAGGGTTTGGCCATTGAGCAAGAGACTATCAGAGCATTACCTGGATATCAACAAAAGAATGCACGCGTCGAAGATCAAGGGAGGAGAACGGAGAGCTTTGCTTCAAGCTTGCCGGCGCGGAGAATGGCGAAAGATCGCAATGATCGATGAGCGCGACTTTGGGATGGTTATAATAACCCAAAAGAAAAATGGCCTTTTTTTTCTTCCATGCCCCCCAAAAAGAAGAAAATTGTTTACACTCCGGGGTAATTACCCTCATGGCCACAAATGTTTTTAATTTATATCGTTGTGGCCACAAACCTTTTTTTTGTAACACAAAAACCATTTAACTTTTCTCCGGTTGCACGTGTGGCCATAATGTCATTTTTTAAGGCGGTTTCCGGCGAGTTTGCTGATGTGGCGCTGATGTGGTGCTGACATGGCGCCGGAAACAGCCTTAAAACAGGCTGTTATGGCCACAAGTGCAACCGGAGAAAAGTTAAGTAGCATTTGTGTTACAAAAAAAAGTTTTGTGGCCATAGCGTTATAAGAGCAAATATTTGTGGCCACGAGGGGAACAATCCCTTACACTCCACCATAAAAATAACATTTGTTAATATATTTTTATAAATCATTGTTTTTATTTTTACAAATTAAATAAGCCACCACTAAGACATGTGCTTTGATAGTCTCACCTCTGAATTGAGATTTGAACCCATTTCCTTAATAGGGACACAAACACCTTATACAGTAAAGTTGATGATAGTAGTAGGCAATTTTTTTTTTTTGACATTAGAAGACAAACACCCCAATTTAAAGCTTAAGTCAGTGACAGCTACAGATTTGGAGCTCACTCAAAAGCTCAACAATACCTTGCCCTCGCCTTGCATAGGTTTTGATCTTGGGGGCCCTTCTAAATGATAACCTTATGCAAAGAATCTAGTACTAATAGGCCAAACCATTGGCGGATTGACTCTTAAGGGTGATGAGAACTTTTGATAAAATCTATGAAAATTTTTTATGAGATCTAATGTTAGACATTCATGGGAATGAATTAAAACCTTTGATGATTTAGTCAATGGAAATCAAGTTTATGATTCCAACTTCAACTTGAGTTCCATTCCAAAAAAAAAAAATCAAATCAAAATTATGAAGTCAATGACCTAATCATGTTGAAGGTCACAACTTGAAGATATGACGATCATGGCTTAAAAGCATGGAAGAGTCAAGACCTGAACGTTTCATGTACACAACAAAAAATGCAACTTTGAAGTCTCAAGACGTAAAGAAGTCAAAGACTAGAAAAGGTTCACAAGTCCAAGACGTGAAGATTCTATAAGCAGAGAAAACCGAAGTCTTCAGCAATTAAAAAAAAATCAAAGAAAGCCAAAGATCACTGAGTTAAAAAGGATTTCCCAATATGCTTTTAGCAAATGGAGTCAAGAATGTCAACCAAGTCATAAAGTTTGAAAGGAATGATAACAAAATTATTATTCTCTTAATATTTTTGTATTCTTGTTCATAATTATGTAATCATATGCTCTTTCAATAAAAAAAAAATTAATGTTATGTTTGCTCAGTTATTTCTCATTCACACTTGTTTCTTAATCGGAGGTTCTCATGACATTGTCTGGAGTAATTAATATTAGGGGCTTGCCCTTAATAGAAGTCATGAACCCATAATCCCTTGAAGTCTTAAAAAAAATTAAAATTTGATTTGTGATTCTGTCATTTTTAACCGGTCAATCCTAATTGAGGCCGGATAAGAATGGAAAGGAGCCCACAGATATCTAAATCAAATAAGACAAAAAATTAGATTATATTACCTTGTTACTATTTTTGGAGAATGTCTACAAATAAATAGTTGATGCAATTACTATTAGCTATGAATTATGATAATCCAATCACCTACTCAACAGAGTCCCAATTTCTCACCTTATTTTGTTTTTATTTCTTATTAAAGTTTCTAGTTTGTGTTTGATTAGTATTACGTTAATCAAAGTTTTGTCCATATCTCAAAATATCAATAATGTTTTTGAATTACAAATATTTTTGAAATTACAATTTGCTTATAAAGTTTTGGTATAACATAAAGGATAGTTTTGTGTTTGATTAGTATTAAGTAATTCAAAGTTTTATCAACTATTTGAAACTATCAATAATTTTTTCAAATACAAATATTTTTGAAATTATAAATTTGGTTTCAAAGTTTAGTTTGATTTGAAAGATTATGAAAATATCATATCAATTTTTCATATATGTTGATAGTTCTTACCATAAATTATTCTTTATTTCTAATGTTTTTCAAAGTCAATTAACTACATGAAAAAAAATTCACTTGGTCGAATCATGAACTCCTCTAATCTCAACATGCAAATATATATATGGCATTAGATGGTTAGAAAATATACACCCCGACGTGAGTATATATATACACTACAACCCTCTAATAGTATATAATTAATTGAATTCATATTCTAATTAATTCATTACATCTAACTATTACATTAATTTTAAAATAATATAATAGATAAAATTACATTGTTTAGCAGGTTTATTCAAGAAAAATAAACTTATTTGATATATATATATATTCTAATATATTGTTACAGGATATCTAGATGAAATAAGACAACCAATTAGATTATATTACCTGCTAATATTTTTGGAAAAATGTCCACAAATAGCGTATGCAATTGCTATTAGCAATGAATTATGATAATCTAACCACTTACTCCAAAAGGCCTCAATGTCTCATCTTGCTTTGTTTTTATTTATTATTAAAAATTTTAGTTTGTGTTTGGTTATGATTAGGCAAATCAAAGTTTTGTCAATTTTTAAAACTATCAATAATTTTTTTAATCATAAATACTTTTACAATTATAATTTACTTTTAAAGTTTTTGTACAACAATAAAAATATCTTGTGTTTGATTAATAATATTAAGTAAATCAAAATTTTGTCAATTTATGAAATTAGAGGTTTTCAAAATATTATATGAAATTTTCATATTTTTAAAAAAATTTACTTATTCATCCACAAATTTATATATTTATATTTATTGATATATATTGATAATTCTTAACATAAATTATTTTTGAAAGCCAATTAACTAATATAATAATGATAAGATAAGGTAAGATTTTTTTTCTCTCTTAGTCCAAGAATAAAAAAAATAAATACAAACAAACTTTAATTACCCCACTAAATAAGAAAAATAAATTATTAGTATAATAAATTCATAATCTATTTACTACGAAATCATTGATATGCATATAAATGGTAGATGGTGATATTAATATTCATAACAAATAATATAAATAAAATATATTGCCATCATTAAAATTAAATGATTATCGTAAATTTAACAGAGTTAAAATGACATAAAGCACAAATAAAGTCAGATGCAATTCTGCACATCAATCAAAGTTTATTAAGTCATAAATTTAATAAAAAATTATCATTCAAAAAGTGATACCATAGCTCAACAACATCAATTTAGTCTTTAAATATTATTTGTTGGAATAAAATCAATTACAAAAATATTAAATATGAAAAATTATTATTTAATAACCAAAACTAATTTGCATTACATAAACCTTATTTTTCAAATAAGAGGCTCTAATTCTTCAGCTTATAGATAACCATCAGTGTCATCTACAAAGTCACCCCACAAAGTACATGAAAGCTTGTTTTTTCCCCTTGTAAAAACAAAGAATAAAAAATACACACTAAAACTTATATACAATAGTATAAGCAAATAAGACTATACTCTAACATATAAAAAAAAAATTCACATAATAAATATGATTATGAGACTATAATGGCGCATATAAATATTTTTTAAACAAAAATATATAAGTAAAGTATACTCTAGATCTTGAAGCACAACATCCTGAGCTTGTTTGTCTTTTCATAACGACTTCTCTTATTATATCTTCAACAAAGATGCATCATAAAGCATCAGTTTTAAAGGCATAATGAATAGTTAAATACTTACCAAATAATTTTTTTTCGTTGAGTTTGCCTGAAACCAAAATATCGGCAAACAATCAAAACCTAAAAACATTGCATTGAAAAATTTTCATTTATAGCATTTATATATATTAGTTTTATATTAAAAAAAACTATTCATCGAACATAATATCTCTCTCTATATATAAATCTCTAATATTTAAATTTAAATAAAATAGGATTTTTATTATAAATATTTTTGTCTTATATTTATATGATATCGATATATATATATATATATATGAGTGTGTATATTTGCTTATATATTGTTACAGGATATATAGATGAAATTAGACAACCAATTAGATTATATTACTGGTATTTTTGGAAAAATATCCACAAATAGCTTATGCAATTGCTATTAGGAATGAATTATGATAATCCAACCACTTACTCCAAAAGGCTTCAATGTCTCATAATGCTTTGTTTTTATTTATTATTAAAATTTTTAGTTTGTGTTTGATTAGGATTAGGTAAATCAAAGTTTTGTCAATTTTTAAAACTATCAATAAATTTTTTTTGAATCATAAATACTTTTGCAATTATAATTTACTTTTAAAGTTTTTGCACAACAAATATTGAGTAAATCAAAATTTTGTCAATAATTAGAGATTTTCAAAATATTATATGAAAGTTTCATATTTTTAAAAAATTTTACTTATTTATCCACAAATTTATCATAATATAAATTAACATATTTTATATTTTAAATTTTAAAAATAATAATTTATCTGTAATTTTAAATTAAATAATAAGATAATTATAATTATTGAATGTTTAATATTATTGTAATATTTTATTAAGCAACACATAATATTTTTGTCTTATATTTATATTATCCGGATCTAAATAAAAAATTAAATGCAGATTTAATTAGTTTTCTTTTTTTTAAATCCAACCAGGAATAAGATTGAACTTTTATTAAAATTAAAATTTTATTTTTCTTTTATATAAACAAGTTGCTCTCTTTACTTATTTCTCTCTCACCTCCCAATAAAAACCTCATCCGCTTTCCAACACCCATCATGCCGCCTTCAAATCTACAGACAACCTTAATGTTGGCGGCTTCGACCGTGATCCGGACGGCTGCTTTGACCATGGCCGGCATAGCCATAGATAGGATAGTGGATGCCTCTTTTTCTAAAAAGGCGCCACCACCGCCACTGCCTATCTGCGTCTCTGGCAGACTTCTACGGTGAGACAAGATCACCTCCGCCTACGCCACGCCTCGCCCTACGTCTCCGCTCGGAACCCTCGTTCGGATGGTGGTGCTCTGGTGATCTCGGACTCGGATATGACCCGCATCATCATCGACGCCGCCTGCCGTCCCCTCGACGCACTCCATCTTTTGCCATCATCGCCGCCCGATCGAGGCCGACTCCACCATCATCGGTACCGGGTCCTGCTTCCTACCGCTTCGTCGCCGCCGCCGCCCCACCGCCAACGATGGATCGGGCGATCCGATTTTGTTGCGCCAATTGGACCCGATTTCACGTCCGCTCTATTCCAGACTTTTAATTTTTTTCTGGTTGTTTTTTTAGATTATTGTTTTTAGATGAAATAAAAACAATCCTTCGATTAGAAAAACCTAACTCCGGTCGGGATGGGGTGCAGCGGCACGTGAGGGGAGGGAAGGTGGGTAGAGGCGGTGGAGCGGGTTATTATTATATTTTAATTATACTTTTAATATATATATATATATATATATATATTGATAATACTATATAAAAATAAAAAAGGAAAATTACTGTTTACCCCTCGATAATTTCAAAACTTCCCAAACAGCTCCTGTGAGTTTTGCATACCTGAGACACCCCTTTCACTTTCTTTTTACCCCTGCATTATGAAATTCCATCATTGCCCTTTAACCTTTTTGCATACATTTTTTTCATTCTTTTTTGCATTCCTTTTTGCATGTACTCATTTCTTAAACAGAGAGTTCATTTCTTAAACAGAAATCTCATTTCTTAAACAGAAACTTCATTTTTTTTAAACATAAAACTCATTTTTTAAACAAAAACATTAATATTTAAACAGAAAAACAAATATTTACGTGATAAATTAATCCTGCATATAAAAACCAATTAATCTTGGCCACTCGTACATATTTCAATAGAAACAACGATATTTAAGCACTTTTTTAAACGTAAACGCAATATATTAAACAGAAACATTGATAGTTAAACAAAGACAAACAAGCATATAAACAGAGAACTCATTTCTTAAACAGAGAGCTTATTTCTTAAAAGCAGACCTCATTTTTTTAAACGTAAAACCCTCATTGAGTAGGAACATTGAGTATCTCATCGTCAGCGATCTCGCTGCGAACGCTGAGTCCTGAGCTCTAGATCCGGGCGAGCGATCTCAAGGTGGTCCGCTCGTGTGGGGTCTTAAAGGAGAAATCTTTATCAGGCGCTGGGCGACGTTCCTCGACGGGTCGGAGTGGTGAGGTCTTCGATGGCGACGCTCGGATAAGACGGGTCTGAACTCGAACGGAACCATTCTCGATCGCGAGACCGCAACATGGATAGCAATAGGGTTAGGGTTAGGGATCATTCGGGGTTTGGATCCATGGTGCCCTAAGTCGCTGACGGAACGGAGGGAGGAAGCGGCCGATGAGGGTTCGATCTCGCCGTCTTCGTCTTCGTCTTCATCGTCTTCCCTATCGTCGACCTCATCTCTTTCATCTTCTTCGTCGTCGACCTCGGGGAAGACCGCATGCTACTCGTCGTCGAGCGAAGGCATCGAAAGGTTGCACTCGTACATATTTAAATAGAAACAACGATATTTAAGCACTTTTTTAAACGTAAACGCAATATATTAAACAGAAACATCGATAGTTAAACAAAAACAAACAAGCATATAAACAAAGAACTCATTTCTTAAACAGAGAGCTTATTTTTTAAACAGAGACCTCATTTTTTTAAACAGAAACCTCATTGAGTAGGGACATTGAGTATCCCATCGTCGTTGATCGCGCGCAAACGCTTGAGTGCTGAGCTCTAGATCTGGCGAGCGATCTCGAAGGTGGCTTGCTCGTGTGGGGTCTTAAAGGAGAAATCTTTGTCGGTGTTGGCGATCCGGTTGGTGACGTTCCTCGGCGGTCGGAGTGGTGAGGTCTTCGGTAGCGACGTCGGATAAGACGGGGTGAACTTGAATGAAACCATTCTCGACTGCAGAGACCGCAACATGGATAGCAATAGGGTTAGGGTTAGGGATCATTCCGGGGTTTGGATCCATGGTGCCTAAGTCGGTGACAGGAACGGAGGGAGGAAGCGGCGCCGATGAGGGTTCGATCTCGCCGTCTTCGTCTTCGTCTTCATCGTCTTCCCTATCGTCGACCTCATCTCTTTCATCTTCTTCGTCGTCGACCTCGGGGAAGACCGCATGCTACTCGTCGTCGAGCGAAGGCATCGAAAGGTTGCACTCGTACATATTTAAATAGAAACAACGATATTTAAGCACTTTTTTAAACGTAAACGCAATATATTAAACAGAAACATCGATAGTTAAACAAAAACAAACAAGCATATAAACAAAGAACTCATTTCTTAAACGAGAGCTTATTTTTTTAAACAGAGACCTCATTTTTTTAAACGAAAACCTCATCAGTAGGGACATCGAGTATCCCATCGTCGCCGATCTCGCATGAACGCTGAGGCCGAGCTTCTAGATCCGGCGAGCGATCTCGAGCACGGCTTGCTCGTGTGGGGTCTTAAAAGAGAAATCTTTGTCGGCGTTGGCGATCTGGTTGGTGACGTTCCTCGGCGGTCGGAGTGGTGAGGTCTCTGATAGCGACGTCGGATAAGACTGAGTCGAACTCGAACGGAACCATTCTCGATCGCGGAGACCGCAGACATAGGCTAGCAATAGGGTTAGGGTTAGGGATCATTCCGAGGTTCTGGATCCATGGGCGCCTAAGTCGGTGGCGGGAACTGAGGGAGGAAGCGGCGACCGATGAGGGTTCGATCTCGCCATCTTCGTCTTCGTCTTCATCGCTCTTCCCTATCGTCGACCTCATCTCTTTTCATCTTCTTCGCTGCGTCGACCTCGGGAAGACCGCATGCTACTCGTCGTCGAGGCGAAGGCATCGAAGGTTGCACTCGCATATTTAAATAGAAACAACGATATTTAAGCACTTTTTTTAAACGTAAACGCAATATATTAAACGAAAACATCGATAGTTAAACAAAACAAACAAGCATATAAACAAAGAACTCATTTCTTAAACGAGAGCTTTATTTTTTTAAACAGAGACCCTCATTTTTTAAACGTAAACCCTCATTGAGTAGGGACATTGAGTATCCCATCGTGCCGATCTCGCTGAAACGCTGAGTGCTCGAGCTCTAGATCCGGCGAGCGATCTCGAGCGTGGCTTGCTCGTGTGGGGGTCTTAAAGGAGAAATCTTTGTCGGTGTTGGCGATCCCGGGTCGGTGACGCTCCTCTCGGCCTGGGAGTGGTGAGGTCTTCGTAGCGACGCTCTGATAAGACAGGGTGAACTTGAATGAAACCATTCTCGATCGCAGAGACCACAACATACGGATAGCAATAGGGTTAGGGTTAGGGATCATTCGAGGTTCGATCCATGGCGCCCTAAGCTCGCGACGGAACAGAGGAGGGAAGCCGCCGGACTGAGGGGTTCGATCTCGCCGCTCGTCTTCGTCTTTCATCGCCTTCCCCGCTGCCGACCTCATCTCTTTCATCTTCTTCGTCGTCGACCTCGGGGAAGACCGCATGCTCCTCGTCGTCGAACCCTGTCACACTTGCCACAACTTCCCACGCAAGGGACAATTTCGTCCAAAAAATTCCAAATTAACTCTATCAATCACTGTTAGATGTTTGAGGGGTTTAAAAAATCATTGTATTCAAAAGAAAGGGGTTTTGGGGAGTGCAAAACTAACGGGGTGTTTTTGGCAATATTGCAAACTTACATGGTGTTTTTGGCAATTTCCACAAATAAAAAATATATAATATAATATATATGATAAATAAAATATTTAATTTTATTAAAAATTTATATAACTGTATAATAACAATAAATACATATATAACAAATATATTTTTATATATTTGTTAAAAAAAATCGTGGTTTATTTATTTTTAATTATAAATATTTCTAGTTAAAAATTATATGTGATTTAAATTCATATATATTTAAATGAAAAATTTTATCATTAAAAAATAAATTTGGTTAATTTCAGATATTTTCATTGTTAATTTGATAAAAAAAAATTTAAATTTATTAAAATTTCATATAAAAAACAATAATGGAAAAAAAAATCACATTAATTTTATTTTATAATTTATATTGAAAAGGTCGGGCGGAAGGGCTTTTTGGGGATTTCAGAAATAGATCGTGTGCCGGTCAATGGTGTGCGGAGCAAGGAACGCTATTGACCGATGGATCTTAATCGTGCGGCTGCGAAGTGTTTTAGTCAACAGTTACGTTTTCGTGATTCTTTAGAAATTTGAAGGGTAAAAAAGTCATTTTGAAAAAATAGGGCTTTGTAGAAGGATCCAGATCATCGATCCGCGTTTACACGCTACAAGGCGTGACGTCACTGTTTTACACGTTTTGCACGTGAGAAAGTGGACAATTTAATACAGACACCCTTCTAAAATTTTATATTCAAGAGGAGTGGATAAATAAAATTTTAATTAATTAATACCCTTCTTTTTCTATATTATATATATTTAATTAGTTTTATTAATGTTTCTATAGTAGAGCTTTTTTAATTGGGTTATGCTCTTTTGTTTCCCAATCAACCATGTTTTATTAATGAAATTTATTAGTATTTCCATAATTTATAAATTCTCTGATTGATTAATTAATTAATGTATTATGAGAAAATGTCTAATTCCTTCTATTATCTTTAATTGATTCAATTTAATAAGATTTAAATATGATTTTGTTGCTATTAATGGCACTTCAAATTAATATAATATATATTGCTTTTTTTATGATAATGACTACCACCTTTTATGCAACTTGACCCTAATGGAAGCATATTGTTATAGAAAACTTTAAACTTTGGTGGATAACCATCAAAATGGAATTTAATTTTGGCTACTTTGATTAAAACAATTTCATCAAATTTAATAAAAAACAATTTCATCTAAATGCCCCACCAACCAAAAACCTCTCCAAAATCTAGCCACCGCTTCTCCAAAAGATCCCCCAAAGATAAGTCAAAAGTCCTTGAAATAAAATCGTGAAGCGATATTTAAAGTCCAAAAATCGGGCATCCACACGCCCTTGTGGAAATTTCACATGGGCGTGTGGATTTTCGAGATTCATCTGATGACGCTCGTGAACGAGAAGTTCGTGCAGCTGCCTTTATTACATTGACTTTCATATAGTAAGCTCTTCATGACTCTTTTTGCCAAATTGCTCCCGAATTCATCTTCTTCATCGAGGCTGCACAGTTGGACACACATCCATGCGGTAGATTACGTCGCATCTTCACTTTTCACACACAATGAAGAAACTTTTGAAAATATTGTACAAGTTGGAACAAATGAGTGTAACTGCCTTTGTGCCCCTCCACTTGTTGTATTCTCTTGAATATTTGGAGGTTGGCACACACCCACATATCTATGAGCACAACTTGTGTCTTGATCCTTGTTCGATCCAAGAATTTCCTCAACAATTGCGTCTATGATCTATTTTTGCTTCTTTTCTTCCAAACTTGTCTCCATAACCCTAAATGCACAGACGAACGCAAATACACATGAATGAGACATAAAATCTAATAAAAATGATGCTTAATGTAAGAAAAATACACTAAATAATACTTATACTCAAGCACTTATCAGAGTGGCTGACACTAGGAGATCATACGAAGGACACCATTTACAGCATTCACCGAACTGGAGCATGTATTCCAAGAGAGGATCCTTCTTGATTCTTTATTGCAAAGGTACGATAGCTGCACCATAAATTCATGATCGAAACATGCCTGCTGAGTTTTAGGTCTTAAGATGTGACTCTCATTCTTGGTATGCGATGTGATGGAGACATAGTCGTCTTTCAGAAGAAGAAAACACACTCAACTTTTGAAGAGAAATATTTATTGAAGACATATGAGAGACACAGAAACTCCATCAAGAGAACACTTAAGCAACTTGTTTGGCAAAGGGGAAAAGAAGAAATTTTTGTCAAACTCTTGATGGTGTACCTCATGGAGACAATCCTCTTCCCAAATGCCTCATGCTCGGTTTTGAATTAGATCACAGATTACGTCGATGGGTGCAGGTGACACACAAGTGGCTTATGGAGGACGTTCCACAAGCGGTTGCTCGAGTGCAAGCAAGATGCACTGGGAAGAAGACCAACACGGGGTATATTAAAGGTTGCTCGATCGCACTAAACATCTGGTTTTACTAGCTGACCAGCACCGAAAAGAAGCTTCGTTTTGGCAAGTGAAAAGGTCCCCTTGCGTATATCCCGCAAGTGCACGGGTTTATCGAAGTAATAATCCTGGGTGAGCGGGTATCGAATCCACAGGGAATAGAGAATAAAAACACTTAATTCGATTCTTAGCTATGTGAAAGATCAATAGTGATAAGTGTGACAATGATTCAATTCTCAAGAGTAAAAACAACAAGTAAGAAGGCACGAATAAAGGAGAAGGTAAGGCAATCGATAAAGATGGGGTACATCGGATTATGCTCCGCCTAAGACAATCGTTTCAAGTGCAAGAACCCTCTATTATGCTTCCTAATCAATGCAATAGTGAGTCGTGGAAATCCTTCATTACATAGTACCAAATCTAAGGTCAACTATGCCTAACTCTATGCATGTCCCGGAGGAGAAATCGAACAATCTCAACACCTCACACTCGCATAGAGTTGCAATGAGCTCTAGGGATTCCAAGTGATAAATCTCTTCCTAATTATATACCTAACCCTTTGGTTCAGGTGGAAGGTCCTTAACCACGATTAAACCCTAGATACTAAGATCACCCTCAGCGCTCACCCGCCAGATTCACACAACTAAGCCCCAGTGGAAGTTCATCCCTTAGACCATTCACTCTATTATGGCTGCATAGAACTCGAGGAACGAGGTAGAATCTATCACGTCGGAGGGAAGGGGACGCCTCTGCACCTCTCGACTCACCCCTCTCAACCCTCTCCAACCTAGGCTTTTGTCTAACGCCGTGGTGTGTCACCCACTTACAAGGTTACCAACGAGAACTCTCAACCCTAGTGTCACTCTAGGAAATGTTCATACATTAAGCATTCAAGTTGAACTCACAATAAACATCAATTTATCGAAAGCATAATAAAGAGATTCAATGAAACGAATCACATCCTAGGGTTCACAAATACCCAAGTACCCTACTAGGGTGTTTAGCTCTCCACGGAGCTAGTACAATCTGATAAACAGAAAATAGAATGTAAAGCATTGAATCCATAAAGAAACCCCTCGATGGTCGGGTCGGATGGTCTTGTGGAGAGTCCTCACTTGTCACAAAGGATACTTTTGTCCCGCCTAGGATACACCTCGCGGATCGAGTCCGACGAAAGCTCTCCCAATAACCTTCTTCCAAACGAGCGCGCCGATGTCGAGCCGTGAGAACCTCTCCAAAACCCCAGCCATATACTCCCCTCAAACCCCTAGCCCGAAGCCTCTCTCAGAGTTGGGGAAAAGATGAGAAAAGAATAGAAAAATCGGGCTGAATCGAGCTTTAATAAATAGGGTCGAACGGGCGACTCCACGAGGCGTGCATAACGTCACACGCCCAGTGGAATTTCCATACCCAGCGGATAATTTCCACACGCCCGTATGGATTCTCCGTTTTTCGCTTTTCTCGGCCGACTATGAACGATATTAGCACAATATTTTTGCCTCAATGTTGCCTATGGTGCTCTACTACGATGTCTACCGGCGAATAGCGCCCCAAATCCATACTTTTCATCGGTGTATACGCAAACGGGCACGCGTTCGCGCTCGTGGATCGATTGCTTCTTGATTATAGGTAAGTTGGGCTGGAGCTCGTGTTCTATGGCGTAAGTCGGAATCATGCACTCCACCCCTCCTCACCGAGGTAAATGTGACCCATCGCTAAAAATTCCTTTTTAATGAGAAGCACCCTACTCGAGAAACCAAATCAGACTTACAAATTACAATTTATAACTTTACACCAACTCGGGAGATTCGAAATACATACATCTAACAAATATAATAACTTCAATTTGTGGAGTACAACTAGCTACAAGATCACGATACCAACAAATATAAAGAAAAGTATGGGACCCATCTGCAGTCTTGGACTTAACTCGACTAGCTCTAAACTTGAATAGAGCAATCTAGGGTCTTGCTCTACTGATTCTGACACAGACATTCAGGGTTGGCTTTGGGTAGCTGGCTTAATAATTTCAAATACCAAATACAAGTATATATAAAGTATATAAATACCAATTTTTCAAATAATTTTTCCAACTTTTCCAAAATACCGTAATTCTAGCAAAAATACGTCTTTAAATAACTTTTTGAAACATAAACTCATCATAAATCGATATCAAATCGATTTTCTAGAAAATCCAATTGTCGTGAGAGATCGCCTCCTAAGAGCGACAGTGGGCTTCGCCCTCATCACAACAAAAATAACAAGTAATATAAAAATCCATTCTCAATTCCACGACTGGAAAACTCTCCCACTTAGCCGCTGTCGCGACTAGGTTGGGAGCGCCCTAGGTCTTCGCAGCCGCGAGCGTTGGCCCAGCTGGGTCCCCATGTGGTGACCTGCGGGATCCCGATGTATAATCCGATCCGTGGCTCTCGCTACCGCTCTCTGACTGGAGATCAACACTCCGAGGTCCGCACGCCTCTAGTGGCCCGTGGGGACCCGCTCTTCGAGTAGTCGGGCCTTAGCCAGGTCGCCCATCGAACCAACACGTAAATGTGAGCAATAATACAGATCGTAGAAATCACATCACATGGTCCTTATCCGGGACAAGCATTCACATCACGAAAATAAACATCATTTCCACAAAGTCAATGTCAAAAGTATAACAATGCGATAAAACCAGGTAAAATCCAGATCCATGATACCATTCCTATTCCGGAATGAAAACCAATTCCACAAATATTGCGGTCAGAAACATTTTTAAAAAGCGCCTCACGTGATTTTCACAAATCATTCCAGATCAAAAAGCATATATAACCATCGAAAAATAAATACATGAATTGAATAATTAAATCACATTACATGTATTTTCAATATCACATAATCACGTATAATTATACTGAACCGACGTATCGATACGATTGTCGGGGAGCATCAACCGTGAGTAAATATACTATATTTTAACCTTATACATAAATTAAACATGATAAAATGAAATACTTAAATAATTATTTCCAAAAATACTAGTTATTAAACAATTATTTCAAAATAATAATAATTAATCAATTAAATAATAGCCCACTACGACTCACACGGTGTCCCTCGTGGGTCCTGTCCTGCACCCTGAACTCTCTCTCAAGGCGAG
Organism: Dioscorea cayenensis subsp. rotundata; assembly: GCF_009730915.1. Lineage (NCBI taxonomy): Eukaryota > Viridiplantae > Streptophyta > Magnoliopsida > Dioscoreales > Dioscoreaceae > Dioscorea > Dioscorea cayenensis. The sequence goes on along the minus strand of NC_052476.1, from coordinate 20,600,225 downwards.
CGACACCTAACAGATAATATAATAAAAATAAATAACATATTTAAACTCGAAAAATACAAAAATAATAATCAACTCTATTGGGCCCATTCACCCAATCGGGGTTAAAATCCCGACTTCGATAATCCAAATCGAGCTTTCGGCTAGTATTTAAACGACCGCGTTTAGACCAAACACAGTTTAAACCAATTCTAGACCAATCTTAATTCCATCGAACCAAGCCTAATTGCAGATCGAACCAAACTCGATCAAAGCGAGACCGAGCTTTTGAACGAACTCAATTAACATTAGTCAAAATCTCTAATCGAACTCACTTGGTTCACAAACCATAGCCCAGTCAAATTTGAACCCACGAACCCAAAGCCAGTACTCGAGCTCGATTTTGATCGAGCGACTCAACTAAATCAGATTCAACTCAACCAAATCGATTCAACTCAATCGATTCGATTTGGTTAAAGCCCAACGCACTCAGATTGGACTAACTCAACCCATTTCGATCCAGCAGATTATCATTAACACCTTAATCATCGTCATCGTCAACTTAATTAATCAAAACCAAACCCTAATCTCTATTGCTACTAGATGGTCTACAGTAATTCCGGCAAACTCATCTCCATTTTCAAGCAATTTCATCACAAATACAAGGTTTTCAACACAAAAATAATTTCATAACAATTACTTTGTCATCCTCATCAATATACATTCAAATCCATAATCATTTTCATCCAATCCAACCAAAAATA
>NC_052476.1:20554776-20598485 GCF_009730915.1 Dioscorea cayenensis subsp. rotundata | reverse complement strand
GTGGACCCCATCCTCTTAATTAATTTTTAAATTACTTTTTAGTTAAATCTATCTACTTATTTATATTTTTAAAAAGGAGACCCTTATCTTATCCCGACCTCCGGATCGATTTATCGTTCAGTAACACCCGCGGCGAGGATCCTCATGCGATATTTGTTTTGGTTTAAAAAAATTAAAGGAGAGTGAAAAGCCGGAGGAAACCCTATCTCTTCTTGTGTGCGTGTGATGACCTTGGCGGCGAGCTCTTGATATTTTTGTTCCTCGTTGAATTTTTGTGACGAAAGATGCAAGGTAGGTGCTTGAATTTTTATTGTGGTTGTGAGATCTTACTTATTCTCATCCTTAGTTTTCACCCTATAGACTACCTTAAGGAATTTGATATGTGTTCACCAACCTTTGTGTTTATTCATTCATTTATGCACATGATTTATGTTTGTTAGGGCATCCTTCGAGTGCTTGATTTTTGGATAATCGATTTGGAGTCTTGGGTTGTGAGACATTTAGGTAAGTATCCACATATAAATTATAATACGTATATAGACCTTTTTAAAACTAGATAAATTTGTGAAAATCAATATTTAATTTATTTATTTTTGTGATAATTAGGTTTTACATTTTACTATTCAAATGTTGTTTTTTTATAATTAATACTATTTTTCGGAATTATTTTTAATTTATTTAATATTTTCAAATTGATGATCTTCTTTTTGAATCGAAGTGTTTACATGTGCGATTGCAATCTTGATTTTTATTTAAAGTTTTGAATTTCAAGATAATTCATTTAAATTCTGATTTTTTTTCTTTTTCTAAAATTTCATATCTTCTGAAATTTTACATACTGTATTGAATTATAATTATTTAAAAATTTCTTAATTTTTGGAAATTTGTTTAAATTGTGAATAATTCTTGGGTTTAAAGTCCAGATTATGTATTATTTATTTATTTTTGAATTTCAGTATTTATTTAATTTTTTTGATTAAAAAGTATTATTATTTTTTTATTATCATTCATGTTTTGTATTCCATTAATTGGTGTATTTTGATATGACAAAAAAATGGGGATCATATTCTTGTAAATTTTTTTATACTTTGCTTGTTTTTGAATTTTTGTTAGTTACATCGTTTTTGTGAACAAGGTACTTTGATATAGAAATTAGTCCCCTACTAACTTTGCAACAACCCCATCCTTTGGGGGTTAAACAGCGGCAGGTGTCGACACGTATTTTTGTTCTAGAAACTATAGTGTCCCAACGCTTGCCGTCGGTGCGAGAATATCGGCCTTTGTTAATTTTGGCTCGGTGTCAGAGGGTAAAAAAATATGACTTTTTGTTTTTGTCTCGGGTCACGAGGGTAAATATATGAATTTTTGTGATTTGGTTTTTGGGCGATAGTTGTTTGGGGACCTATATGCTTAATTTTTGACATCTATGTTATGTGAATTAAACTTATGGTTGGTTTTTGCAAATCATTAAATTATGATTTTTTTGATAAGTGATCCCTATATTTTTTTAGTGGGTGCTTATTGGGATGCATCAAGCTCATAAATTTTTTGTTATTTTTTTCTTTCGGATCGGGGTAGAGGTCGGTGACGGATAGCTTAGCGAGGGATCGTTGGGACCACCGTCAATCTTCTTAGCATGTAATAAGTCCCGTTTGTTGTGGGCATAGTTTTTTTATGTGATTAAATTTGTAGCATAGTGCGAAAGACACTTAGTTATTTCTTTTTAGTGTTGAACTCCATTCTTGTTTCTAGCCTTTTGCTCTCTGTTAGACTTTTTGTGATTTGTTGAGAACAGGGTTTTGAGGCCTTACATGCCCTCTCGGGCCTCGGCTTGGATGGTGTGTGGCCGTTTTGGCGATCTGCCCTGAGGTGCAGGGAGCCAGGGGTTCGAGCGTGACGATGTCGGTTTCAATTGCAAAAAAATGTGTTGCTTTTTGATGTTCTCTCGTGCTTGCTCAGGATGATAGGAAGACCTTGCCCATCTATCCTTATCGGGAAGAACTACTCCAGGCTGTTAATGATCGTCAGGTCAGTATAGTTTTTGTACTGGTTTGGTTCTATTTCCTTTTGGAACCAGTAACTGTTCTTGTCTGTCCATAATTTTTCTAGATATTGCCTTCATGTTATTCTTCAATTTTTTTTCCTGCATATTCCATGTTTGAGCAGCATTCAGTGGATAATTTTATTTGCTTGTCTGAGGCCATAGCAAACAGTTAGCTGCATGTGGACTCTCACATTATTTCTGTATTGCAATAATGGGAGTTATCATTGATTGGAAGAGATTGCAGCCCTTACTCACTATTTTGTTTTTGTGTTACTAGATTGCTAAAACTTAGACAATTGATACTTGAGTTATACAGGCTTGGATGTCAATCATAACTATTGCTGGATTTTCATCTAGATTTGTAACCCATGCATTCTTTGAAGAATCTCCAAAACCCTCTTCACTGCCTTTCACCTTCTATTCTATAAAAGAACGAAATGGCGAACATCAATTTTTACTGGTCTATATTTTTTGTAGTGTACATGAAGTCAGACTTAGCCAGTAGTGACTTTGGTGTTCTCTCTCGGTTTCGATGTTGTGCTTGTGCTGAGTTATACCAATAGTGGGTTATATTATCCATATGCTCTAATTTTTATGTGCATTATACAACCCTATTCATGCTTGTTGCAACAAACTGAAGCTGTGAAAAAAATCTATGGCTGTAAATTATTTAAAACCAATGGACCTTTACTGACCTATATCATTAGTATAAGATTAAAAAAAGTTGTGCACAATAATGTTAGGCATATCAAATGATAGTTGTGGGGTATCCATTACGGGACAAATGCTGGACTTTGGTAAAGGAAGATGAGCCCTTGTTTGTCTATGGTGATAAGCTAGTCTGTGGTACATGCCACTAGGTGGCAATATCCAACGTTTGTGTTCTGACGGGTTAAAATCATTTTTTTTTTCTTTTGTAATAGGTCCTTGTAATTGTTGGAGAGACTGGCTCTGGAAAGACTACTCAAATACCTCAATACCTTCATGAAGCTGGGTATACAAAACGTGGGAAGGTATTGCATGAAGGGATTTGATATCATACTTGTAATTTTTCTTAGAACCACCACGTTACTGACTAGAAGAATAATTGGCAAGTTTTTGTACGTCTTTGCTTGTCTCTGCTTGTCTCAGAACCTATGTTTTGCGTCTCTTAAAACCTTGTGACGGGAATCTGTGCATTTTACTTATATTCTTTTACTGCCCATACTATGTTTTCCTGTGTTGAATGTAATATGTGCTTCTAAAAAGGGGCCGTAGGTCCATAAATGAAATAGTCCCTGAACTCTCATTCATAAGTTTTTGTAATTGCTCTATATGTTATTTGGTTTTCCAAAAGTTTCCGGAATTTTGTGTTTTTATGAATTACTCATCTATTTATTTAACCATTACATTTTTTAAAAAAAAAAAAATTATTTGTAGTTTTTAGTTGCATGTTGTTGACCTTATTAACTTATTATAGGTTGGATGCACACAACCGCGACGTGTTGCAGCCATGAGTGTTGCTGCACGAGTGTCACAGGAGATGGGTGTGAAACTAGGTCATGAGGTGTGTCTGTTTAGCCCCTTGGTTTCCTGTCCACCTGCAGTTGTGCAAATAATCTTTTTTCACATCTAGTTGATTATGATATGGTTCATTCATTATCATCTGATTCTGCTTCCTGTATGTTGTGGACATGCAGGTTAGGTTGGCTATTCTGAAATATATGACAGATGGGATGTTGTTGCGTGAATTCCTTGGTGAGCCTGACTTGGCCAGTTACAGGTGGATTTCAAATTTAGGAGACACTTGGTTATCACAATTGTATTTTCCATTTTTATGTATCTAACTTTTTGTTTAACATCCTTAGTGTCGTAATGGTGGATGAGGCACATGAGAGAACACTCTCAACAGACATTTTATTTGGTTTAGTGAAGGTAAGCTGAATTTTTATCAAGATCTGTAAAAAATAATATATATATATATATATATATACATATATATATAAGATATTTTAAATAAAAAAAAATGTAAAAACTAAGACATGCATCAAAGAGGATTTGAGCCCGGCCTGATGGGACATAATCATAAATCTTATAAATAAGCCCACACACAACTCAAGCACATGTCTGTTCCTTGTTTTTGAGTGCCCAATTATTATATATTATATTAATTTAACTATAGAAAAATCGGAAAAAAAAAATAAACTTTATGTGGCATGTAAGATAGTCTTCGCGGCTCCAAGGGGAGTTTTAGCCCATGTTAGCCCTTCTGGTTCTGCCCTTGTTTTTACCTTCACACTTCTAAAAAACAAGAGTAGACGACACCATGAATAGTGGCGATCTCATTCCCATGACGCGTTTGTAGCGTCATAACCTCAATGTTCTCGTGGTGAGGAAAACGGTACGACAATGACGACAGGGAGGAAGGAGAAGCACACAGAGAAGAGTAGTGTTTGAAGACCTCACGGTAGATTTCAAAGAAATACTCATAAATTTTTCAAAGAGGTCCTACAAAAATTATAAAAATATGGCCATATTAATTAAAGTCACTATTTTCTTTCTTATTCATATTAAGTCATTCCCATGTCATTTTTTTCCTCTCTTTTCACAAATATTCAAAAATTATTATTATTATTATTATTATTATTATTATTTAAAAAGATGGATAAACCACTTTCATAAAAAAAAAAGTAAAATAAAATAAAACAGTACAGTGCTCCCAAAACAAAATATTCAAGATTTATTCAGCTAGACCCTTAAAAGCTCAACTTTTCCATATTATTACTATTATTATTATTTTAATTTTACAAGCAAATCCTCCAATTTCTTTACTTTCACATCTTTTACCACTTTTGAAAATAAACCCGGATTTTTTTTTCACACTTTAGGTTTTTATATATTCTTCTTCTTTTCTATAGGATATATTTACTCTTAAAATGCTCCAGTAGCGGAGCAGGAAAGCCCGAAAACGGAAAACCATGTCACCCTGCTCCACAGGGATCAGCAGGGAACCGGATGATCCCTTCCGATCACCGGTCGAACAACTTTTCCCTCGTTTAATTATTAAAGACTTTCACCCCTCCCTTCTCCACATCCCGATTCATCATGCCTCGTCTTCCTTTTGATCCAAAAGAGATGAAAACATATACTCACGAGACAGTGCCCGCAAGGGCAAATTGCCATCTACATAATATCTTCACTCGTGATTATACTACATGTACAATGCTTTATAAACACATAAGCAGAAACTTTAGCTTTTTATAGTGCTTTTGAACTTTTAAACATTGTTTTACATGTTATGAGCAGGCACACAGTCAACTTAACTCTGACCATTCTTTTATAAAAGAAGTTTCCAAGTAAAAACAACTAAATAAATAACTTAAATGAACCACCAGATACATTATCATATAATAATACACTTTCAATCACAACAAAATAATTAACACAAAAATAAACAATATAAAATACCTCACTGTCATCATCGCCATCATCAACCTCAGAAGTACGGCTTCGAACTTGCCGCCCAACATCTTTGGATATAGTCACCTAATGTATAGCATAAATCAAAAGAAAATCAAGTATCTGACAACATAGAACTGAATGACAACTTACCATATGAAAGGGAAAGTGCTATGAAGGAAAACACCATCATCTGCATCATCTTGGGTTTCATTTTTCATCCTAAAACGCTTTCTATGGGATTCTTTTTTCTCGGGCTGAGAAGTTGCAGAGGTGGCAGTTACTGAGCCAGCTCCTTCATCATCATCATCATCATCATCATCGTCCAACAATTTGTAATTCTTTGCTTCAAACAAAGATGCTTCTTTTTCCTGGTTTTGGTAATCCTGGATCAAGTAGAAAACATATAAACCTAATGATATACTTAACAATTTAAAAAAGAAAGCACCCAACTATCACAGTTTGTAATCAAAGCAGTAAATAACTTCTGCAATTTTAAGAGCCTTTGACATGTAACTTTGAACAGATTAATGTACCTTTTCTAAACTGATTGCAACCATAACCATCATTGCAACAGAGATTGAAAGGGAGCCACTCGTACCAGATTGTTTGTGAGGAACTTTAGCAAATATCTCTTCAGCAAACGACCGTGTCTCTGCTGATGAAGAAAACCCATATTCCAACAACTTGCTTAGAAGATCAGAGGGTGAAGACGATTCCTTAGCTGCAAGATCAACCAAAATTCATTCCCAAACTAACTAAAATTAACATAGAATGGTTTGAAGAAATTCAAAATTAATCTCCTGATAATTACACAAACTGCTAACATATTGCAAGACAAAGCTCTTGATGTATCCCATCAGAGTCCTCAGCTTATCCGAAAACCGAGTTTTCAAGTAGCTCTTGCTTGCCATTTTTTATCCTAATGCACAAACATCAACGTCTTCAAAGGAATGAAATGAAGATATGAACTCAAAACATGAACAAGATTACAGAAAAAAAAAAACACATAAAAACCACCAATTCCAGAGTTTACGATCTCGTTGAGAACAAATTTAAAAACACATTGACAACCACTGTTTCTAGGGTCTACAATCTCATTAAAAAAACGACTGAAAACACAACAAGATCCATTATTTCTAGGGTTTACAATCTCATCAAGAAACGATTGAAACACATGCAGAATCACTATTTCTAGGGTTTACGATCTCATCAACCAGCAATTGAAAGCACCCGCAGAACCAAACACATCCAGAACCATAAAGTCTAGGGTTAGGCCATTGAGCAAGAGACTATCAGGGCATTACCTGGATATCAACAAAAGGATGCACACGTCGGAGATCGAGGAAGGAGAACGGAGAGGTTTGCTTCAAGCTTGCTGCCCCGGAGAATGGCGAAAGATCGCAGTGATCGATGAGCGCGAATTTGGGATGGTTATAACCCAAAAGAAAACGCCGTGTTTTTTTTGCTTGCATGCCCCTTGAAAAAACAGAAAATTATTTACACACCGCCATAAAAATAACATTTGCTTGTAACCTAGTGCCAATGGGTCTTTGGTTTTTATTGCACAAAACGAATGTGAGATAATCAAAATGTTTCAAATTCAAAACTCATTGAAAACAATAAAAATGATGAGTTATCAGTTGTGGGTGTGGGCTCGCAACCCAAACCCCTTATCTCGTCCCCGGTTAAAAATTTGCAGGTTGAATAATTAATTCTCAACCCGCATGCAAGCTCCTGATATGTATAGCGTTTGTTGCTTTCATAAAAAAATAAATAAATAAATAAAAATAATAAAATAATAAAAAACTATTTGATGAGGGGTTTGGGTTGCAAGCTCCTGAAAATGTTTTTTTTTATAACAAATTGGATAAGCCACTGCAGGGACATGTGCTCTCACTATCTCACCCATTAGCTGAGGTTAAAACCTACATTTTTGGTAAACACACAAACACCCTACAAAAACTAATGCCAATAGTTGGTAAAATGGGTTTTTTCTTTCATGCCCTTTTAATATAATATATATATATATACTGCATAAAAAATAACATATATTCATATATTAATAAATTGTTTATATATTTTTATAACTCACTATTATTTGCTAATATCTCTGAAATAAAAAAATAATTAATTTTTTTAATAATTAAACTATCTTTTACCTTTCTCCTTTTTATTTTTAAAAATAAAATAAAAGCCAAGTTTAGCTAGCAAACATTATCAAGCCAATGCCATATGTCTACAATGCACTAAGCATCTCTTTCTTTTTGCTGCATAATCATCGACAATTACATCGTAAAATTCCAATCTCTGATTTCTAAGTTTGTAAACACAAAAGCACCATTCAATTTGAAATCCAATCAAAAGTTGAAATATATTTATGAGAAGTCCAAAGTTATCGATGAGATAACATATAAAGCAGGATAGCTAGCAAACATTATCAAGCCAAGGTCATATGTCTACATTGCAGCAAGCATCTAATTTCATTGTTGAATAACATTTCTCATTGCAATCATGTTCAATCACTAAAAATTACTTCTTTCAGTGCACACTAAGGCGGGTCTCTGTGGGTGCTTCCTAATTCCTATATAGAGGGACATCGAACAAGAGTAAAAAGTTATTGTAGAAATTCTGTGAAATGAAAATAGGTCTAAAGCGCATAGGCCCTTTATATGAAAAAACAAAAATATTAGTTTGATTCCAAGGATTAATTTTAAAAAGAAAAATAGAGACCAAAGTTGCAGCTACTCACTGTATTCATGCTTAAGAGGCTACATGTGATCTTCTTTTTTGTTAAAGGACCAAACCAAACTCCTTCATTTATTTATTTATTTTAAAATTATCAAGTTTAGGGACCAAAAGAATAAAAGATGCATAGTTTTTGGACCAAAAACTGCACTATCACCATGAAATTATAAACAGAAGACAGAATTCATCCTTGAATCCCTACCAGCTGGTTTCATTGCACATCAGTGTTATTAAAAGCGAGAAAGGCGCTCAGGTGTAGGCGAGGCCCTGGCGCCTCAACACATCCTTCGGCGAACTCTTTTTGCCCTGCGCCAAGCATAAAAGCCTTTTTTTTTCCCTATCAACCTATATTTAATGCTTTCAATCAATGTTAATTGGGATCTAAAAAAACACTTACTAATAAGGAACAAAAAATTAGGGGAGAAAAACTAGGCGATTTTACAAAGGCACAACTACTAATAAGTAGGGAAATAAATTTAGGGAGAAAAACTAGAAGATTTTAAAAGATGTGCTTACTAATAAGGAATGAAATAAATTTAGGAGAGAAAAACTAAGTGATTTAAATGTACAACTGCTATTTTTTAAAAGAATAATGAGTAAATTAAGGGATTAACTAATTAATTAGAGAAAATTGAAGAAGCATCAAAAGTTGCACTCTAAATCTAGTGATGAAGTTGAAGCTAGTTTAGATGATGAGGATGATGATATTGTAGAATTAGATGACTAATGAAGGTAAAGTTTTCATTTTAAAAACTTTAGTAGTTCTAGACTTCTAGGAAGTGTTTTGCTTAACTTTATGCCATGATTTGTTTGACTTTATGTTTTGCTTTGCTTGACTTAATTATTCCAAAAATTACATATATATATATATATATATATAAGTTATTTATTAACTAGCGCTTTATTTCGTTCGGGCGTGCACCTTTTGTGGCGCCTCTCGCCTTTGGCAATAAAAAGTCTTAGCGCTTGGAGAACGCCAACTTCAAACCACTTAACCACCTATAAATAGCCAAACACCTAGTGGATACATTAGGAATGTCTAAGTTGCCATCTGGTATCCTACCATACTGCGTGAGTGTGATACATTTTATGCTTCGAGCTTCTAGGTTTATTGCAGAGTATGTGATATATCGAAACCAAATCTTTTTTATTGCATATCACGATATCATACATTAACTGCCACAAACCAAAAGTAACATGTCTTGCTATTATAAGCCATGTATATGTCAGAGGACTAACCTTACAAAGAGAAGTCCTGCAGTGAGAACCATCCCTCCAATTGCCCATGAAACCTTTTCAGTATTGCCCAACCATTGCCGAAAATCTTCAAGCACCATAGAGTTCCCACCCTTAAAAAGGGACCTAGATCGAGGAGTGCTCCATGAACCAGCAACTGATTCAATGCTTGATTTCTCTCCGTAACAGAAGGGCACACTGTCACTCCGGGAGATAAAATTAGCCGGTTGCACCGCAAAACCCGCTAAGTGGCAGAGTTCCGTACCATTTGAGACCCATTCGCTTGCCCTGCCACAAACGACATCACTAGGTCCACATGGAAACAATACCTGATAAGAATAAACCAGACTCAGTTCTTTGCTTGACGACAAATAACAGTCCACTAATGAGCCGTCATGCACATTTACAAATCACAATCACAAGCATGACATCTTGAACAAAAGCTTTCATGCCATTGATATATATATATATATATATACACACGTAATTAATTGATTCAGATTCATTACATACTAACTTTATTATCACTATATCTGAATACAAAATCAATTAAAGTAGTTATCTTTCTATAGACGATAAGAGATTGTCTAGAAAACTTAGTGTACCATACATGAGCAGAAAGATCAACTGAAACATCATGTTCAGACATATGAAGCCGCAAAGTATCTCAAGCAATATCCTTTGTCCTGATGATCTCTTAAATTGTCTAGAGTTAACAGTTTAATCAACATCCACTTGATGAAGACAAATGGCTAAAACAACATCCTTTGTCCTGATGAGCTCTTATATTGTCTAGAGTTATCAGTTTAGTCAACATCCACTTGATGAAGACAAACAACCAATTTTAGCCAGTAATCAGAAGGAACAAAGCGGTCTAAACAGTTCAAAAAGCAGGCAAAACCCTAACAAACCCTGTTAATTTTTGAATCGAAATCTAACACAAAACAAATACAATGATCAAATCCACAGCAAACTGAGATTAATAATCACCTGTGTCTTTTCATCAATGGAGAAGTAAGCATTGGCACAAGCCTGAAAAATCCCATCACAAAAAGATTCACAAATTAGAGGAGGCCCAGGCTGAACACCAACAAGAGGATGGCATATAGAGCACTCCAACAATTCCCACAAACTGAAACACTCTTGACTGGCTTCTCCAGCAGAAGCCAACCTTCTAATAGCCAACAAAGCAGGGTAAGTCTGAGCTAAATCACAACAAGTACTCTTTCTGAAAACCCTACAAAGCGCCAGATCTCTTGGTCCTCTGGAGACAAATCCAGGGGCCTTCCCTTCAGATGAAAATGGAGGGAAGCGACCACCAGGAGACACACAAACTCCACTAGATTTACCTGAAAAATTCTCAAGCATTCAGTGATCAATTAAAGCCAAGAATCAAGGAAAAACAAAACTATAAATCATGGTATTAAGAATCAAACACAAAATGATCACTTTATGAATCGAAGAACGAGTATAGTGGATTGAGAAACCCTAGAGAGAGAATTGAGGGGCTCTTACCAGCCAAGGATGGGATCACAAGGACGAAGAGAAGGAGGAGGAGCAATGGAGCCATACCATGAGAGAAACAAGGATTCTTTCTTCTTCTCGATGATGAGCTTCTCATTTCGATGATCTATTGATGATCATTCTCGGGATCATCACTTTTAGTGCATTGAGATCTGTGCTCTAATTATTAGTGAATTCTTTTTCGCTTATTTATGTTTGGTAATTTCACTAATTTGCTCTGGATAGTCTTGCCCGAGGGGTCAAAGATCGACGAAATCTCAAACATTCGGCTGCTGGAAGCGCAATGATCAGTGGCGCTGGCGCTGGCTGTGGCTGGCGGCGGTCGTGGAAAGAACGAATCAATCGCCCTCGTGGTGAGGGCAACCATCAATCCCCATTTAATTATTAAAGACTTCATCCCCTCCTTCTTCACATCCCATTCATCATGACTCGCCTTCCTTTTGATCAAAAGGAAGACGAGGCATGATCAAAAGGAAGACGAGGCATGATGAATGGAATGTGGAAAAGGAGGGGGTGAAGTCTTTAATAATTAAATGGGGGATTGATGGTTGCCCTCACCACGAGGCGATTGATTCGCTCTTCCCACGACCGCCGCCGCCTCCGCCGCCAGCGCCACCGATCATTGCGCTTCCAGCAGCCGGAATGAGATTTCATCGATCTCTGACCCCTCGGGCAAGACTATCCATACAGTCAAGCCACTGGAGGTCACTGCTGAATCCTCCGCCGCCACCACCCCCGCTGCCTCCGCCACCCCTGACACCGCCGCCTCCGCCATCGCTGCCTCCGAGGCCCCGGCCCCCATCGCCGCCGGCGTCATTGCTAGTGCTTTCCCCGCCACCACCGCCGCTGAATTCGCCACCCCTGCTGCCGCCGCCACCCCTGAATCCTGAAAACAACTACACACTGTCAAGAAAAGCTCAGATACACTCAAGGATCTCTTCGGCAATCGACTTTTCTGGTACACTGAAAACCTGTATATAGAAGTATTCATGTTAAATAATGCCGGTTGAATCATTTATACACTCGACATTATTGCTGAACAATAGTTAATGTAGGACGTGGTCGGACGACGTTCAGCACGCCTCTTGCTGTAGCCTGTTGTCGGAGAAAAGCTCAGATACACTCAAGGATCTCTTCGGCAATCGACTTTTCTGGTACACTGAAAACCTGTATATAGAAGTATTCATGTTAAATAATGCCGGTTGAATCATTTATACACTCGACATTATTGCTGAACAATAGTTAATGTAGGACGTGGTCGGACGACGTTCAGCACGCCTCTTGCCGTAGCCTGTTGTCGGAGAAAAGTCAAATTAGAATTATATCTCCAAAACTGGACTCAGCTCTCACAGCATATGAGCTTACCTCGAAGAAGGAATTAAAATTCAAGCGCATGAGGAATTGTTGCAGAAATGGTGCTCGCTGACTTCCTGCGAGCCGGCTACTCCGGAGAATTGTGTACAGAGAATTTGATTTCTTGCCAAATTCCTGGGTCACCAGATGAAAATAATGAAATGACAAGTAAAACAAAAAGGTGGACTTGAGGTCGATCAGTTATTGGTATATCTCATTAGCAAAGCTTAATCAGAGGGAAAGAAATTTGTAGATGTTACCTAGGTAATTTGCTCCAGTTCAGATATGTCTAGGGTTAGTTTCATAATGTTTGATGTTCCAGCAAAACTACAGGCAAGGTTTCATTATGCTGTCTAATATTCTTGATATAGAGCCAATATCCAGGAAGGATTGCAAAATCAAAGCTGACAAATAACTGCAAATAGAGATGAGCACGTCAGCATTGAAATAAATATGTTTGTTTATTATTGACACCAGAAGATGTTAAGAGAAGGGTATAAAAAACTGTTGTATGATATGCTCCAACAAAAAATCATATGTTCCCTAACTCGCCACATCGTGTTATACCGCCTTTGTAGGTGAGATATGGAGCTGCTTTTCTTATCTTTGTGATAGTTAGCAAAGTCAACATGTTCTTGATGCATAACAGAAGCCCATGATTTCTCCAATTCCATCTGTGTACGCTTAAGCCTTATTAAATACTGAAAAACTTTGTGGTACCTGAAACAATCCACTGCTTTCTTATATTAGATGAACACAGACGACAATTAAATTAAAAGAAGTTTGTGAACCTCAGAGCTGAGGTTCATGAGTTTGGTTACACACTTTTTTGCAATTCAGAAATCAACAAAAAACTTCATTCATGGAACTCACTTGGATAGGACCTCTTGGGTGAAAAACAGCTGCAAGGGCCAACCAACAGAATATTCAAGGGCCATTCCATCCCAACCATCAACTGAAAGTTCTGATGAGGCAGTTCCTTGTGATAGAACACCGGGAACACCATCAGTGCTAAGCTTCATCTTTGATAAACCCACTTGACCAGCACCCACACTGATACCGAATGAGGGCATTCGGCGGAAAAACGAGAAAATAATAATCATGGTGCATGCACATTAGAAGCTCCCAAAAGAGAGGAACCATGCACAAGATCCAAATTCAGACTATCTCCATTGGAGAGGCATCTGCTGTGGCTGGATTTACTAACTGTGATGATCATTACCAAACAATTTTAAATGATTTGAACTCAGTTCAATTCAATAATATGAGGGCAAATAGTAGACAAAAGGCACCAACCTAAGTGAGACTCTTGAAAAGTACTTGTCTTCATCACCTATAGTCTTTAATACAGCCTGCATTAAGTAATGGCAATAGTTCATACTCGTTTTAATAAATAAAGCTTTGCCAGTAGTCAGGGCCTCTACCCAAGCCTAATGTACCAATTAGAGGATGCAATTTCATTGATGTAATGAGCTTTGATGAAAAGAAATCTGAATCTTACAAGCTGAAATAGGACCATGAGATCTGCTTCAGCAGTGGATTGGCAAGGGGTAGACGCATCAATTGTCGGCTTTCCTCAAGAAAGCACTGAAAGTTACACAAGGAGAATGAGATAAGTTACATGGCAGGACCTCATATAGAATATTCTAGAAAATCAAACAGCCACAAACCGCTGAATTTGGGTAGGAGAATCACAGATATGCCTCTTGAGACTGACAATACCACCAATGGCAAGAAAGAAACCTCAAAGCTACCAATACTAATCACCACATAAAGGGTAAAATCACACTCTTCAATGTATCTCACATCATATGCAAACACACTATTTCAGTATGATGGCAATGGTAATATGGTAATGGTTCTAAAGGACTATAAAAAGTTTGAGGAGAATTAAAAGAAAGCCCTCCTGAAAAAAATCTCCTTTTGCTAATAGGAAATAGTCTTTAAGGGCCTTTAAATGGCCATTCAAATCTGCGCGTATGACAACAAGCTGTAACAAAAAAGAGGATGACTCAGTAAGAATTTATAAAAGAGTAAGAATATCAAAATTTTGCAAGTATGACAGTAGCACAACCTGCCAGAGATGATTTGCTGCAATAATGCGGATAGAACTAACAGCAGATTCAAAAAACCTTTTGTTAAACTCAGGTGATTCCTTCAAGACAAGAAATACAGCTGAAAATTCACAATATTTGTAGACAAGGAATTCATAAAAATTGCAAGCAAAGAAAGAATAGATATCTATGTCAGCAATAGGACCGAGCATGTATGCAAACAGAAAAAATACAAATCCAATAAACCTTTAGCTGTCGAAGCATTGCATAAATCTTATCAGACTCAGATTGGGGAAGTAGTTCTTCAAACAAATCAATACCCTTAAAGAGCTCCTTTTGGGGTGCACCACCTCCTAAAGAACCTTGCAGCTTAGAATATCCTCTCAAAACTGGGTGGTGCACAGCTGTTGGTTGTAGTTTGAGACTAGAACTTGGATCCCGGAGAACCCTTACTGCCTTGCCGGAAAAAAGAATCGACTCGGAAACAGGCATACGTATATACTCTGGTAACATATCCTGCATATCACCATAAAGATGATTAGCTTAGCGAATTAGGTCTAAACAATAATGGAAGAAATAAAATAAAAAAATGCAACAGCATCAATGTTAGTAATGAAATCCAATGGTTTAATTTAATCACTTGAAATTCTATATATTAGCAAGACAAGTATGATTTTCCTATCCACAAAGCAAAATACTACAGTATACCAGAAAAATATGGAATCCTGAGTGTCAGTCAGTCAGAGATGCATCTTCAAATGACTTCTGCTTCAGCTTGTGATCCGAATCAGGTTGAGATGATTCATTTTCTACATATCTATCTTGCCTCTGGGATTATAAATGGTCAGCTTGATGAGAAGGTTATGCCACACATTTGACAAAAGTCAAAAATAAGATTTTAACCAATACATCTATATTCGATAAAATATATGACCAAGGCCACCCATTCCTCGAAGAATAAGATGCAGAATGCAAGGAAAAATTAGGATAACCAGTTACTTGAACTTATTATCTGGCATCTCCAATAACACATGCCGATTATTGAAGATTTCAATTGCAAATTGTCCCATTTCCAACAAATTTACAAATTCAGAAACATAATACCTTCTAATGAAAAATTCTCCATGTTGATCTTGAAGAATTCCGTAAACCATCCAAGAAGCAAGTTGGTTGTACATGACTTGGTGTCCATGCCATAGAAGCCTACTCATTAGCAAATGCCAATCAAAAAATAAAAATTAAGCTTTTAATGCTAATGTTTTAGAACTGCACTCATATAAATCTCCAATTACCTCTGGATACATGCTTGCAATTCCGGGACACCACAATGGCATCTCTTATGCAAAAGATTGAGAAGTTGTCCACCTCTAACGTTTTCACGCTCTATTTCCACAATGAGCTCGTAGAGGGGAGGCAAAAGCACTTCAAACTAAGAGCATTAACATCCCAATAAGCAAAAAATCAATCTTTTCCAAACAAGATGCAAAATTTATGCAATTAAGCAGCAAAAGAGGACAACCTTGTTAAGACCTTTGGTGACAGTAGCCAAAATGGGCATCGGATCAGCAAGCAAGCTCTGCTCCACCTGCAAAACCGCAGACCTATAAACCGATAAAATCTCAACAATTCCATTCGCGATAGCCCTCCGGTAAACACTCCCAGCACCGGCATTTTCCTTCAGCGAAGCATCATCGTTCCCGGAGGAGTAGGCGGAGCTGAGATCACGGGATTTCGAAGCAAATCGATCGAGCTCACGGTCGTAGAAGCTCAAAGAGATGAGGCCTTGGATTAGAGCCTTATCAGAGGGGTCGATGAAAGGAGAGATCGGGGGCGAGCTTGAAGGTGGGGGCTGAGGGAGGATGAAGAGCGTCTCTGGTGGAAGCGTTCTGCCGATTGCTGGAACCCTAGCTTGTTCCCTTGAAAAAGGAAAGAAGAAGACAAAGAAACCTGGAAAAAGATATCAATATGGTTACTGAACTTCTCACTTAGTCATAGCATAAGTCTCCACATAGGGTACAAAACATTTAGGGGGTGTTTGATTCATGAATTCATGCCTTGGGAGTGAGAATGGCATGCACTCATGATATTTAAACCCATGTTTGGCAACAAGAAAAGGAGTGAATAGCGGGTTGGCATGGGAATGAGAAGCATACATGTGGGGCATTTTCAATCCTCCCAAATTGGGGGGATTTGGACTCCTTGGTAATGAAATGACTTTTATACCCCTCCTATATAATAATAAATTTATATTAGTTATTTATTTATTTAATAAATAAATAATTGTTAAATTATATTAATTAGTTGAAATAGTTAATTATAATTAAAAAATAAATAACATATTAAAAATATTAAATAACAATAAAACACGTTATTTATTTATTAATTAATAAAACAAATATTTGTTACATTATATTAATTACTTATAATATTTCATTTTAATTAATTAAAATAAATAATTAAATATATTATAAATACTTAATAATTATAAATCATGCTAATTATTTATTATTTAAAAATAACAATTTATTTTTAAGTTATGTTAATTAGATGAAATATTTAATAACAATAAATTAAAAATAGTTAAATATATTAGAAATATTTAATGATAATTATAATAATTATTTACTATTAAATATAAACTATTGTTTTGTAAAATGTCATCTCATTTGTATAAAAGGGCATAGGTGTAATTATACTATATTTATCTCTCCTACTTTTTTCCATTCCTAACTCTCAATCCTCCAACCAAACACCTTTATCATTATCCTCCCATTTCCCCCTATTCTCATTCACACTCCTCCTTTCTTCTCATTTCCCCCCCCCTTTTCATTCCTATTCCGCAATCCAAACGGGCCCTTATATATATCAAGAGAATTGATCAACTGTAGATAAAGAAGACCAAGACCCTGGTCAGCTGTCTTCCACTTCGGATGCTTGTCCCTAACCTTCTAACAGTTCGCATCAATCCCCCTTCCTTGCAAACTCCTTGTCCTCAAGGAGCGAAATGAGGATACATGGTCTGAACCTCGTCGGCCCACACCCAGGTGGCATCTTCAATTCCCTTGCCACTCCATTGGATGAGCCACTGTGTGATAACTTGATTTTTATGCTTCACAAACCGCCTGTTCAGTATGGTCATTGGTTGTTTCTCTTGGAAATTCAGGATAGTTGGCAGAGAAGATAAAGTTTCTTGAGAATAATGAGCTGGCTTCAATAGAGAGACATGGAATACGTCATGGGTTTTAGAGCCTCCGGCAACTTGAGTCGATATGCCACAGCTCCGATTTTATCCATCACCAAAAAAGGACCATAGTACCTTTTATGCAGTTTGCTATGTCCCCTTGCAATAGAATGCTGAATATGTGGTTGCAGTTTAAGGAGGACCAAATCACCCTTCTGGAACTGGCGTTCAGTCCTCTTTCCATCAGCAATCTGTTTCATTCGATTTGTTGCTCTGATTAAGTGGTGCTTGAGAATTTCAATTGTTGTTTCTCTGCTTCTCATGAAAACATCCACATGTTCAACCTTTGAGTCTTTGGGAATATATGGAATGTGCATTGGTGGTGGAAATCCATAGAGAGCTTGATAAGGAGTCATCTTTATTGTGGAATGGTGTGAAGTATTGTACCAATATTCTGTAAGGCTCAACCATTTCATCCATTCTTTTGGAAGGTCGCCTGTCATGCACCTCAAATAAGTCTCTAGGGACCTATTCACAGCTTCACTTTGCCCATCTGTTTGGGGGTGATATGTTGTGGATAAGTGGAGCGATTCCCCTTGGAGTTTAAAGAATTCCTGCCAAAAGTAGCTTGTGAATACTGGATCCCTGTCAGAAACTATGGTTTGTGGGAGACCATGCAACTTGTATACATTTTTTAGGAAAGCTTCTGCCACTTCTTTAGCTGTGTAGGGGTGAGCTAATCCAACAAAATGTGCAAACTTGGTGAGTCTATCAACAACCACCATCACAACTGTTTTTCCCTCGGACTTAGGCAGTCCTTCTATGAAATCCATGGTTAAATTAGTGAAAATTCCGGTGGGTGGGGTCAATGGCTGTAGGGTACCAGGTGAAGCCACATTCTCATACTTATTTTGTTGGCAGTTCAAGCACTTCCTTATATAGTCTCTTACTGAGCTCCAAATACCCTTCCAATATAAGATTCCTGCAATTCTCTTCCCCGTAACGGCTACTCCCGAATGCCCACCCATTGCGGAATCATGGTACAGTTCCAGGACCTTATTCTTAAGAGCATCATAATTGCCTACCACTAGTTTTCCTTTTATCCTCAACTCCCCCCTTTCCCAACTGTAATTTGGATGTGAAGAAGGATCTTTGATCAACTCTGCGATGATTTTTCTCAAGGTTGAATCTTCTTCCCAAGATGATTTAATGGCTACCAATAGTTGATCAGGAATTATGTACCCGAGAATTGCAGCAACAGTCATGCCATCGGACCTAGAGAGAGCATCTGCCACCAGATTTTCAGCTCCCCTTTTGTATTGAATCTCAAAATTGAAATGTTGCATTTTGATTAACCATGCCTGTTGAGTAGGGGTGGTCAGTCTTTGTTCAATCAAATATTTTAAGCTCATATGATCAGTCCTGATGATGAAGAAATCATTTAACAAGTAGTGTTCCCATTGTTTTACTACAAAAAGAATTGCTAACAGTTCCTTTTCATAGGTTGACAATAATTGCTTGCTACTTGATAAAGCCTTGCTAATAAAAGCTATAGGGTGCCCTTCTTGCATTAGGACTGCCCCTATTCCCCCACCTGAGGCACTAGTTTCTACAATAAAGGTCTTGGAAAAATCAGGTAGCTTGAGCACGGGTGCAGTGATCATTTTCTGCTTGAGCTTGTCAAATGAATCTTGTACATCTTGAGTCCAATTGAAGTTTCCTTTTTTGAGCAGGCTATTAAGAGGTTTTGCAATCTTACTGTAATCTTGTACAAACCTTCGGTAGTATCTAGTCAGACCTAGAAATCCCTTTAACTGCTTTTACATTGGTTGGTGTTGGCCACTGTTTCACTGCAACAATTTTCCTTGGATCTGTCCGTACTTCCTTTGCAGAAATTATGTGACCCAAATACTCAATGTTATTCATACCAACCTGGCATTTACTGCCCTTTGCAAACAGCTGATGTTGTTTCATTAAATTCAATACCTCTTGCAAGTGATGAAGGTGCTCCTCTCTGGTTTTGATGTATACCAGTATGTCATCAAAGAAAACTAATACTGATTTTCTCAAAACTGGCCTGAAAATGGTATTCATTAGAGATTGGAAAGTGGAGGGGGCATTTGTTAGGCCAAAAGGCATAACAATAAATTCATAGTGGCCTGAGTGTGTCTTGAAGGCTGTTTTTGCAATGTCTTCCTCCCTCATCTTGATTTGCCAATATCCAGACCTCAAGTCAATTTTAGAAAAAACTGCAGCACCCCCCAACTCCTCTAACAATTCTTCTATCAAGGGAATTAGGAACTTGTCTTTAACAGTCATTTTATTCAGACCTCTGTAATCTATGCATAACCTCCATGAATTATCCTTTTTCTTGACCAGTACGACAGGGCTAGCAAAAGGACTTGAGCTTGTTCTAATCACTCCTGCCTTCAACATGTCTGCAATCATTGTTTCAATAGCATTTTTCTGAATTGATGCATATCTATAAGGTCTGCAATTAATAGGTTGAGCATCTGGTTTCAAAATGATTTTATGGTCAAACTCCCTATGAGGAGGAAGTCCTTGGGGCTCCTGGAAGATATCTTCATACTGCTGCAACAATCTGATCATTATTGGCCATTGATATTCACACATTACTTCCTGCCATGTAGAGTTACTGGTTCTCTGGAACCCTTCCACATCCTTCACATTAATAACATTAACATTATGCTTCTGGTTAACATGACTCCCCACCAATAAATATGGATTCCCATTCAACAGAAACTGCATAGTTAAGTGTGTGAAGTTCCAACTTATGGTACCTAATGTCTTAAGCCATTGAATGCCCAATATGATGTCATAACTCTCCATTGGCAACAAAAATACCTCATATTGAAACTCCTGTTGATTCATGGTCCATTTGAAATCTTGGCACACAACAGAACATCTCATCTCTTGACCATTAGCTACCTCCACCCAAATGCCCGGTACCTCCACAATTTTACAACCTAGGTGCTTGGCCAACCATTCACTAATGAAGTTATGGGTGCTTCCGGTGTCAACTAGGATACACAGTCCCTTCCTTCCATATTTTCCTCTGATCATCATAGTCTTGTTGTCTCCCGTACCCCATAGAGCATTTGCATATATCTGACCCATGGGAATTTCATCAACTTCTTCATCTTCAACAGCCTCTGCTTCAACTACCTCTTCTTCCTCTTGATCAACCAACACCTTCCTGATTTGCATTACATATATCTGCTTCCTCTTACATCTATGACCGGGAACGTACCTTTCATCACACTAGTGCATTCGAGCCAGGGAATAAGCTTTGCCAATGTGCTTGGCTTCAACATCCGAATAGGCATCTGAATCTCATTCCGTAGTCCTGATAGAAAAAGATTAAGAGCTTGAGTTTCATAGATACCTGCTTTGGGGTATAATTCGTCAAATGCATCATGGTACTCTTGCAAGGTTCTCTCTTGCTTCAAGTTTCTCAATTCCGCCAAAGGATCATCAATGCTTTGGGGTATTATTCATATTTTTTCATAAATTAAATAAATCTGAAAATAAACATATTACCGCTTTAAATCGCTGAAAAGTTAATTATCCATTTTATTTATTTATTTATTTTTGTTGAAAAGAAAAAAGTTAATTATCCATTATCATCTAATAACTAAAAAAAGGTTAAGTATTTCTTTTCTTTTTCTTTTTCCTCACTAACAATTCCAGCATTTCATATATAATCTCATATATTCAACATTAAAATAAGTGAATACAATTTTTTACAAAATAATTTCATTATATATTCATTTGTACAAAATCGCCCGTAAGGACAAATATATATTTTTATAAAACTCACCAATTTATTTGTATTTATATATTTATAAAAAATTCAAATGATCTCTATATTTATAAATATTATGAGTAATGATCATTTTGTATTAACAAAAATATGCATTTATATCTTTGAGAAGGAAAAAAAAGTAATAGGCCACATAGTCTTATGAGCTCATGCTAATACAATTTTTTTTTTTATTAAAAAAAAAAGTGGATAAACCACATTTATTAACCATGCTGATACATTTGTATATAATGAAACTTCAGATGAAACCAGAGACTTTGAGTGAGGAAAGAATGACAAAGACGACCCAAAGAAGCATGAAGTACACTGCCGTTAACCAGGCCCACAGCCCGGTCCACCAAGCTCGGCGCCAAAAATAATACAGCGGAGTGCAATGCAGCCAACCGATGTCGCAAAGAATACAAGTAGAGAAAAGCTAAGGCCTTTTGCTTTGTCAATGTATAATGTAATGGTTCACTATACATGAAAAAGTTGTATACTGTGTCTATCAGCCATGGAATGCCAATGCCGATATAAATGTTCACCGAATTGCTGAAAAAGAAAGGAATGTGTAAATCAAGCATTGAATGTGACAAGGAATAGAGGAATTGGCGAAAGAAAGAACCTGCATGTGATGTTGGCAATGGCAGAATCTGCAGTTATTTGCCGCTTGGCAGAAATCTTGCTTGCAGCTAGATCGGGCCATGATGTTCCGCTGGCTAATGCTGTGAATGCTATAACATAAGGATTTACTCCTACAAGAATGTATGAAAGCCGACGCATTATAAACACGGTTGGTAATATTAACATTTTAAGTGAATGGAGTTTAAATTTTGAAGAAATCAAACGGAGAACCTGTGACGCAGCAGCTTATTAGATCAGTAAGCTTAGTCACCACGTAAGCTAAACCACTAATGAAAATAAGAGAGCAAATAAAAGCAATCCATCCATGAGCAATTTAATAAGGAGGAACAAAAGCAAACAGCAATCTCCATGGTACAAAGATTGAGTGCCAGAGAATTCTTGGTATCCTGAAGTAGAAACTAGTCATTTTCTTCGATTCAGTGGTTTCCAACTATCGAAAGGAAGTAACTTGATGAGAATGCTCATCTTATTATAATAATTATTATTATTTGAGAATGAAATCAACTTCTGAGAAGAGTAATAACCTACCCATGCAGCATCAAGAAACTGGCGTCCCCATGCAGAGAACAAATTGAAATCTTCTTCAATATACTTTTTGCCACAAGCTGATGCAGATGCTTCTGAAATGTCAGTGTCTGGTAATTTTTCATAGACTTGACCTGCAAAACAAACAAAAATTAAAGCAACATTCCACCTTTCAAAGTGACCATTATTAGCACAATTTTGTGACTGGAGGGATAAGATTGTTAGATATGTGTATGTATATTAGATGTATGTATATATATACATACATATACATGTACATTTAGCTTCTATATGAAGCCTCATGATCACTAGTTGTGTAATATGAGATAAGTAACTGATCTACTTCTTCTTCTCCTCTTTCATTCTTACCTCTTCTAACATGGTATCAGACTAGGTTTCCTTCTCCGGCCACCTCTCCGGCCATCTCTCCGGCCAGTCCTTTCTTCTTCCCTCTTTTCTTACACCTCTTCCTTTCTTCCCTCATTCATACATAAAACCCTTTGCTCGCCCTGACCTCACCGGCCCGACCACGACCCGTGCCCCTCACCTCGCCTGACCCACTTGACCGCCAGCCTCTCCCTCTCCCTCACCCGCCCTGACCGCTCGACTCAGCCGCCCGGCCGCCCGGCCCGTCCGAACCTCGCGGCCCAGCACCGCCACCCGGCCCGCCAACTCCAGCCCGGCCCGCCCAGCAAACCTCGCCCTGCCCAGACCCAGCCCGAGCCCGCCCTAACTCCGCCCGCCCTGCCAGTCCCCTAACTCCGCCTGCCCAGCCCGCCCTGACCACCCAAACCTCGCCCTGCCCGGCACTTAGCCCCGCTCCTCGTTGCGACCCTGCTCTAGCCCGACCTCGGCCCTCACCCTGACCCCAAAGTGCACGCGCCCGGCCCTACCCTCGCTCACGGGAAAATCAAAATCATCTCCCGACCCTCCATTTTCCATTTCCTTGAATCAAGGCTTTGTGCCTTTTTCCAAACATATGATGCCAAGCTCAAAGATGCTCTTTGTCCTCAAAAGCAAACACATGGATTTGATTATCACTGTACACTTGTGATTAAAAAAAAAATATTATTATTATTATTATTATATCTATAATTAAATATGGATGGCTATGGATTCGGGTGGGGTGCTATCGATATGCGTCATCATAATCTCCATCATTCGAGATGTTGTACTTGATGGCACCAACTACATTGCATGGCGGCTCACTCTCAAGCGGATTCTCGATGGCATTCGCGTTCTTCGTCACGTTGACGGTACTAGTACTGCCCCTTCTGCTCCTTCTATTCCTGACACCATTTCTTCCACCGAGGCCTCTATCCTTCTCACGGCCTTTGAGCGGCAGTTTGAGAAATGGGGCTGCGATGATTCTCATCTAAGATGATAATCGTCGGGGACGGTCACTCTTGATATTCAGTACTCGGTTCGACCTTCCCCATTTGCTCGGGAGATGTGGGATTATCTTGAGCGTCGCATCGTGGTTCCGATCGGGAGCAACTTTACACATTATATCAGACTCTCTCTAGTCTTCAGCAGGGCGAGGATACTGTCGACCAGTTCTATAGTCGGTATTGTGCCTTATGGCGTCAGATTGATGCTCTGACTCCTCCTTATTGTGTTGCTCATGCTGCCCAGATCCTTACTTGTTCTGAGTCTTGCTCTCGTCGCCCAGTAGTCATGATGGGACCCAGGCGTATGTATGAGTTCATTATGCGCCCTCGTCCACGAGTTTGAGCAAACCTCGGGCTCGATTCTTACATGCCCCCTCGGTCTCACTCTTTTGGATGATGCCTTCACTTTTTGTTCGTGCTGAGGGAAACCCGTCTCCCGGGGCTTCCCATTACGAGGGAGGTAGTGCTCTTGCTGCCCCTCGCCTTCCTCCAGTCTCTTCGTTTTCATCTACTCGACCCCCGGCACCTTCTGTCTTATCTCGGCCTTCTTCTTCTACACGGCCGAAACGCAGTATGGTTTGTCACTACTGTGGCATGTTTGGTCATCTTGAGCGTGAATGTCGGAAGAAGCAGCGTGGACTTCCCCGTACTGTTCCTTCACCAGCTCTTCTACCGCTGCCTCACTCCAACCAACAGGTTCATTTTGTTCAGGGCTCTCCTGCTCCACCATCTCCGGCTACATCATCTTCTTCATCTCTGTCTCCTGCTGATCATCAGTTGTTGGCGATGTTTCGCCAGTTTCAGCAGTCTCACCTCGCAGATCCCACTGGTCATGCACGGTCAGCTCAGGTTCCACCTCTTGCTCCAGGTAGTTCCTGTTCTCTATGGCTTCTTGATTCTAGTGCTTCTCTTCACATGACTCCTGATGCTACTTATCTTCATCATTCTCGTCCACCATTACATATTACACGTGTTCGTACTGCTGATAGCACCCTGCTTCCTATTTACTCTACTGGCCATTTTTGTTCTACTTTCTTCTCTATTCCCTCTGTATCTCATGTTCCTCGTTTATCCATGAACCTTATATCCATTAGTCACTTCATCGATTATGGTCATCGAGTTATTTTTGACGCTACCTCATGTGGTGTGCAAGATCACGATGGGAAGGTGATTGAGCCGGCACGCCATGATGGAGTCTATGTGTTAGATACTCTTCATCTATCATCTTCCGCTAAGGATGTTCATCACTGTCATACTGCAGTTTTATCTCATCATCTGTGGCATCATCGTCTCGGTCATTTGTGTCACTCTCGTCGTATCGTCTCTTGTTACGTCTTGGCGTCCTAGGAGTCGTCTCTCCTTCCTCGATGTTGTCCGTCTTGGGTCTGTAAACTTGGTAAAATGACTTCAACTTCCTTATCCTATGAGTGTATCTCGGACTCATCGCTCCTTTTGATCTTATTCATTCGATGTTTGGGGTCCCGCTCCTTTTTGTTTCTAAAGGAGGTAACCGCTACTATGTTATTTTTTTATTGATGACTACACTCGCTTTACTTGGATCTACTTTATGCATAATCGTGAGTGAGTTATTGTCTATTTATCGATCTTTTATAGCCATGGTTCACACCCGAGTTTCTTTCGCCCTCGAGTCAAGATCTTCCGATCTGATTCACGTGGTGAATACATTTCTCAGGCTTTTCGTGCCTTTTTGTCCTCTGAGGGCACCTTGCCTCAGTTATCTTGTCCTGGGGCTCATCCTCAGAATGGGGTAGCAGAACGCAAGCATCGTCATATCTTAGAGACGGCTTGTGCCCTTCTTCTTGGTGCATTTCTTCCTCCTCATTTTTGGGCTGATGCTGTCAGTACGGCTGTTTATCTAATTAACCTCCAGCCCTCCTCTCATCTCCATGATCGCAGCCCGGGAGAGTGTCTTCATGGCACACCTCCTCGCTATGATCATCTTCGTGTTTTTGGTTGTCGTTGTTTTGTTTTGCTCTCACCTCGGGAACGGACCAAACTCACCGCCCAGTCTGTCTCTTGTGTTTTTCTGGGATATAGCCTTGAGCATAAAGGTTATCGTTGCTATGATCCTGCTACCCGTCGTATTCGTATCTCTCGAGATGTCATATTTGATGAAGCTAACCTCTTTTATACTCCTCCTTTTTTTACTGAGTCTCCCTCTCCCTTGGTTCCTCTCTCTTTTCTTTTCCCTCCCTTTTCTCCTGCAGATACTTCCCCAGTGCCTTCCTCTCCTCCTCTTCTCACTTCTCCAGAGCTTCTTAGTCACTCCCCTCTTGGCCCTCCTTCTCTACTATCTGCTGAGTCTCCTGCTGTGTCTACCAATTCTTCTTCACTCCCTCCCGCTCACCCGCCCTGCTCGTTTACTTTACCATCGTCGAGATCCCACTCGTGACTCCACCTCGTGCCGGGTCCTCTCGCGCGCTCCCCTACTATTGATCCAGCTCCTGAGGTATCCTCCCCTCCTTACTCTTTACGAGATCGCTCCATCTTACATCCACCTGTTCGTTATGCTTTTTCTAGCACTAGTATCTCAGATGTCATTGAGCCAGGTACCTACAGGGAAGCGGTTCGATCCCCGAGTGGCGGACCGCCATGACCGAGGAGCTTGATGCCTTGTCTCGGACTCACACATGGGATATTGTCCCTCTCCCCGCTCATGCCATTCCCATTACTTGTCAGCTGGATTTATCGGGTGAAGACCCGTTCGATGGATCTCTGAGCGCTATAAAACGCGTCTTGTTGCTCGTGGTTTTCAGCAGGAGTATGGTCGTGACTATGAGGAGACTTTTGCTCCTGTAGCCCATATGCACACTTGCTCAGTACATTAGTTGATGTTGTCTGCTCGTTCGTCGGGTGGG
Source organism: Dioscorea cayenensis subsp. rotundata (assembly GCF_009730915.1). Lineage (NCBI taxonomy): Eukaryota > Viridiplantae > Streptophyta > Magnoliopsida > Dioscoreales > Dioscoreaceae > Dioscorea > Dioscorea cayenensis. The sequence continues at coordinate 20,571,644 of NC_052476.1, read as the reverse complement.
TTCTTCATCGACTGATGTGAAGAACGCCTTTCTTCATGGGGACTCGAAAGAGGAGGTCTACATGACTCCTCCTCCCGGCCTTGTGTGCCTCCGAGGATCTGTTTGTCGTCTTCGCCGTGTTTCTCTATGGTCTCAAGCGTGCCCTCGTGCCTGGTTTGAGAGATTCGATACATGATTGTTGAGGCTGCTGGTTTTACTTCGAGCATCCATGATCCGACAGTCTTTATTCATTCTTCACCTCGTGGGCTGGGACCATTCTTCTTCCAGTATGTGGATGATATGATTCTTATCGGTGATGATTCCGCTCATATTACTTTTGTGAAGCGTAAAGCGTGTGAGACCTTTTTGATGGCTCGATCTAGGTCCGCTTCGATATTTTCTGGGTATCGAGATCACATCTCATCTTGATGGTTATCGATTATCTCAAAGATCGTTACACTCTTGATCTCCTTGCTCGCTCCGGCTCGACCGATACTCGTCTTTGCCGCTACACCGATGGAGTTGCATTTGCGACCGTGCTTCGATGGGACTCCCCTTTACCGGATCCTACTCGCTATCGGCATCTTGTTGGTAGCTTGGTATATCTTGTTGTTACACGTCCCCGACATCTCTCATGCTTGTGCACATTCTCGGTCGATTTTGTTGCGGCTCCCACCTACATTCATTATGGACATCTTCTTCGCGTACTGCGATATCTTCGTGGCACTATCTCGCGTGGTTTGTTCTACTCCCACCAGTCCACTCTTCACCACTGTGCCCTATTCTCGATACTACTTGGGTCAGCTCCCCCGATGATAGGGTCTCACATCGGCTACTCGTATCTTTCTAGGGTCTTCCCTTGTTGTTTGAAGACTAAGAAAAGCAGCAGACTGCTGCAAGTCCATGCTCGAGGGTCGAGGTTCGTGCTTTGGCTTCTACAGTACATGAGGTGCTTTGGATTCGCTCCATTCTAGAGGATTTTGGTGTACCGATTCATTCTCCTATTCCTATTCACCGTGACGATGACAGGAGCCCTTCGATTGCTCACGATCCGGTCAAGCATGAGCTGACCAAACACATTGGTGTGGATGCACACTTCACTCGTTGTCATGTTCGTGCTCATACTGTGTCGCTTCATTATCTGCCTACTGAGGTTCAGGTGGCTGATTTCTTCACTAAAGCCCAGACACGTGATCAGCATCTATTTATGTTGTCCAAACTCAAGACACATGATCCGCCTTGAGTTTGAGGGGGGGTGTTAGATATGTGTATGTATATTAGATGTATGTATATATATACATACGTATACCTGTACATTTAGCTTCTATATGAAGCCCCATGATCACTAGTTGTGTAATATGAGATAAGTAACTGATCTACTTCTTCTTCTCCTCTTTCATTCTTACCTCTTCTAACAAAGATAACTTAAATGAATCAGGAGCCTTAATACTAACAAACACCTGTGTCTTTATCAGAAACGATAGAAAACATATTACCTATGTTACTGTCAATTCCTTCACTCAAATCAAGTATCTTGCAGCACTCGTCATGTTCAGCATTGCCAGCTTTACATGAATTATCATTTTCTGGAACCCAATCCTGTGGCCTCTCACTTCTTGCACTGATTTGGGCATAAACAAAGAAATTGAAGATAAATGACTTTACCAAGACAAATGTTTATGCATTAATGGTAACAAAAATGGGTATTTGAACTTTCAGTTAGCCCAATAAAACAGATGCAGTGCCTGGAAATAGAACTCAAAATACATAACTTACAAGGGAATTGACAGGTATGACAGGTGCTTGTCTTGAGCATATGCATGAAATAATAGCAATCCATACTGCAGAACTGTGAGCAGGGCTTCCCAAAGAGTAATTATATTTGGTGTCCATACCTACAGAGTCATGAAATCTCTACTTCAAAATTTCAAGCGGAGGACAGTTATAACACATTAAAATGTTGGCTCCACAAAACAACAATATTAATTAAACATGATAAGGTGTATGAAGGGTGTGGTTTGACTACAATAGGACAAAGCATTGAACAATCAAGGACATTCACATAAAGGTGGTGCATATAATCGGAAAATGACTTGCAAACCCTTTATCAAAACAAGGTCACTTCCTCCGCAAATTCTAACAAAAACATCTGGCCATATGGCATGAATATCAATCACATCATAAGATATATTCCGAGATATTCCATATGTCACCTAAAGTATGCATATGGATTATTTGCTCACAAATATTTAAAAGTGTATTAACATCATTTCACCATGTTAAAGTGGCCTTGCATAAATTATTAAGTACCTTTTACTTCAGTAGTACATATGGATTTCTTGTTCTTTGAAGTTCATTCTGGCATTATGAATGGAGAAGCCAGCAGAAGTCATAAAAATTTCTCAAGTTTCATTCTGCTACAAGATCAGAAGATTCTGTGACCAACTACTTCAAGCGTCCATAGTAAAAAAGTGCTATTCTCCGTAATATGGCACGAAAGTTAATAAAAAATGCTTCCTCCTTATTAATTTGCTTGCATAGTATACTTTCATCACTGACTGGATCTAGTTTAGACATGGATTTGAAATACAACATTTACTTTCAACAAGGTTTTAAGCAGTGAAGATGTACTTGACTTCACATAGAGGATGACTTAGTTTCATGTCCTGTTCAGAAAGCATCAGTTCATTAATATTGTCTTTTACTCAGAGTCACACAGCCATGAAGTGTTGTATAGAAAAATAATCATCATAAATAGGGTAGATCGAACTGACCTCTAGACTAATGTAGAGCCAAACATATGCCCAAAATGACCAAAAGAGGCCTACTAACAAAACACCTAAATCTGCTATCTTCTTCAATGTACCAGCTCTTGGGACTATCACACATACAGCATGGATAGGAAAGAGGTCGAATTCAGCAGAACCTACAAGTGTTCCAGGTCCCAAACCTATACATCAAATGTAAAATGTTAAATATAAGGATATTCCACATGTAAAATAAATCAAGAAAAATTAGCTATTTTCCGTCACTATGCAAACAAGGACACTGATAAAAACAAAAGCAGGGTTACATATGAACTCTTGCAAAATAGATTAAAGCTTCTTCATGCAAATAAGCTTCCAGCCATAAATTGAACATAGATGAAGCCACTTTTTCAACCTCTGACTCAAGTGTCCAGTCTGTTAAATGATATATAAAATGGTGACTTCTATAGATTTAATCATTTAATCATATCCAACAAATGTCGGTCAAGAACTTGAGTCCATTCACCCTTCGAGATAATAAGAACTTTAAAAAGCAAACACTTTCCAGTGATTGCTTGAGAATTATCTTACCATAGTCCACATGCAATGGACAGAAGAATTAGAGATCACTCCACCAATTTAGCCATTACATGAGAGTAGTAGAGATCCAGTACTCAAAAATGCATATAAATATAAAGAAAACTAGTTGAATAGAATCACATAATAATGCTTACTTCCGGCATTCAGCTGACCAATATTCCTGATGGCATCAATAGTGGCCAAGGAAATCTGTGGAAAGTTTGTTTCAAATGTTTGTACAACCTCCCTGGTTTGTTTAACAACATTCTCCATCAATTTTAAAAACCGAGCAGTTATAGAAGACAACCCAATGAAACAATAGGCAAGGGCAGCAAGATACAAGAAAGCTCGCAATCCATTGGAAAGAAAAATTTCACCACAAATAGGAAGTAATTCTCACATCTTCCGTACAAAGAAACTTCATCTGTATTGCCTTCCGCCATTCTTTAATATAATTCTACACAAAGTTGTTTATAATTTGAGACCGAATATTATGGCACTTTCAGGACAATAGACTGGGACCTGAATCAACGAATATCATTATCTCATTCATTCAGGTTAAATAAAGTAAATGAAATGAAATGGACAAAAACAAAATTTGCAATCCTCAGTGTGCCAAAAACCTCAGGATTAGCCATCAGCAGGATATGAATGAGACAAACAAGTTAGTAGTTGTTAGTTTGCTATCAAAAAAGTTTTCAAGTATCATATGATTGATATTAACAGAAGAGATAAAAAATGCATAACAGTACATTTTTAGGTACCTTTATGCTTCACACTGTTGGAGATGTGATTGAAGATTAACAATTGGATTCTTTGAGGTTATGATCTGGTTGCTTAAAACAAACAAAACTTCTCTAAAATTGAAATTCAGGCAATACATCAAAATCACTCTCCAACAAAGAAAAAGTTAAAAACTTTTTTTATGATGTAAAGAAGGCATTCAATTCTCATGCAAACACAGACAGCGACCAACTCCTTTTCTCTCACCGATTCAACCCAGCAAGTCGAAATCAAAATAATTCCATTTAAAAAAAAATCAAGAGAAAAGATCCAAAACCAAAAGAACATTCAAAATGGAGCACAAGAAGAAATTTTTAGATGATAAGATACCAAAACCTATCAAATTTAAGGCAAATTCCTGGAATTATACGTAGGAGGCAGAGAAAAGTGGAACCTGGTCTCGATTCCAGAAGCAGCAGCGGAGTCCGGCCGTCGGCGGGAATCCGTCTCGCCGGATTCCTGAGAGATGCCTCGTCGGAGATTCCGGCTAGAGCGAGATCATACGAACCTCGTGGAAATCCGTAGACTGATATCCAACACGCTCACATTTGAGTATCAAACAACGCTCTGTTTCTGAAAATATATAAATAATTAAAATAATAATATTTTTTTTTTTAAAAAAAAAGGATAACCAACTTTAATTTGAAAATGTGAACAATATACCCTTCTCCTTAACCTCTTTTGGTTCGCGGTAATGTAAAAATATTACTACGTGGTAATCTGAAAATATTATCACATTTGGCATTGCACCGGTTGTAATGTGAATGATAATATCACATTATCAACTTATAAATATTACCAAGAAAGTGGTAATTCTATTACCATCGGTAATAAAAGTTCCCAACTAAATATGGTTATATTAAATTACCGCAACATTCCCAACTATATAACATTTCCACTCATATTACCACGGTAATCTAGTTACCTGGTAATATATCATTACCATGAACCAAACGGTCTTGTTTTGTGACTTATATATATAATATTTAAATTTTTATAAATGTGAAATATATGTAACCATCAGCTTATCTCATACGCACTTAAATAATTGTTTATTAAAAGATGATTGTCTACAACCGTCATATAATAATTAAGATTATTTTATTTATTGATTTACTGTTTTTATGACGATTGTATTTAACATTCTTTAATATTATTTATGAATAGATTGTAAAGTCTAAAACTCGCGCATATATATATATATATATATAATAATTGATGCAATGTGAACTCAAGTGCCACACTTTAATGATCAAGTGGACTACAATTAAGATGAAAATAAAATTATCTCCTAGAGCACAATAAAAGATGACCATTCCTATCATTGCACATTTTTATTGATGTAAATTAATAGCGATGTGTTAAATGAATAATTATTTATGCACGTAAAGCTTGAAAATTTTGCAAAAGACAAGAAACAAAGTGTTCCTCACTGACCACACATGGGACATGCGCTGAATATTTTAATTGGTTATCAGGAAAACCAACACAAATTTTGGAGCTTTCAAACCTGAAAAGAAAATGGAAGTTCATTCAAATAAGATCAGAAGCTAATACAGAAGCAAGGAATGGAGGAGCAACCAACCACTCCAATCTTGGAGAAGAAACATTAACAGGCTTGGCAAGAAGATGCGCTGCACTGTTAGCAACTCGCCTAACATGTTGACACAAAACATCAGAAAAGGAGGCAAGGATAAGATGAAGTGGTGAGCTTATAAGTTATAACCTCCTGGTTATCAGATTCAAGGATAAGATGATCAAGGTTGTGCTGAAGCAACCAGAGAAGAGTTTCTCTACAAGCAAGAGCCTCAGCCACAGATGGGCTCGCCGAGACACCAAGAACACCCTGAATTGCCGCCTGAAAATTTCTCCACAAATAATTGTCATTAAAAATAAAAATTTTCTTTACTCTCTTGATGAGAGTTTATCTGCAAACATGACACAATCTGTCTAAAGACTAAGAAAATTAAGTAGTTCTGTTACTCCATGTTTGGTCTCAGTGTTGGGGAGAGAGTATAGAGTGTTTAGAAAAATTTTATGTTTGGTTCAATAGAGGAGTGGGGGAGGAATAATTTATTTATTTTTATTTGGTTAAAAAGAGTGAGGAAGAGTAGGGAGATATCTAATGTGTATTTTACTAATTTACTTTTTTTTATAAAATTGATCATAATACTTTTTATACATATGTAAAAAAGATTATTTTATACAAATTTGATTAATATTAATATTAAAATTAATATTAGTAATAATATTATTTGTATATGTTTATATGGAATTTTTTTTAAATTCTTAATTCTATTAGGAATTTAAAGTAAAATAATAATAATAATAATAAGATATATTTTAAAAATAATAATAATAAAAAATAAAAAAATAAAAAAGAGAAAGAAAAAGAAAAAATTTGAAATTAAAAAAGATAAGAATTGAAAAAATTTTGAATTTAAATTTTTTTGAAAAAGTCTCCCGAGGAGTTGAGGATTCTTTGGGGGAATAAGATAGAGAAAAAGAAAAGAGTTTGGAAGGAAAAGGGAAGGAGGAAAAAGAAGGAAAAAAGAAGACGAAGGGGAGAAGATAGAGATGTCGGAGAGAGCTGATCGGCTTGACAGGTGACAAAGGAAAAGTCCATAGGAAGCAATTGGGTTCAGATAGGTACCCTGTTTTCTTAAAAAAATTAAGAAAAAATAATATATAATGGTAATAATAATCCTTAGCATGATGAACATGCCTTGATCATGCATGCATGCATTCACACTTAAGCGGGTCCCATTCTTTCAATCATTAAAAAAAACCATGCAATGGGTCCCACCAAGCTTTGATTCTCCCATGCATTTTTAAAATGCACGTGCATGCTTCTATGATACGAGTTTGCATGATTTTTTTTCTTCTCGTCCGGAAACCATCTTCAATCGGTGATGGTTGTACGGCCTCATGGAGTCCAAAGATCGATAAAGGTGTGTCTCCATTCAACAGTCCGCCACCCATCCATGGCCTCGGCCACCGCTCGTCGCCGTGGTTCAAACCCTAAACCTCTTTCTCTCTCTTCCCCTCTCCTTCTCCGTCTTGGCATGGCATCGATATATGTTTCCCCCGGTTAGGAGCAACGGCGAAGAGCTTCAGCAAGGCGTATTTGCTGGTTTCCCGGATCGCGGTACCGAAGCCCAGTTCTATGACGACCCCGACGATGCCAACCAATATCGCATCCTTTGTTCGTCAGCCAAACGTTTCCTTGCTCGCACAGCTCAGGGGGCCGATCTTTCCCCAGGTCATGAAGAAAGTCGTCTCTCCATCACTCGAAGTCAAGAAGCTTGTCTACCTTTATCTGGAGACTGGTCCATTAATTTGTTGCTCTTGATCAACTGTTTTCAGAAGGACCTCTCAGATACGAACCCTTTAGTGGCTAGTGCATGCCTGGGCTTTGCATACCATGCATGGCTGGTATTCGGTAGCGTACGTGTTGTCGCTCCTCTAGCTTTGGTAGCTGTTGGCAAGTGCGTCAGAGATCCCCCGGCCAGCATATGTGAGGAAATGCACTGCTAAGTTACCTGATGATTTGCGTCACGAGGAGAATGCTTCTGCTTTTGAGGAGCTCATGGGTGTTCTGCTGAGTGATCATTCTCATGTGATGGTTGGAGCTGCTGCCGCGCGCTGCCTTTAATTCTTTTTGCTCTAATAATCTGTTGTTAATTGGAAAAGTTAGAAGATTGTGTGAGATCCTGCAAGATGTGGAGGAGTGGGGGCAGGTTGTTTTGATTGACATTCCTCTGAAATATGGAGTTGCTAGATATGGATTATGGACTTGTCTGTGGGTCGATTATGTTTGCTTCAAGTTCTACTGTGAGTTCTGAATCCGAGAAGCTAGGACTCTTACAGTGATTCTATGGAGTGTGATGACAATCATGTTCCTGTGGCATCTGATGCCAAGCTAAATGATAATCACTATATAGCATCTAGACTTCATGAGGAACAACTTTACTATTCATCATAAACACAAACAAAGTTTATACAATCCAGGAAAATTAATTCACAGAAGATGGAGAAGCTTAGCAAAAATTCGGAAAAAACTCTTACTTTAACTAACTATACAAAGAGTATTTAAATAACTGAAAGTTTAGTACTCAAAATGAAATAAACTAAGTGACTCAGCTAGCCAAGTGCAGCATCCTGGTGCATCTAACCGCTTCACAACCTTGCCTCGAACTAATAATGCACACCGTCTTGATGATCAAATCCTGGTCATTCATGAAATTCTAATCTTTCAGCTGCCTCGAACTTAAAACAATCATACTGATGGACCACATCCCAGCCATCCATTCCTCTGTTCACAGACCTCAACGGAAATAAAGAGAATTCAAACACATGAAAAGACATTCTTACCCCTTAATTATTTTATATTTCCACCAGGACAACCTCTTCTCCTCAGCTCTGATCCTTTCTGCATAATGCTTCAATTAATAACAACATTCCCCCTTAATTGAAGCTGCATACACCCATTTCTCCTCTGAACTGTTCAAGCTTCTGAATACTCACACATTTAGTAAAAATATCAGCAACCTGCACTTATGTACTGCAATAGTTCAATTGAATTCCTTTCTTTGCTACCAACTCTCTAATATGGTGAAACTTGACATCTATATGTTTAGTTCTGCCATGGAGAGTAGGATTCTTGGCAATAGCTATACAAGACTTGTTATCACACCAAATCTGAACTGTTACTTCACAATTAACTCCACAATCAACCAAAATTTTCTTCATCCAAATACTTTGACAGCAAGCTGAGCTCAAGGATATATATTCAGCCTCAGTTGATGATAATCCCACTATCTCCTGCTTCTTTGAAACCCAGCAGACAGCACCAGATCCTAAATTGAATACACAACCTGATGTATTTTTCCTATCTTGAACATTTCCACTCCAATCACTATCACAATACCCCTCTAACACACATTCAATATCTCTATTATACTAATTCCAAAATCACAAGTGCCAGCAACATACTTCAACACTTGTTTTGCAGCTCCTTAATGTATTTTAGTGGGATGATGCATATACCTTGATAATAAGTTTACTGCATACACAATATCAGGCCTGGTGTGAGTCAAATATAACAATTTTCCCACTAATCTCCTATAAAGAGTGGCATCGGCCTCTTCTGCTTCCTGAGTTAGCTGCAATTTTGTACTCAAGCTCATTGGAACACCCACTGCATTACAACCCTGCATATTAAATTGCTTCAAAAGATCTCTTGCATACTTTCTCTGAGATACATGCAACCCATACTCATTTTGCTCTATCTCCAGACCCAAGAAATACTTGATCAATCCCAGATCAGTCATCTCAAACTCCCTCTTCATAGCCTCTTTAAACTCATTTACCAACCTTACTGATGAACTCAAACAAATCAAGTCATCCACATACACACACACCAGTAACATATCACCTTGATTATTTGCTTTCCTATACAATGTGTGTTATGTCTAACTTCTGCAGAAACCCTGTGAATTAAACCAGGCATCTAATCTAGCATACCATGCCCTAGGAGCCTGTTTTAATCCATACAAAGCCTTGATTAGTCTATATACATGATCCTCTTTCCTTTGTATTTCAAAACCTCTTGGTTGAGAGACATAAACTTCTTCATTAAGAACCCCATTCAAGAATGCAGATTTTACATCCAGCTGATAAATAGGCCAATTTTTCTGAGCTCCAACAGCCAATACCATTCTAATAGTATCCATTCTTGCCACAGGAGCAAATACTTCATCATAATCAATCCCATATTCCTGAGCATATCCTTTAGCAAGAAGTCTGGTTTTACACCTTTCAACTTCACCATTTGATTTCAATTTTGTCTTATACACCCACTTAACTCCAATTTTTTTCTTGCCTTCTGGTAATTTACAAAGTTTCCAGGTCCTATTCTTCTGAATTGAATTAATTTCCTCCCTCATAGCTTGCCTCCAATGTTCTGACTTCTCAGCTTCTTCAAAACTATCAGGATCTGAGACATTAAGAGCATATGAACACTTCTCATACAATTCTTTTAAAGTTCTCACCTTTGGTGATGGAGATTCAGCAACACTTGAACCATTTGCATGCTCAGCCTGTCTCTGAGGAGAATTACTGCCACTATTATTGTCTGCAACTGCATCTGAATTATTTCCTTCATTTGATCCAGAATTCCCTGTATTCATAATTACACTTCTTCCTTATAAAACTATAGTATCACTTGACTCTTCTTGACTCTTCTTGTCACACCCACCCCTTCTACCGAGGTAAATGTGGCACCCATCAGTTAAAATTCCTTTTTAACTGGAAGCTGACACCCTGCTTTAAACAAAATCAGACTTACAAATCACATTTTACAGCTTTACACCAACTACGAGGTTCAAATACATAAATATTATGAATACTGATAACTCAAATTTGCAGGGTACTGACCGCTACAAGATCACAACACCAATGACAAGAAATAAAGAAAGGGGGACCCATGCGAGTCCTGGACTCAACTCGACTAGCTCTATAGTCGATCGAGGGCGATCTAGGGTCCCTGCTCCTGCGACTACTGACACATTCGAGTTGGTCGGTAGTGGCTTAATAATTTCAAATATTTAAATACGAGTATATATAAAGTATATAAATACCAACTTCTCAAATAATTTTTTTCCAACTTTTCCAAAAATACCGGAATTCTAGCAAAAATACAATCTTTAAAGAACTCTTGAAACATAAATTCAACATAAATCAACATCGATTTGATTTTTCTCGAGAAAACACAAATTTTTGTGAGAGTCCGGTCTCATCACTGATTCAAAAATATAACATAAATCTCAAATTCAAAAATAAAGCAATACCCAACACTCACCCGCATAACATGGTCTAGAAAAACTCTCTAAACCCTCGCCGTGGCGGCTGAGGTTCGAGCCGTCAAGGAACTCACGTCCTTAACGTTGACCCATCGGTTCACGGTCGGTGACCCCGGCTACCCGATGAATATCCGATCGGGGCTCTACACTCCCACGAGGCGGCCCTCGTAGTAATCAACACCCGGGTCCACCACGCCACCTCTAAAGGTGGCCCGTGGGGACCCACTCTGCGATGAGTCGGGCCTTAGCCCGTCGCCATCAAAAACCATCAAGTAAATACGGCAATAATACCATACGTATAAATCATAACACGGGATCCTTTTTCGGGACAAGTATTCGCATCACGGAAATAACCATTATTTTTCCACAAAGCCGATGCCAAAAGTATAACAACGCATAATGCCGGTAAAGCCCGGATCCACGATACCATTCCTATACCGGGGAATGAAAACCAATTCTACTAATAATGCCGAGTAAAACATCTTTAATATGCTCACATGGTTTTCGTAAATCACTCCAAATCAAAGCATATATACCCATCAAAGATAAATACAAGAATTGAATAATTAAATCACATATACATGTATTTTTTTACTATTCACAAATCATTATAATTATACAAAAGCGAATGTATCAATACTGGTTATCATGAACATCAATGGCAAACAAATATACGTATATTTTCAACTATATATGGAATCAAACATGATAAAATGAAATACTTAAACATTTATTTCAAAATACTAGCCATTAAACAATTATTTCAAAATAATAATAATTAATCAATTATTTAAAAAATAATAGCCACTACCAACTCACTCGGTGTTCTTGGGTTCCTTGCTAGACACGGAACTCCCTCCCAAGGCCCGAACAACACCTAATAGAATAATATAATAAAAAAATAAATACCACATTTAAACAAAAAGAAAAATACAAAAACAATAATAGACTATCTATTGGGCCCACTCACTCCAATCGGTTCAAACGCGACCTTGCATAATCAAATTGGTCTCCAATTACAATTAAGCCAATTCAATTTGGGACTGAGACCATTACGGACCAGCCCGAACCATCCTCGATTCCACTGAACCAAGCTCAAATTCACTGAACCAAACTCAATTTCACTGAACCAGGTTTAATTAAACCAACCAGCCTTGAACCAACTCAATTCTTATACAAAAATATATTGAACCAACTTGGTTCAGTCCCAAAACCCTTAGCCCAACATCCAAACCAAACCCAAATCAACTTCAACTAATTCAATTCAACCAAACCATTCAAGTCCAACCACACTCAACTGATTTAATCAAACCCCGACCGGATCAATTCAATCAAAACCCAACCGATTCAATTCTCATCCAAAACCCAGATTCCAATTCAATTAAATGAACTTGGTTAAACCAAATCAAACTCAACTCAATCAATTCAATTCAATTCAACTCAACCAAATCAATTATAACTTGGTTTGATCCAACCAAATCAACTTGGCTAACTCAACCAATTCCAATCTAACCATCATCATTAACATCTTAATCATCATAATCATCAACTTAATTAACTAAACCAAACCCTAATCTCGGTGCTACGATGAATTGCTACGATAAAAACCGAAAATCTCATCCTTCATTCAAGCTAGATTCATCACAAAATACTGATGATTTTTTTCAACACAAATTGAGCAACAATCATCTATAACCATTAAACATGTTTTTTCCTACTCAAATCCATCATTATCTTCATCATATCCATCAAATACACATATATACATGCATACATACACTCATTCATCAAAAAAATACAGCAAGAAAAGCTCTTACTAAACTAAAACCATCCTCCCATGAGACTCCTCCGCGATCTCCCATCCCCCACTCAAATCTCCCATTTTTTTCTCCTCATTTCTTCATTTTTTATTTTTATTTTTCCTTCTCAGGGTTCTTGTAGCACAAAGATGGAGAAGAAGATGAACAATTTCTCAAACCCTAGATTTTTTTCCTCTAAATTACATTTTCAGCCAAAAATTCACTTTCAATCCCTCCAAATATATTTTTCTTACAAAACAGTCCCTGAAAAAAACTCACCAATGATCCCTGAATTATGAAATAGTATTCTCAAAAGGTCCTTTCAAATTATCCAACGGTCCCCAGGTTATAACACAACATTTTTTAAAAGATCCCTTCCATCTTACCTTTTCAGTCCTCGGTTTCCATAAACATTTTCATGTCCATCCTTGACATTTATTCTTTAACCCAAAATCTTTTTAAAAAGTTTTACACTTAGGTCCTTATTCTTTCCACTTGGGGTTTCTCAACAAGATTACTACGTAGAAAAAAATCTTACTTGCATCTGTAGTAATACCCTAAATATTTTTTTCCGATGAATTATTCAAAGGTTCGGTATTACTAATCCTTCCCTATAAGAAAATTTACGTCCTCGAAATTTCTTAGCATCATCAATCGATATCATTTTGAATTTCGTTTCTTGGTTCCAAGATCTGTTTCTCTTGCTATAAATATGCTTAATAGTAAATAATCACTGCTAGAATCACTATATATCGATCGACAAACAACATGCCAAACACACTTCTTTGGCATCTTCAAGTCAACTCATTTTTTGGATAAAAAAACAATTCAGTCAAATATCTCGACCCATGATCCACGATTACGATACACTACTCGACTCTTTGTCTCAAATGTCAAAACCTACTATCAGGTCCTCGATCGCAAACATGCGACTTAGGTTTTAACCCGATTGGAGACTCTAAATACTTCTATTGGGCCCTTAACTTTACTGCTAATCACTACTAAACCTTTAAGTCTAGACATGACTTCTAAACTTAGGCTCGGATCACGACCCGTGATCTCTACCAAACCGGGATATCTCAACCTACGATCTCCGATACCAAAAGATGTCACACCCACCCCTTCTACGAGGTAAATGTGGCACCCATCGGTTAAAATTCCTTTTTAGCTGGAGCGACACCGCTTTTAAACAAAATCGGACTTCTGAAATCACATTTTACGACTTTTACACCAACTACTGAGGTTCGAAATACATAAATATTATGAATCTGATAACTCGAATTTGCGAGTCTGACCGCTACTAAGATCACAACACCAATGACAAGAAATAAAGAAAGGGGGACCCACTGCGGTCTGGACTCGACTACGACTAGCTCTATAGTCGATCGAGGCGATCTAGGGTCCCTGCTCCTGCAGCTACTGACGACATTCGAGTTGGTCGGTAGTGGCTTAATAATTTCAAATATTTAAATACGATATATATAAAGTATATAAATACCAACTTCTCAAATAATTTTTTTCCAACTTTTTCCAAAATACCGAATTCTAGCAAAAATACAATCTTTAAAGAACTCTTGAAACATAAATTCAACATAAATCAACATCAATTTGATTTTTCTCGAGAACACAAATTTTGTGAGAGTCCGAGTCTCATCACAATTCAAAAAAATATAACATAAATCTCAAATTCAAAAATAAAGCAATACCCAACACTCACCCCGAGCATAACATGGTCTAGAAAACTCTCTAAACCCCTCGCTCGTGGCCAGGCTAGGTTCGAGCCGTCGAGGAACTCACGTCCTTAACGTTGACCCATCGGTTCAGCGGTCGGTGACCCGGCTACCCGATGAATATCCGATCGGGGCTCTACACTCCCACCGAGCGGCCCTCGTAGTAATCAACACCCGGGTCCACCACGCCACCTCTAAAGGCGGCCCGTGGGGACCCACTCTGCAGATGAGTCGGGCCTTAGCCCGTCGCACCATCAAAACCATCAAGTAAATACGACGAATAATACCATCCAGTATAAATCATAACACGGGGATCCTTTTTCCGGGACAAGTATTCACATCACGGAAATAACCATTATTTTTCCACAAAGCCAATGCCAAAAGTATAACAACGCATAATGCCAGTAAAGCCCAGATCCACGATACCATTCCTATACCAGGAATGAAAACCAATTCTACTAATAATGCCGATAAAACATCTTTAATATGCTCACATGGTTTCAGCAAATCACTCCAAATCAAAGCATATATACCCATCAAAGATAAATACAAGAATTGAATAATTAAATCACATATACATGTATTTTTTTACTATTCACAAATCACGTATAATTATACAAAACGAATGTATCAATACTGGTTATCATGAACATCAATGGCAAACAAATATACGTATATTTCAACTATATATGGAATCAAACATGATAAAATGAAATACTTAAACATTTATTTCCAAAATACTAGCCATTAAACAATTATTTCAAAATAATAATAATTAATCAATTATTTAA
This sequence comes from Dioscorea cayenensis subsp. rotundata, assembly GCF_009730915.1. Classification (NCBI taxonomy): domain Eukaryota; kingdom Viridiplantae; phylum Streptophyta; class Magnoliopsida; order Dioscoreales; family Dioscoreaceae; genus Dioscorea; species Dioscorea cayenensis. Next base: position 20,556,373 of record NC_052476.1, on the reverse strand, counting down.
AATAATAGCCACTACCAACTCACCTGGTGTTCTTGGGTTCCTTGCTAAACCTGGAACTCCCTCCCAAGACTGAACAACACCTAATAGAATAATATAATAAAAATAAATACCACATTTAAACAAAAAGAAAATACAAGAACAATAATAGATCTATCTATTAGCCCACTCACTCCAATCGGTTCAAACCCCGACCTTAGATAACCAAATTGGTCTCCAATTACAATTAAGCCAATTCAATTTTGGGACTGTAGACCATTCCTGGACCAACCCCGAACCATCCTCAATTCCACTCGAACCAAGCTCAAATTCACTGAACCAAACTCAATTTCACTCGAACCAGGGTTTAATTAAACCAACCAGCCTTGAACCAACTCAATTCTTATACAAAAATATATTGAACCAACTTGGTTCAGCCCAAAACCCTTAGCCCAACATCCAAACCAAACCCAAATCAACTTCAACTAATTCAATTCAACCAAACCATTCAAGTCCAACCACACTCAACTTGATTTAATCAAACCCTGACCAGATCAATTCAATCAAACCCAACCAATTCAATTCTCATCCAAACCCAATTCCAATTCAATTAAATGAACTTGGTTAAACCAAATCAAACTCAACTCAATCAATTCAATTCAATTCAACTCAACCAAATCAATTATAACTTGGTTTGATCCAACCAAATCAACTTGGCTAACTCAACCAATTCCAATCTAACCATCATCATTAACATCTTAATCATCATAATCATCAACTTAATTAACTAAACCAAACCCTAATCTCGGTGCTACAGTAATTGCTACAGTAAAACCGAAAATCTCATCCTTCATTCAAGCTAGATTCATCACAAATACAATGATTTTTCAACACAAATTGAAGCAACAATCATCTATAACCATTAAACATGTTTTTCCTACTCAAATCCATCATTATCTTCATCATATCCATCAAATACACATATATACATGCATACATACACTCATTCATCAAAAATACACCAAGAAAAGCTCTTACCAACTAAAACCATCCCTCCGGCGAGCTCCCTCCGGCGATCTCCCATCCCCCACCTCAAATCTCCCATTTTTCTCCTCATTTCTTCATTTTTATTTTATTTTCCTTCTCGGGTTACTGTAGCACAAAGATGGAGAAGAAGATGAACAATTTCTCAAACCCTAGATTTTTCCTCTAAATTACATTTTCAGCCAAAATTCACTTTCAATCCCTCCAAATATATTTTTCTTACAAAACAGTCCCTGAAAAAAACTCACCAATGATCCCTGAATTATGAAATAGTATTCTCAAAAGGTCCTTTTCAAATTATCCAACGGTCCCCAGGGTTATAACACAACATTTTTTAAAAGATCCCTTCCATCTTACTTTTCAGTCCTCGGTTTCCATAAACATTTCATGTCCATCCTTGACATTTATTCTTTAACCCAAAATCTTTTTAAAAAGTTTTTACACTTAGGTCCTTATTCTTTCCACTTGGGGTTTCTCAACAAGATTACTCGTAGAAAAATCTTACTCGCAATCGTAGTAATACCCTAAATATTTTTTTCCAAAGTAATTATTCAAAGGTTCATGGGTATTACACTTC
>NC_052476.1:20498444-20553776 GCF_009730915.1 Dioscorea cayenensis subsp. rotundata | reverse complement strand
CGAAACCTTTATTTATTTGTTTATTTATTATCTTAATTTTTTATTATATCTAATTCATTTATTTAAATTTGGGAGGCTTTTAAATTATGCGATTTTTTTATTTAATTACGAAAATAGGTATATTTTAAATTATTTACTAATTTAGGGAAAACCGTAAGGGTGATACCGGTGTTAGTATATTTTGTTAGAAAACTGTATGCTTCATATCGCTTTTAAGGGTTTGGGTAGAAAACGGTATGAAGCATACCGTTTTTATTGTTTTATTTTTTTTAAAAAAAAATTAGGAAAAATTATCTAAAAGTCCCTGTACTGTTTCAAACTTCCACTGCAATTCCTCTGACAATTTCGTTTCCCATTAGATCCTTCCTTTTTTTAGCCATGTTCGTTTCAGCCCTTGCTGTTAGTTCCGTCAGTTAAGTGGAGGTAAAATGACTCAAATGCCCATGTAACCATGTGAGATGAAAAAAAAACAAAAAATTTCCCTCCAAGTCACATCACATTTAATGCAAAGTATGACCAAGCAATCAAATGCAGCTTCCTTGTCAGAGAAAAGGTGATACTTCACTCCTTCTTCTTGCCATTGTTCTTGACGTTGTGCTTCTTCATCTTGGTCTAGTTGTCGAAGCTTCAACTTCGTCTCTCACCTTATTTAGTTAGCCGCATGGAGTGAAGATATTTATACGTAAGCTGTTGTTGCTCCTGTTGTTGTTGTTGTTGTTGTTGTTGTTGTTCTTCTTCTTCTTCTTCATCTTCGGCATCTTCTTCTTCCTCTTGTTGTTGTTGTTCTTCTTCGTCTTGTTCATGTTGTTCTCCTTCTTTTACATCATTTTCTTGCTCTTTATCAACTTCATCTTGTTAACCTTCGTCTTCGTCATCTTCTCGTCATCTTGCTCATCTTGTTTTCTTCTTCTTGTTGTTATTCTTCTTATTGTTAAGTCCAATTAAGCACGCTTTTGCATCTGTAATATACGAAGCTTAATTACTTTGGTCATTTTCGGAATTCCATGCAGGCATCAGTAACAATGGAAACATTTTCCGCCGTGGCGCGATACAAAGGTGAAAGACGTGTGCTTCAATTCACTGTTTTAAGTTCGTGGGAGTCAGTCATGGGTGAGATATGTGCTCGCTGGGCCGTAGGTGTTTCTGAAGTGAAAGTGAAGTTCGTAACGCCTGACGCATAGAAAACGCTTTGCCCAATTGAGTCTGACGCTGATTTCCAACGTATGTGTCATATATACCATAGTTTCAATAAATTTGTCGTGGACATCATCATCGAGGATGTCAGTGTCTCTGCAGATGGAAACTAGGCCTCCTTGATCCCATTGTAATACTACAATCACTGATTTTGTTGGTTACTTATCGTTTGTGTTCCTTTGTTAATATATCATGTGTATTAGTATATTTTACTGTATTAAAAATGTTTTCTATGTATAATACAAGATTTCTGTATCTTATTTTAATTTCCTGTGTATGATATATATTTCCTATGTATACCTTTTGTTTCCTGTGTATACTATATGTTTACTGTGTATAATATACGTTTCCTGTGTATACTTTTGATTGTGTGTATTTTTTTACCGCAGAGAGTCGTTGTCAGACAGCGTCAACTCCAATGGCAATAGTTTTCTTTCCCAACATAATTCTTCTGGGGCGTGCAGCTAGTATTGCCGGGTCTACCGATACCCATGATGATTCCACTATACAAGTAGGCCAATGGTTTGAGAATATAGAGCACTTTAAAGATTGCCTGCGAAGCATAGCTATAAGGAAAAATTTTGACTTTACATTTATAAAAAATGACAAACTTCGGGTGACTGTAAGGTGCGCTGCTCAGGAATACCAATGGCGAGTACATGCTTCTAAAGAGGGAATTTATGGCGCATTCCGGCTGAAGACAATGCAAGCAACTCACATTTGTGGTGGTGGAATTGGTACGACAGCCCATCCAAAAGCAAGCAAAAAGTGGGTTTCCGAATGTGTCATGCAAAAATTAAAAGAAACACCATTATACAGAGCTGTTAACATACAGAAAGACATATTACGTGACCACGGTGTTTGTCTTCCATACAAGCGCGCTTGGATGGGGAAGGAGGTTGCAAGGTCAGTGATCCACGGTAGCGAGGTTAGTAGCTATGATTTTCTTCTATGGTACGCAAATAAAGTATCTGCGACAAATCCCTGTAGCGTTGTAACCATTAAAAATGACGGCGAGCGGTTTAAGCGTGTGTTTTTTTTCATTCGGGGCTTGTTTATTGGGGGTTCAAGCACGGGTGTAGGCCATTACTTTTTATTGATGGAAACCATTTGCTAGCCAAGTATGGCGGGATTCTGCTAGGGGCTACATCCAAAGATGGCAATAAAGGCCTATTCTATGTAGCATTTGCTATCGTCGACAATGAAACTGATGAGAACTGGACTTGGTTTCTTGCTACTCTTGGGGAGGCCTTATACGGTAAAGATACCTATGATAAAATTATAACATTCATATCAGATCGATCTAAGGGCTTGGTCAATGCCGTCGCGCGAGTCTTCCCCTCATCACCACATGGTTATTGCCTACGATATTTGGAGGCAAACTTCATGAAGACCAACTCTAGCCTCGGTAAAGCTTTATGAATGAAATGCTGGGCAGTAATCATCAAAATTGCGTACGCATACACTTCCAAAGAGTTTGATGATTCAGTTCATGAACTTGCATGTCTATCAGCCGATACACACGGTTGGTTGATGAATAAGTCTGACGTTGATCATTGGTCGAACTATTTATTTAAAGGAATGTGATGGTGCGAGATGTATTCGAACGTGGCAGAGTCCTTCAACGCCTAGATTAAAGAGGCACGACATCTACCAGTAACAAGCATGGTTGATTCTATCAGGTTAGTCACCAGTCACCTACCGGATATTGTCATGTGTTTCCGTGAACTATATTAGCATTTATGTATATTATATAGGTATCGTGTGTATATATTTGTATCATGTGTATATATTACGTTTCCTGTGTATAAATCCATATTTCATGTGTATATATTACGTTTCCTGTGTATATAATTATTATTTATGTGTATCTAATAAATATTTCTGTGTATATAATAAATTTCCTCTGGAACTATCGTTTTGTAGGTTTTAACTTATGAATATGTTAGCCGAAAGACGTGAACAATGCAATAACTGGGGTACACACCTTTGTCTTGAAATACGAAAAAAGGTTGAGCAAATCGTTGATGAAAGTCATTTCCTTAGAGTTGGTCGTTCTACTGATTACACGTACAAAGTCATTGACAATAACAACAACGCGGTCAGCCTCTAGTCTCGTAGCTGTTCATGTAGAAGGTGGGAAGCACATGGCCTACCGTGCAAGCATGCATGTGTAGCGATTATGCATACAGACATGAATGCCCGTTCTTATGTTGCTGATTACTTCACAGTGGAATGGTATCGTCTGGCGTATGCAAATCCAATATCCCCTATTCCCGACAGTAACAAGCCATCTGATGACAACGGTCCACTACGACTTTGGCCACCAATACAAAAGACGACCAAGATGTCCTAGAAGGAAGCGGATAGAGTTACAAGCCTTCGATGTCCGTGAATTATACTGTAGCCGGTGCCATGAGGCTGGCCATAACCGGCGATCATGCAATGCAGTTATAGCGAACTGACCATTGTAAACCTCACGCTAGCGTTTGAAATTTGGTTTTACTTTCACATATTCGGAAGCACGACTTTTATGACATTTTTATTTAGCTTTATTATTCTCCCGTTTGTATGTGTAAAACTTTATTTCCTGTGTATGTTTTCTATTTGTTGTGTGTAGAATACATTTTGTTGTGTATAGCTTTGTGTTACTGTGTATATTACATAATTTGCTGTGTATTAAATCTGTAATCTATGGTTTCCTGCAGGTGGTATATGTACTAACTTTCAATTACAAACAAAGTTAGACATTACAAACGCAGGATCTCATATGGAATTGCGTAACTGTTCATGTTTTTTTTTTTCCCTAGTACTTTACACCTTTTCGCCGTCCCTCACTTCATCAAGGGTAGCATCTTCAGTAGTGGATTCGTTATTGTCTTCCTTGACCGCGATGGTGTTCTTCTCTTCATTGCCGTCCTCCGCGTCATTGACGGTGTCCTTCTCACCTACATCGTTCTCCTTCGTGGTGGCCTCCTTCGCAGTCTCGGCATCCTTCACGTTGTCGGCGTCTTTGTCACCTTTGTTGTTCTTTTCTCCGGTAGAAGCGTCCTCGGCGTTCTTCTCCTCGGCAGCGTTATTCCCACCTTCTATATCCTTCTAACCGTCGCTTTTGTTGTCAGTGGCGGCATCCATCGAACCTTCTATGTCTTTGTCACCTTAGCTGCCCGTCTCTCCAACGGCGTCCTTCTCCCCGGTGGTCTTCTTCTCCCTGGCGGCCTCCTCACCTTCTATTTCCTGGGAAGCTTGGCTGTCATTCTCCCCAGTTGCATTCTTCTCACCATCGGTGGTGTCATTCTTCGCACTAGTGCTTGGTATAATTTTCCTCTTCACCACGTCGAGAAGTATAAGGGCGACATATCGGAGCCGAATGATTTGGACGTCCGATTGTGATATGAACAATTCTTCCCTATTAAGAAGTTGTTCCATATACTGCATGTAATAGACCGGGCAATCAACGGTGCCGGGTGCCTGCTGGGGGCAATCCAGTACATGCTCAAGTGGGAGGTCTCGAAATGGATTACTTTTAGTGTTGACCTCTAGGCATAGTTCGAAAAGATCTCGCTGAACAGTTTAATGAACCTTGTTAGTCACTAAATAGAAGCCATGAAGCCATATGAAAGCATATCATATTTCTATAAGATATTATCGGCACTGACCATGTCCACGGTGTCAGAATCATAAATGTCAGAGATGACTGAGGAGTAGTGCATGTACTTCTGCTTCTCATTGTCCAAAATGAGCCGATGGTAATGACCATGAAGTAAGATTGGCATAAGTATAATGTCAGCTGTTTGGTGCCCGTATATGACATCTTCCATCATGTACACCGCCTGTTCCGCAACGAATTGCAATTTCTGCATAGCAAGAGCCAAGGGCCGTGTGACAATGCCACGTCTCTTGAATGCCAAAGGATTTGTTAGCAATTCAGCACGGAGCATGAGTACGAGGGCATCCAATACATCATCGTGGACATTTTCCTTCCCATCAACGAGGATGAACACATGGGCACGGATGGTATACCCGTGGTTGGTATCATCCCTCCAGATGACAGAGCTGCACAGAAGAAACACACAATCGAACATAAATATGCATACACACAGGTAGCAATATTTATACACACGAAATCAAATACATACACATGAAAGTAAATATTAACACAGTAAACTAAATATATATATAATAACTTAAAATACACACACATGAAACAAAATTTATACACATTAAATTGTAAATATACACAATAAAAAATATAATATACACATGAAATAGTACCTGTCGACACGTGTGTTGAGGAAGATGGTGAGCTGCCTTTTCAAATTGTTTGAGCCTTCCCCAACCCGGGTAGGACTTCTTTTGTGGTAGGTAGACAATGTCAGCCTCCTTTTACTACTCGAACTACAACTGCCCTTCTTGTTGAGGCTGGTATGTGACCATCGTGAACGGCGCTTCTGCAGGGTTTTCCTTTCTCAAAGAGTTCAGGGATTGAAGTAGTGCATCTATAGCGCGTAATGCTACCTCATCATTTCCGGAGTCGTCACTCGAGATGGAAACCTTTTCAGCAGGTTTGTTCTTCTGTGCTGGGCCCTTACTCCTTGTAGCTCTCCTTGGTTGAGCCTTTCTCGGTGGGGTCTCTTTGGTGAAACCTGTTTAGGCGGTGTCTTCTTCGCTGGGGCTCGTTTTGGTGGAACTTTTTTTGGAGATGGACTGCTTTGATGTTTGTCTTGCGCAGCCATACGTCATGTAACATGTTTTTGGGACCATCTTCGGCCTTGGCTGTGATCTTGGTGGATGTTGCGGCTTCAGGAGACGGGACATCACTACGGACTGAGCGATCAGAAGCGGGGAGTAGCTGCTGGTAGGACTTGAACATCCTCCGCATCGTCTTCATCATGAGGTGCAGGGATGTCCGCATCACCCGTATACTTCGTATTGTACTGCGTAGAACTTCTTTTCTAAAGCCGTGCAACCCTTTTGAACCTAATGCCAGGACTACGGACAGTCCTAACGAAGGGGGCCGCCTGATCTCAGTTACCTTCACAGGGGGGACTAAATCCTGAGGCGGTGACGATGAGTCAGACCTTTTCCGCTTTGCATCTTAACGTTCACGCTCGTCTATACGAGCTCGCAGGTCACGAAACTCCGATAAGACTTGATTTAATAATCACCGCATTTCATCATCACTTTGCGAAACCTCCCTATGCCTTTCTGCCGGTGACTGTCGACGGCCAATTTCTTGAGGGGTGGTTGGGGGTGATTGGTTCCGATGTCACTTCTTTGTTGGCTCAGGGCTTGATTTTTTTCCAGCGGCCGGGGCCCTTGTTTGTCGGCGGGACTGCCTTGTATCGTAGCCCGATTCCTATGCTCTAACAGGGGTATGCTCCTGATGACGCTTAACATTACCAACTAACATATTCTCCTCATCGTTAGCTGGCAGAAGTTCGGAGAACTACCAAGTAAATACAAGACATCGTAACGCTAGAACATTGGTAAAAGTTATACACAGTAATTATATAATATACACATAAAACAAAAAAATATACAAAGGAAAAGTATACCATATACATGAAAATGATACTATACACAGGAACACAATTTCATACACATGTATAGCATTGCAAACACTAGAAATAACACATTCATAAAATCACCAATCATTTTAGACAATAATATCATTTCCTTACTTTTCTCCCTTTGATTGAGTTCAGTAGAGGCTCGATAGACGCCTACTTGATGAAACTGGAATCCCCATAGCACATGATACGGGGTGTCTTGCCTATTCTTTGTTTCTTGACACTGCCTGCCACCACATAAAACCAAATAATGATAGCAATAGAGCAGCCTCTCAAATACCCTGCATTAGGGCAGTTTCCTTTACAACGAAGTTTGACACGGGCGGCTGTCGCAGGGATGTCTTTCATCATCCACTTGTGAGTAGCGTGCGCCCATGCGTAACGGCCTAGTGACCCCAAATCGTCGGCGTACCTTGCTACGAATGGTGGAGCATTTAGACAAGTGTTGGCGAACAGAATCATCGTCATGAAGTACACCACAAGTAGCTTCACGAAGGTCTCCTCATCGCCGTCTTTCCTACGCACAATTCTCAGTAGGCTATCTTTGATTGCATCTCGGTGACGGTTGTGCATTTTATGAAGAAAGTTCTCCTCAAAATCTGACTAGACCCTCACATGCTTGAAAGAGATAGCATCTCCATGGCAACTAAGGCCTAGGATGAAAGCGATGTCTTCTGATCTGAACGGAAGCATGCTTTGTCCTACAACTGCAGTACCGTATCGAGAACCCCTCTCTCTTGCAACACGGGAGCGATGCCCATAAAATGGGCAAACGACGTATGGCGGAGTATCTCCCAATGGCACCTGTTCATTAGTTTTTTCAACTCTTCAATGGTTTCAACAACTGGGCCCAGATAACACCGAGCATTAACAAGTATTTTTGCGATCTTCTGATCTATATAAAAAAAACAAACACAAACTCAATCACTAAGAGATAAGTATCATTTTCACACAACAAACCATACAGTATACACAGGAAAAGGGAGAAACGTTACATAACAATGTCGATATTATCAAATGAATCTCACAGCATTACACAGAAAATAGGGAAACCCACTCAGATAACCCTCCTTCCAGGGCAATTTGATATGTCTTCACACCTTCGTGCTGCCTTTTTCCCTTGAGGTGACTCGCCAATCTTTCACACAAACTCGTCAGAGATCTTTGCCAAAGAAATTCGTCAACAAGTGGAAACCGAGGATGAAAGTCGCCGGAGATCTCGAAGACGAGGTTTCGCAAGAAAGAAGATGAACGAAAAAAGGACTTCAGCGGCGTTCATCGATATAAGAAAAAGGCAAGAGGATGCGACCTTTGGCGGAAGGGAGGGTTTCATTCCCGACTCCCGAGGTTTCGTCGTCCAATCACCAAACATCGCGAGCGGTTCCCAACGAAAAAATGGGGGTAAAACCTTCTTCTCACACCAATTCAATTAACTTCACAACACTCAACTCTCTTAGGGGCAGCAACGTCTTTTCATAGCCCACTTCACGCCTCCGTCAAGCCCGTTATCTGCTTTTGGGTTGAAAAATAATTTAAACAAAAAGGAGGGACCCCTGCGGAAACACAAACGTTTGGGGGATTAAAAGGAAAAATTGAAAGTTTAGAGGGTTTTTCTGGTACTTCCCTGAAAAAATTATTTTTAATAAAAAACGGGATTTCGGTATGCTTCATACCGTTTTCTAACAAAATACACTAACACCGGTATCACCCTTACCGTTTTACCTAAATTCATAAATAATTTAAAATATACCTATTTTCATAATTAAATAAAAAAATTGCATTACTTTTTTTTTTTAAAAAAAACCCCATTTCCCCTATAGAAGTTGTGATCTGTAGAAAGTTGTGAAGGAAGATGGTAGAGTTTTAATTACCGGAACTTGCTGATGCGGAGGAAGGTTAGTGTTCGAACTAAGATTTTTCGATATAAATAGGTAGGTTAATTTACATGATGGATAGAGAATTAATCTTCGAAGTAAAAGGATAGATTTGATCATGATTTTCGCAGAGAAGCTGTATGAGTTTAAGCTCATTCACCTAGAAACTTTTAACATCAATGTTTAGTTATATTGTATTGAGTCAAACCTAAATGAAGTTAAAGTTGGTAGTATAAATACAAGGATGTACACAACCTGACAAAGCAAGTGCGGGCCGGGTCTATATAGACATGAACGTTGAAATCACCCGCACACAACCACTACTAGCACTATCAGAAAAAATTGCTTCTCATATTCTTTATTAAAAAAATATGCATATACGGATATACCTACACCGTGAGTCCCAATAATCGTTTTTTAAATATCAAATCAGTGAGTGTAAAAATTTCAATTCCATAGGTTCTGGGTGTAATAACTATATTTGAAGATAAGCATCCTTGTTTACGCTAATTATTGCATATAGTTTACTAATTATTATTGCACAACTATTACAGTATATATAGATTTCATATATTTTGTAATTTTTAATATTTTACGAAGCCTGATTATGAGTCTTGGCAAAGCCTTACTCGGACCAATGTAGGATTCTAATAGTAATTAAAATCATTGATCACTTTCTTTATTCAGAACTAAACTTTGATTAATATCATCACAAAAATAATTCAAACAAAATTCTAATTAATATATATTACTGATATGATATCTGTTAGAGTAATAATATTACTTATATATATACTGTATACTTATACGTATATACTGTTAAGTATACATGCTCCTGTATACATCATTCTTGTATTTATATGGGTTAGTTTCAGTCTAATGAACATACAATTCATTCTTTTCTCTCATATTTTTGTCTATCATGGTATCGGACGGTACGTTGATATTGTCGAAAATTTTGTCTCGCTTCGCTTTTTGACGACGAAGTTGCTTGTTTGGTTCGCTCGTTTGTTTTTTTGTGTTACCGGAGTTTTGTAAGCCACTTTGTTTGCTCGTCACCGAATTTTTTTGTCCGTCCCTCCCGACGAGCCTTGAAAAGCCCCTGCTAACTCGTCACCGAGTTTTTGTTTGTCCTCCGACGAGCCTTGAAAGCCCCTGCTAACTCGTCACGTAGTTTTGTCTCGTCCCTCCGACGAGCCTTGAAAGTCCGGGTCTCACTTGAAGCACTACCGCTTTATAAAAAAATAAAAAAATAAAAATAAATAAAAAAACTGAAGAAGGATAAAATATTCTATATATATATTACAAAAGATATTATTTTGTTATAATTTTTTGTATTTGTTTGTATTTTTAAAGTAGAATTGTTTGTTTGGCAAGAAGTAAAGAGTTATTTATGAATCTTAATTTGCCTATATATTAACTTGTATTGGTTTAACGAAAACTATATATAGAGAAATTGTATCGTCCTTGTGAATATCAAATCAGTGGGTATACAATATGAGTTTTTTTAATTATTTACAAATTTAACTAAAATGGTAAGGGTGATACTGGTGTTAGTGTATTTTGGGTAGAAAACGGTATAAAGCATATTGTTTTCATTATTTTATTTTATTTTTAAAAAAATTGTTTTTAATAAAAAAAGGGATTTATCATCCCGTTTTTAGTGCTAATGCAGGGAAACTATCCCTTTTTTTAATATTTTTTATTTTATTTTTTAAATTTTATACAGTTTATCATTTTAACCCTTTATTTGTTTTTAATTATTGATTTTTTGCATTTTAATCCTACATTTCTTTTGTAATTAAGACGGGGTGTTGAGGTCTGCAGTAAAATGTGATCGGTACAGGGTTGGTTGCCAATCACCTCGTTTGTTACCGAGTTGTCTCAGTCAGCTTGACTCACCTCGTTCCATAGATACATGAGGTTCATACTCAAATAAAATCTGTGTTAGTGCAATCGCACTATTTATTGACATGATTTGACACCAAGACAAGATGACGCGACAACCATGGTGATGAAGCATAATTGATGACATGGCATGGAGGAAAATATCTTGAAGATCTTGGTAGAATTATTCTTGGAAACATGTTACAACTTGAAGACAAGATCATATCATGACCATATTTAGGAGATGTTATTGATGACTAAATATGGATGGAGCTTAATTGAAGAAATATCTATCAATGATATGAATGAAGGCTAATTGAAGATATGATTTGAAGACATGCCTATTGTTAGCATGATTGATTGAAGATCTATTCTTAGGAAGATTTGAGGATCAAACTTGGGTGAATTAAAGATCATGTTTGGAGAATCTTTGAAGACCAAACTTGGAAGATTTAAGACTAAGTTTGGAAAGCTTCGTGAAGACTCACAAGGACATGCGCCCCTTACGAGGGGACTGCGTGATGAGGAACTGAGGAGGTAGGCTAGTTGCCGGCAGTCGGGATTAGGAGATTTGGCTGCATCGACTCGGACTAAACATAACCGGGAGATTGATGGGTCTTGAGGTTATCCACAACGTAACCAGAACTCAGTCAAGTCAGCATTCAGGGCCATGTTGCAATTTATGTTACAATAGGAGTTGCAATAACTAATTTCGAAAGGTTTTTAAATTAGTAGCCGTAGAGATTCTAAAAGAGGTATGCGCTATATTTGGGACGTTGAGGCGTCTATATAAGCTATCTTGCTCGTAGATTGTATAAGTGACTCGTGGAGAAGAGTGTGTGAGCATTGGATAATCTAGAGAGGGTAGTGAACTTTATTGTTTGAGAGTGTGAGTGACAAGTATTTGTACTAATGTATTTTCACCTCTTTTAATGGATTGTTTATCTCCAGGCTTGGCCCCCCAGACATAGGCGAGTGGATGCCAAATTGGGTTACCAATCTTGTGTGTCTCCTTCTTGTTTGGTTTGTGTGAGCTTTCTATGAGTGTTTGAGTGTCCTCTAAACCACAAACCACATCGGTGGAACTAACAAGTAGTATCAAAGCCTTGGTCGTCGTATTCGCTTTGGCTTCAAAGTCGGCGAGAACCTAACAAATTTCATTGATGACCGGAAAAGAAGGAGCTTCCGTCACATGACCGCTGTACTAGAAGGCACGCATGAAGGCTTTTATCAAGTCAATTGATGAGAGTGCATGGATTGCTGTAGAAAAAGGTTGGTTTCCTCCTACTCTACATGATGAAGACGAGAAGGAGATCTTAAAGAAGAAAAGCAACTAGAGTACAGAAGATATGCAAAGAGCTAATGCTAATGGGAAGGCTCTCAATGCAATTTTTGGAGGTGATGATGAGAACCAGTTTAGGTATATTGCCACATGCGAGTGCGCCAAGAAAGCTTGGGAGATTCTTCAAACTATTCATAAAGGCACCAACTTGGTAAGAGAATCTAAACTTCAAATTCTAACAACCATGTTCGAGAATCTCAGCATGGGAGAAGATGAGACGATAGCCATGTTCAACGCCAAGTTAATGGACATAGCAAATCAAGCCTACCAGTTTGGCAAGGAGTACTAGGATAAAAAGCTAGTCCGGAAGACTCTTAGATTGCTTCCAAGAAGATTTGATGCAAAGATCTCAGCAATAGAAGAAGCAAGAGATATCTCAACTATGAGGCTGGACGAGCTGATGGGTCCCTGTAAGCATATGAGATGAACCTCAATCCTGAAAGAAGAGTAGAAGATATAGCTTTAAAGGTTGAAGCAACAAAGCAAAAGGAACCACAACAGGCTATTGAAACAGACAATGAAGATGAAGATGACAATGATGTTGTTCTTTTGACAAGAAAGCTACGAGACATAATCAGAAAATACAAGACGCGAGGCAAGAAATTCCAGAGGAAAGATGGTCAGAATAAAGAAAAGGAAGAAGTTGAAGATCATCTCATGAAGATCAAGTGTAGAGAATGTGGTGGCTTTGGGCACTATCAAGCCGATTGTGCTAACACTCTTAGGAAGAAAGTAAAGTCACTGAATGCTAGATGGAGTGATGACTCGGATGGTAGCATGGAAGAAGGACGATGAAGGAAGTCTGAGCAACCATCATACATCCTTTCCTGCTGTGATGAATGGATCCAGTCTTGTTGCAGAATATGTTGCAACATCAGCCACAACATCCACTGAAACTGATAGTGAGTACAATGAGGTAACAGAAAATGACCTTCTTGCAGGTTATAAACTCATGATGATGCTGCAAAACCAACGCTTAGAGGAGGAGTTGAGTAACTGCAAACAAAAGTTGTGCCACACTGAGAAAACGGATGCTTCATCTCGTTTGAGTGCTAATGCACTGATAATGGGATGATAAATCCCTTTTTTTATTAAAAATATTTTTTTAAAAAAATTAAACAATGAAAACGGTATGCTTCATACCTTTTTCTATTCAAACCCTTAAAAACGGTATGTAGTATAGGGACGGAACTAGGGGGTTAGCAGGGGCTTCAACCCTCCTCCCTCCCCTCTCAGCCCATTAGTGGTCTTCCTTGTATAGCCGGAAGACCGTAGAACCAACCCCTCTTTGGAGGCCGATCAGCCCCCTTTGATGGCCGAGCAACCGGACCAATGGGGGCTGGCTGGCCCCCCTTTTAATATAGATTTGCTAGATAAAACATTAAAAAGAAAATTCACATTTGGTAGGAAAAATTAATTTAGTATATTTTGTATGTATGTATGTATGTTTAAGGAGGGTCTTTTTTCTTAAAAAAAGGGTAAGGGGATTTGGTGAATTATATCCATCATATAGTGAAAATATAGTTTTTTATTTAATATAAAGTTGTTATATAAAACATAAAAAAAATATATTTGGTGTAAAAATTAATGCAATATGTTTTTGATTTTTTTTAGTGAATATCTCTTTAAAAATGAATAATTGCTGGTATATCTTGATATTAATTTTTTTTTGCATGCTCATTAATCAACTAAATTTTAATATTTGATATTTTTAATATTATTTTCTCATAATTTGACTGGATCTACTGTAATGTCGTTAGTTATGATTTTGCTGATAAATAGAGATTTTATAGAGAAATTCAAATTATAGTGCTATGTCAAAATTGGTTATATATATATATATTACCATTTATATCTTTATATATCATGAAAGTAATGCTATATGCAAGGAAGAGGTTATATGAACTTTAGACACAACTCACGTGGCTGCCACCTCAGTGCCCCATTTCTCTCTTCTATTCAGCCAAATTGTTTTTTATAAAAAAAAAACAGTATTAGATAAAGAAACCTATGCCCTAATTCATCTTCTCTCTCACAACCCGCCGCCCACCGAAGCCCACGCCCTACACCTCTCACCCGTCATCCACCGCGCCACCGAGCCCTCCGCCTGTCGCCACCGTTGTTGTCATGCTCGCCACCATCCCACTCCACCAAACCCTGCGCCCGTCACCTGTTGCCCGTCGCTTGTCACCCAGCGCTCGTCGTGATCATTCTAGACCAAGAGATGAGGTTCATTGAGGCATTCCGTCGAACAGTTTCCACACATAGCGGAGATGACCGGATTTTAAGTACCTTAAGAGGAGAATGTTTGCTATGAAACATTTGGTTGGAAGCCAAAGGTGATGGACAGGGCATAAATTGGTTGGAGATGCAGGTGGTGAGCTTTGCCGGCGATACATGACTGTAAAAGATCGAAGTGTCTTTGCTTCATCGGAGAAAAAGCAAAACTAATACTAGGTGCGATGCTTGTAGAATCAGCTTCATGAACAGCTCCGCAAAATTTTACTAATTCTAAAATAAATAATTCCTTGTAATATCTTTCAAACAAAGCTGCAAAACATAGACATATACTTCTATGAATTTTATATAAATATACATAAGAAAGTTAAGCTTCCTTTTTAATTCGGAAAACAAATTAAACTAGATTGAAATATCTTAGATGTTAGTAATTTAATTCTCAATTTTCTTAAAAATTTAAATTAATGGTTGAACACTAAGTTGAGCCAGCTGACCACTTGAAGAAATAATATGATGCGTGTTTTAAACTCACATAGGGCATTTACAAGTTGAACTTCAAGCTTAGAATCGAAGTGAAAGATAACAAAACGTAAGTTGTTTAATTATTTGTAGATATTCAACAAACTACAACACTAATTTGTCGACAGGTGACGTGCGTTGAGTACTGGGGGCACGATTCGATGGCGTGGGATGGTCGTGAGCATGACAACGACGATGACGACGGGCAGAGAGATCGATGGCGTGGCGGGTGACGGGCAAGAGGTGTGAGGATTGGGGTTCTGTGGGCGGCGGGTTGTGAGAGAGAAGATGAATTAGGGCTTAGGTTTCTTTATCTAATATGATTTTTTTTTTAATATAAAAAACAGTTTGGCTGAATAAGAGAGAGAAATGGGGCACTTAGGTGGTAGCCACGTGATTTGTGTCTAAAATTCGTGTAATCTCTTCGTGAATAGGAGAGAGAAATGGGGCACTGCCACTTCCTTCTCTGTTGTGCCCCTATCCCCTCTCGGTTTCCAGCTCTCGTCCACTGTTCCCTTCTAGATCTAGTGGTCTTTGCTTGAATGCCGGGATCGGAGGTGCAGGAGAGAAAGGATCGGCTCCCTCTCTGCCGTCGCCCTGAGAAATCTAAGGCAAAGACAGGACGAGAGAGAGAAGGTGATAGAGAGAGAGAGAGAACCAGTCGTGTGGCTGGTTCGTGTGATTGGTTCACTCTATATAGCATTACTCATATCATAAGTGAAACTCTGTCAATTTATTTATTTATTTATTCATTTAATTTCAAAATTTTCTGTTTCATCGTTGCAAATTTAAAAATCATCATTATT
This sequence comes from Dioscorea cayenensis subsp. rotundata, assembly GCF_009730915.1. Classification (NCBI taxonomy): domain Eukaryota; kingdom Viridiplantae; phylum Streptophyta; class Magnoliopsida; order Dioscoreales; family Dioscoreaceae; genus Dioscorea; species Dioscorea cayenensis. The sequence continues at coordinate 20,538,343 of NC_052476.1, read as the reverse complement.
ATTTTTTTAAAATATTAGTAGAATATCTTATTTAGTCCCTCAACTTATCTTTTTAGTTTCTTAATATAATTTGTCTCATAAGATCTTTTCATTTTAAAATACACACAAATAAAATTATCGTTCAGAGCAGAGAAGCTTTCCGAGTAGCTCAACCAACGGTAGCCAATTGGCTCGACCAAAAGGTAAAGGCTGCTACTTTTTTCACCAAAAACAAACGTGAGCATATGTATATATATATATATATATATAGCCAAGCCAATATTGACGGTCCAAGAGATATTCACACAAATAAAATTTTGATGGGGGTTTATATGCAAATATACAATGTCTATATATATATACATATGCTCGCTTTTTTCGTCAAAATTATCTATTGACCCGTTTCTCTTCGAGTCTGCCCTTCATTCTCTCACAACGCCGCCTGCCGTCGCCGCCGCCGCCGCCGGAGCCGGATCACGGAGAGCTGATATCCAATGGAGCAAAGCCCTACAAAGCTCTCCTACTTTGATGATATGCGGGCACTTACCTCCAGTGCTACCATCCTCTCAATCTCGCAGGTTTGCTTTTCGTTGACATTGATATGGATTTCCTTTTGGTTCTTCTGATAATTGACCTAGATCTTGTGTGATTGAAGGAGGATAGTGGACGCCGTGCTGTGATCCTTGACTCCACCATTTTCTATCCGCAAGGAGGCGGGCAGCCCTCGGACACTGGATTCATCTCTAATTCCACCTCAGATTTCAAGTTTATTGTGCAAGATGTTAGATTGAAGGATGGAGTGGTGAGAGGAATCTTATTCCTTTTTTTTATTTCTTCATTGATATTAGTTCTATGTGGTTTATTGATTTGAGAATTAGATTTTGTTCATTAATTATTAGGTGTATAGAGTTACTTGTTTAGTGGATTGCATGTATCTGACTTTGTTTGGGCCATAGTTTAAAGTGATTAAATTTATATTTTAAAAAAAAAAGTGGAGAATTTTGGTTTACTTTTGTGGCTACTTGTTACTTGAAGCCATCAGAGCAAATGAAAACTCACGCAGTAGTCAAACGGAATGAAATTATTGTGTGGTTGTGTGAATAACCTTGTAGATGAGGAGGTGCTTGTTAGACCATATAATGATGTAGGGAAGGTCCAAGACTCTTGTTGCTCGAGGGGAAAGTGAATTATTCCCTTGAATATAGGTTTATGAACATATGTAGGGTGTTTTTTTTAGTATTATGTAGGTTGTAATTGCTTGGTAGTATGTTAAATCCTTAAAAGCTAGATACTTGTTTTGTCATGGCATTAATCTAGCAAAACAGATGATTGCTCATCTTACTATAACTTTTAAGCATGTCTGTGTTTGTGTTTGTTTGTTTTTTTTTTTAAGAATAGAAAGAACACCATATATTTTTATATGAATTGTTGTTCTCACCATAAGTAAGATTCATGAATGAGTTACTGGTATTGAGAAATACTATATGATAGAATACTATAAAAGAACACTAGTTTTGCGTTCTTTTTATTGTAAACTTTCATTTAAGTCTCTTTCTCTTTGTCTATTCCTTTTTGGAATTTTACATTGGAAGTGATCTATCTATTTTCAGGTTTGGCACTATGGAATTTTAGAATGCCTTGAAGATGCATGTGAATCCAAATTTGAGGGGCAAGAAGTTAGCTTGCATGTTGATGCAGAGAGGCGAGATTTCAATTCTAGGTATATATATATTTAATTCTGGAAAGCTTAGTATTATAGCAAGATTTGTTGATAGTCACTCTTACCAGTAATATCATGTGCATTTAGAATGAAGAAAGTGTAACCAAACCTTATTAGCAAGTATATATTTGTGTGAATCTCAAAAAAGACTTGGGTTGTGTTTGAAACTTTGAACTTGCTACATCCCAAGTATATATCAATATTGATTTTTTTAAAATAAATAAATAAATTTAAATGCTATTTTTTATAAAAAAAATATAAATAAGAAGAGTTTGGCTAACTCACCAACCAAACATACTATGGGGTTTGACATTTGATTGACAAATTTCTCTCCCTTTTCTATTAAATAATTAAATCTTTCATGGCATGCCTACATTTTGAACGCTTGCAACAGGAAATTGGTGCCTCGCAGCCACATTTTCTAGCAAGTCATTTCAGTGTATTGTCTATCACCTACACAAGTAGGTTCAGCTGTTTCTCTGTCTGTAATCACCTAATAAATTAATTTTCGGAGATCCCTGACATGTGATGTCTGTTTATAAGATTTTGATATTGTTAGTTCTACAGACCTTTGATGATGTTAGATGTGATTGTAAGCTTTTATTTCCTACTGACGGCACATGGCTTTAGATGAGGTTTACTCGCCCTGTGCATGGTTTGTTTATCACGAGCAGGGTTGGAATGCATAAAAACAATTGGAAAATTGCAACCTTTGTCATCCTCCTTGTGTCAATTCTTCTCAGAACTCATTATCTTTGCCATTTGATGATGACATTCTATTGTACACTGCTCCTTGAATATGAAAGAAAAATTCAGATTAATGATTGATGTTTACAAAAATCCATTCGAAAAGATGGCGGACCTTATAGCAGTGAATTGTCTAAATGGATATCTGAAAATGGCATTTGTTAATTGTGCATACTTGTGTTCTGCAATTGTCAAACCAAAGCTCATGATCTATCATGCCTGATAATAATAAAATGATCTTGACAACAGGGATTATTTTTTTTCTTGTTGAACCCACTTGCAGAACTGATAAATTTTCTATTAGTTGATGTAAAGTTCAAATCCCATTCTGAATATTGATCTATCTGAACATAAACTTTTCTTTTAATGGTTTTTTCGATTTTTTTTTTCTTGCTGCTTTTTTTGCAGACTACATTCAGCAGGACATTTGTTGGATGTTTGCATGCGCAAGGTAGGATCGTCTCATCTGGAACCAGGGAAAGGCTACCATTTTCCTGATGGGTAAAGTGTTAACTTGTTTGGATCTGGTTTCCATTTATAGTTCTTTTCCTTTTGGCATGAGTTCAATTATGATGAATATGCAAGACTACAATCATATACAGTGACTCTTTCCTGGTTGACAATTATGAAACTAGGCAGCTTTGGATATATTGTTGATTTAAACTACATAACTTTGACCCTGAGGAATTTTCTTCCATATGGTAATGTGGAAGAGAAAGCACAAGATTGCCTTCAGTTGCTCAGATTTTGCTGCTCTCACATTTCACAACATTTAATTGTTATGCATTTCTCCCCGCTTCTATATTGTACAGAAATATTTCTTCAATCTTATTTCTACTTGACCTTGAACCTCCTCTATTTTTTTATTATTTTTTCCCCCAATTATGATTTTGGCATAATTCTTATGGAGGAGAATCACCAATCACAGATATTTCTTATTGAGCATATTCTCTTTAAAGAAATCACATCCGCATCTTTGTGGCTGCCATAAACTAATTTAGAATTCTGTCACCAGCCTTAGGATACTAATTTCACTTTCTAATTCAATGGCATATTTAAGAGTGTTCTATTTTATTATTTTAGTTGATTGCCCTTGTTTTCAGAAGCTGTTGCTTTAAAGTGATAGTATGGAACTGTTATTGACCTTATTATAAACCTTTGTTCTTGCAGGCCATTTGTTGAGTATAAAGGTGTAATCCCTAAGGATCAAATCCAGATCAAACAAAAGGAATTGGAGGCAGAAGCTAATGCATTGATATCAAGTGGTGGGAAGGTGTGTGCATCATACAGATTTTGTGGCATCTGACACTCTTTATTTATTTATTTTATCATCTTCAATAATGCTCTGGCATCTTAGGTTTTGGTTTCTATTTTACCGTATGACGAAGCTGCTAAATGGTGTGGTGGTGATCTTCCTAGTTATATTGCTGAGGTAAGAAACAAATTCTCTTTCATGATCTTGGAATATGAACTTTCCAACATTTTTCTGAGTAATCGTATTTGTTGTGACTCTAATTACTGATTTCTGGAAGTATGTCATTCTGAGATGCTACAATTATAAGTTTATAACTGATAATATCATGGCACCAAATAAAGTCTCACTTACTCATAGATTGAAAACCACAATGCTGTTCTTACATTAAGATATCTTTGATTTTTTTGTTCAAAGAGAGATCAGGAACTCTACTGCATTTCTTATATGTTTTAATTTGTAATTAATGAAGGTGATGAAAGAATTTAGATGAAGCAAATACTTGTTCCCTACATAAACTATAAAAACCGTAAATTATGTATCATTCATTGCTAATTTCTTCACAATATTTTACATGTTACTGATTTGTCTGTCTTCCATCGCATTTTTGTTATATTCAGTTCATTCTTTTCAACTCGAAGCTTTCTATTTTTAATCATCCCTTTTTTTTTTTAATTTTCTATTGCTGGCATGTAGCAACCATATTGCACAACTATTAATTTCCCTTTTCGACACTTGAAATCATATAGGGCAGTACCCCACGGATTGTGAAGCTCGGCGACAACCTTGGAGGCCCTTGCGGCGGGACTCATGTGACTGACATTGCTGATATTGGAAGCTTAAAGGTAAACCACTCATACTGCTCTAATTCCATGCATGCACAAGCACATTGCCGATATTCATTCACAAGTTATATTTCTCAATGATTGCATTTTTTTTGGTTTGTGTGACATATTTGCTTGAAGTTTTGGTCGTCGCAAATCGTTTAAATTGTATAATTCTAACTTTGACAAAATTCTTGACAAACTATTGAGATCGTACATTCTAAATTCATCGTCTTGTTTACTGCTGAAATCATGATTTCTTGTTCCAATTATGTATTGAGAGAACTTTTGATGTTTTGTTAATTCTAATTAAATTTTTTGTATTTCAGGTTTCGCAGATTCGAACAAAGAAAGGCTTCACAAAAGTGTTCTACAATATCAACCCTTAAAGACTCATTTATAATCATATTACCATTTGAAATGAAGAGTGTTAATCCAAATGTATTCTTGCTTATAAACTTGTAATTAATTTTGTATTTTCCCACAAAACTTTAATAGGTATTGTTGTAGTTTGAACAATTTGAACCGAAATAGCCACATTTAATATTAATATGTTATATAAAATTATTATTAATTAAACCATGAACACATTTCTAATTAGTTATATATATATATGTGAAAGTAACTAGTGTTGTTAGTTAAAGCCATTCCCTTGCTATGCTAAGACAAAAAAAAGAGTGTTTTTCACACATCAGACTTTGCACAACATTTATACACAAGGGAAAACGCTATTGAAACTGGGGAAGTTGCAACAACATTGCTATTTAAGAAATTCGAACTTGAGACTCCTTAAGCTCAATGATTAATGGGTATCACTGAAGAGAGATAATCTCATGGATCCGGTTCTTTGGTAGTTATGACAGAATCAAGATATGGTTTATCCTCACCAGTTGAATTGTCTCAATTTAATAATTTTTAAAACAAAAGATATTAATTTTTTAAAATAATTACCAATTTATCTTTATATCATATAATAAATAAAAAAATAAAATTTATAAACTCATGGAGCTGCGTCTTGGTACCGTGATAGTCACTAGGTTCCGTAATAGTCACCAGACTCACCACGGAAACGAGTCTACTGGTCCCACATTTCTAATTAGTAATTATTTTGATACTTTATGCAATTTGATTAATTTTTTTGTTAATGAGAAAATCTTTTTTTTTATTTTTGTATTTTTGTATATCTGCATATTAATATGTGATAAGAATGAATATCTTAAAATTTATCCAAGCCCCACAAGAATGGTACATAGAAATCCACATATTCCATTCTCATTTGTTATGCATTGTTACTTTATATCCACAATCAATTAAATGGTCCAGCATGCTCCTTTCTCAAAATCCCAAATTCAAATGGACCTCTATTTTCACACTGAATCCAAATTCATTGAACTGAATTCATTCTCCCCTCATTGTCCAATGAAAACTGGGCCCATCTTAAAATTCATGTTCTCCTTCTTGTTTTCCCTTTAATTTTTTCTCATAATTATTTCAACATTAATTAATTATTAACCATTTACTTAAATCAATAATCCAAAGCTATTAACACTTGAAAATTTATTTATTTAATAAAATGATACCAATTAATATTAAGAGTTATTCAAAGCAATTGTTTTACTCTTATGCTGAGCATATGATTATAGCCCACCACTTACAATTTGAACAAACAGTAATTTAATTAACAATTAAAATGATAAAAATAAATTCAATTATGAAGATTTTTTTAATGAATGGAAATAAACCACAGTTTTATTACAAAAATCATAAATAAAATTACAGTGAGCAAGCAAAATAGTAAACCAAAATTAAGAAAAATAACATAAAAAGTGGTCCTATATTTTACCAACAGTCCAAAGTGAGTTTGATATAATAATAATAACAATAATAGTAATAATAGAAACGATGCTGGAAATATTTTAAGAAATAATCATCAAAATGGGTTAGCCCGTTAAAACTATCTTCAAGGAAGCAAATGATAGTTGGCTTCTTAATCGGTGCTAAAGTTTTTTATTTTAATTTTAACTTTTTTATAGATAAACCATATTTATTAAATAGAAAAACGAACGAGTATAATCTAAACAATATCAAGAAACACAAAAATAACAAAAGACAAGAAATCACCCGAGATGAATCACACCAAACCAGAAAAAGACAAAAGAACAACAAAATAAAAATAAATAAATAATAAAAATTAAAGGCGAAATCCATCATATGATATTCGAAGCTTTCTGGGAAAATGAAGTCAATCACTCATGCATCTGATATCGGTGCTAGAGTAAGGTGTCATTATTTGACTAGAAATGTTAATGAGTGAACCCGGTAAATCAAGAATTCAATTTTTTTAATAATAGATCAATGTCACTTTTTTTATATTTGAATATAAATCAAGACTAAACAAGACTCGAACCCTGACGCATAGATATGCATAATACGAGAACAAGATAGTTAATCCCGTGAACAATATGCTGAAACAAGATCGCTGTGAGTGATTCAACCCACGATCTCCACTTATACTTTTCATCTACATACCATCGGCTATCCAATGGTTGACCAACAATTCAAATTTGACACTCAACTAATAAAAAAAAAACACATATATATAAAAGAAATATTTTTTCTGGTTCCTATTTCCACACTAAATAAGCGAAAATTAATATATTTTGTGTGCCTTTAAGAAACCCACCACAGACATCTACTCACCCGCCAAATTCTCTCTCTCTCTCTCTCTCGGCAGGAAAGTTTTGGAGGTGAGTTTTCTAAATTATGATCTTGTTTTCAACTGTAATTGTGAAATTCAGGTCTTTTAATCTTCAATTTCAGTATCCATGTAATTGGATTTCTATGCGTTTATGGTTTAATCTGATGTATAATTTGAAACAATTGTGTTTCTTATCGAATCTTGAATCATTTGATTTTATTGTTGTTTAGGAGAAATTACAGAATAGTTTGTTTGGAATTTGATTCTTTCTTGAAATAATTCTTTCTTTTTATTTTAATTTTTCACATAATTTGTTGTGTTTGTTGTATTTTTTGCTGCAAAAAAGAGAGAATTTGATCCCTTTGGTGGTTTTGGTGACTATGCTCAGTGTTTGTGTATATTCCTCTTCCAAAGTTGTTGTCTTTTTTTTTTTGGATTTTATCTATATATATTTTTTCTTGTTTTGATATGAGCTTCATTTTCAGGTATTTAAAGTGATTTGGATTTCTTAACAATGTTGAACAAACTACTCTCAGATGCTGATGAGCAATTTAATGTTAGTTTTGGCTACCAATGCACTGTGAATGAAGGACGTCCGAATAATGGTTTCGGAGATGCATCATTTGAAGGACTGGGGAAAATGAAGAAGATTACAAGAAAGAGCTCATTTTCTTTGCTAACTTGTGCTGCTGTGAGTGCGCTAATTGCACTCTAGCAAACACAAATATTTGCAATGGTCTTATAGGAGATGGATTATTGCCTTGTTTGGATTGCGGAAGACATTCAGGAGAGTACCGTCTCCGCTATCACTATCAAGTTCAGATATAGGATACAAACGCTTTATAAAAAAAAAGTTAATAACGGTAATTATTAAAATTGGCAAAATGAGTTTTTTTTACCCTCGGTGACAAGCACCTTTTTTAAAGTTTAAATTTAAGACGGGCATAGATGTGGAGCTCAAGCTCAATAACATTTTGCCCTTGCGTAGGTTTTGATCTCATGATCCGTCCTAAATGAAAACTTTATGCAAGAGACTTAGTATCAATAGGCCAAACAATTGTTAATAAATGAGTTTTTTTTTTTACATGCTTTTTTAATATACACGTAACACACTGTCATCAAAATAACATTTATTCATATATATTTATACCTCATTATTATTTACTAATATACTTTGAAGCCAAAAATTAATCAACAAAACTTTTAATTATTAAACTATCTTTTACCTTTCTCTTTTTTTAAAAAAGAAAAAAAGGAAAATGAAAACAAATATTATAAGTTTTCTCCAAAAAAAAAAAAATTATAAGTTAATTTCAATCATAATAGTATAGAGCAAATAAAAATAGTTTAGGAATGAGTCTTGTCAGGAGATATTAGCCATTATCTAGTTTTGAAAGAATATTGGAAGCAATTTTCTCAGATTTTATTTGGATATTTTTTAAAATATCTATATACACATAAAATTTCAAAATTAAACATATTTCTTGAAATTTGGAATTTTATAATTTATAATTTAAAGTTACTGACATCTAACAGAAGCAACCCGACCAGCACATCTGGTGTAGTGGTATCATAATTAATAGTTAATACCCTCCCTCGCAAACTAGTTCAAAGATTTTTTTATTATTTTGATAAATGAGTAAATTATTTTAAAATTGCTAGACATTTTCATTTTAATCATTTTTTTATTGTTTAACTAATCGCAAATATTTATAGGATGTTGGTAGAACATCCCCGTATATTAAAAGGATAACATTTTTTTATTATTTAACTAATCACAAATATATATATATATAAAAGGAAAAATTATTGTTTACCTCTTATGAATTTTAAAACTTCCCAAACAACCCCTGTAAGTTTCGAATAGCCCGGACAACCCTTCCGTTATAGTTTCACTTGTTTTTTGATCCTGTAGGTTACTCTGGCATTATCCATATTGTGAAATTCCTCCTTTGCCCTTAGAATTGGTGAGAAAAAACCGTCCAATCACATCATGTCAAAACTTTTTTGCATACTATTGAGTTTTTTCAAACAAAGTTTGGAAGACTCATCACCTTGGATTATTGGAGTTTGAGTTCTGCCTATTGCCCCATAAGGTGAGAATTTCTTCCTTGCACTTACTTTGATCATCCTGCGAGAGAGAGTAACAGTTTATAAAAATGCAAGTTTATTATGGAGAGTTTTTGTGTTATTGCTAGATACAACGGGGAGGGACGAGTATTAGTGTTTACGGTGCTGACTTCTTAGCAATAAGTGTTAGTGGAGATATGTGAGCGATGTGGTCTTAATGTTTCCCGTATCCGAGTGAAGTTTGTTACACCCGATGAACATAAAACGATTTGTCCGATAAAAAACGATGTTGACTTCCAACGCATGTGTCACGTGTATTCCTTTTTTAAATGCGCTGCAATCAATCTTGTGGTTGAGACAGATGATGTGCGATTGTCGCATCTTATTGAAAACGATTTCTTCTCGTTGTAAAGTTCTTCTCCTTTATGTTTTATGTTTACATAGTTGTAAAAGTTAATTATTGCTTAATTAATCCAGTCTATGCTTAAGAAATATGTTTCAACAAAGCATAACCATAAGTTTTTCTTTGTTATCCATGGCCCATCACAGTTTCTGTTTAACATTATTATTTTCCCTTTAAGTATGCTCTTTTCCGTTTAAACTTAACTGTTTTCGTTTAACTTTTAGTTTTCCGTTTAAGTTTTTCTGTTTAAGTTTAAAATGTTAGTTTTCCGTTTAAAGTTTCTAGTTTTCGTTTAAATATTTAAGTTTTCGCTAAGAGGCTGATTTTTCCGCTTAAATCAAGCGTCGGTAGGAATTTCGATTCTCGCGAAGATGATCCGCTCCAACTCATGGCAACCCCGACATCGCAGACATGTCTTTCTTCTCGCCGATCAACTGAGGTGTTAACGCCGATATCGACAACGCTTTCAGCGCTGACAATTTCGTAGACGACTTTTAGAATTTTTACAATTAAACGGAATTTCACTTCAAATTCATAAAGAATGAAAACTATCGGCGATCAGAGAATGCTACCGCCATCGGGTTATCCATGGCGCCTTTATGCATCAAAAGAGTATAATAAAATACTTTCAGAATCAAGACGATGCACCCCGGCACACACTTATGGCGGTGGAATTGGTTCGGTGTCACATCCAAAAACGTCCAAAAAATGGGTAAGCGCACGAGTCATTTAGAAGCTTAAGGATCAACCCTTGTACAAGGCCATCAACATTTAGAAAGACATGTTATGGGAATATGGTGTCACATTTCATACAAGCAAGCTTGGTTGGGTAAAGAGTGTGACCGGGAGCTTCTCGACGACAACGACATCTCCAGCTATGATTTGTAGCTTTGGTACGTAGATAAGGTGGTGGAGACAAACCCTTACATCATTGCGATTGTGGAAAGAGGGAATACAGGCCGTTGTTATTTGTCGATGGTACCTATCTCCATAGGCAAAGATGGAAATAATGGTTTTTCCACGCCGCTTTCAAGATTGCCGACTAAATCGAGACCGATGCTAATCGACGTGGTTTATTTCAAGCTAGCGATGCTTTTTATATGATAACGGAGATTATGAAGAGATAATTACATTTAGCGTTTGATAGGTCTAAGGGCATCGCGAACGCCATTAGCAAAGGTCTTCCTTTTCTTCCCCACTTGCATAACGCTTTCGACATTTGGAGGCCAATTTCTACGAAAGCCAATGTTAGACTCGGGAAGGCATCGAAAGAGGAGTGTCGGTCCATATATCAGATCAGCGCGAGCATCCACCCGCTAAAGAATTTGACGATACCGTGAACGGACCAGAGGGCCACATCACCAAGCTTCTATCACCGGGTTGCTTTACAAATCAGATATGTCACATTGGTCAAATTATCTGTTCAAAGGTGAACATTGGGGTGAGATGTATTCAAATGTCGCAGAGTCGTTCCACGAGTGGATCAAAGAAGCTCGGCATTTACCGGTGAGGAAAATGGTCAACTCCATACGATATCTGAATGTTGATTTTATTTAATGTTTAAAAAAAGGTTCTTACCCTTTAAACTTGTTTATTTATGTTTAAATAACGATGTTTATGTTTAAATATAAAGGCAATCGCTTAATATTCTTTATTATCATGTAAATCTGTTTATTACTGTTTAAATTTCAGTGTCTTAGCATAACAATGTCTAAGTATACGTGTTCTACATCATATAGGTTCAAGATAATGCACATGATGCACCCGCCGTGAGCAAGCGAGCAAATGGGAGACCTACTTATGCCCCAATATACATAGAAAGGTAGAGGACCTTATCATGGAAAGTCGAAAATCTTTCACGCTGGTCGCTCAGATCGACGATCGCTACGAGCTGATCGACCAGCGGCAACAACTCCGGCTAATCTATCGCTAGAATCCTTGCTCATGTCGCCAGCGCAAGTTTATAGATCCCATGCAAACACGCCATATCGCGATAATGCGGATGCACACCAACATTCATCGACGTATTAGTGGCTACTTCACCGCCGATACACTACAAATCGGGCGTATAAGGAAGTTTATTTTTCCCCATACCCGACCATGACAAGCCTACGGATGACAATCGAGAACTGTGTTTACATCCGCCTATCACGAGAAGACAACCTGGCCTCCGAGACAGAAGAGGATCGAGTTATGAACATTCGAGGTCTGCGTGTTACGTTGCAGCCGATGCCACTAGGCCCGCCACAATCGTAGTCTTGCAACGAAATTATCGCTGACTAGGCATTGTAAATAAATACATATTTAAATAGTAACCAACTTATTTATGTGTCAATATTTAATCTTTAAACATAGATTTTGTTTCTTAAACGAAAACTTTTATATTTAAAATGAAACAATGTAAATTAGACAGGCACATCGTATGTTAAACGGAAACATTTATATGTAGACAATCAAAATTACATTTATATGTTTTGTTATAATAGGGATTGATATTTATATGTAGAAAATTTTACTTAAAATATTTCTTAAACATAAATGCTGATTATGTTTAACCCGATTATGTTTAATAGAGATTGATATTTAATTGGAAACAGTGAAAGTTAAACAGAGACATTTACGTTTAAATAGAAACTCTGTTTATTAAACAGTAACACTAAAGTTTAAACAATAACATCGATTCTTAAATAGAGACAATGATGTTTAAATAGTAACGATGTATATTAAACATAAACGTATTATTTTCAACGTAAATATAAAAAGATAAACAGAAATATTGAAAGTTAAACAACGAATGAATATAATTTAAGTTATATTGACAAAACTGTTTTATATTTCAAAACTTTTTACATTATAATGTTGTGTTACATTACAAAACTTGTTATTTTACAAGACGACAAAAAACTTAATTGCTTTCTCCTGCGTTGAAGTATTGCTTTTCTCAGTGATGCTCCCTTCCATTAGTATGCGGGTAACAAACTTCAACCTCAAGTAAGGGACGTCAGTTTGGAATGTAGACAGTGCAGTCGACACTTCCTCATTTTTGTCTTGGAATGTCACCGTCGTGAATTAATAGGTATACTATAGTCGCTGTCTCGCCATACTTCATATCCACACAATAGTCAAATAGTCTCCGTTGCAAATTTGAGCAATGTGATGTTAAAAACCGATTAAGAAACTACTATTTATCAAAGAACTTACCATGTCTTTGGTGTCTCTCTCGTACTTCTCACTGTCGCATGAAGAGTAATTCCTGTATTCTTGTTTGTTGTTGTCAAAAACTAGCACATGGAAGTGGTCATTCATGATTATTGGGAGGATGACTATGTTGACATCATGCAAGTTACGCGCGGCATCTCCGATCATAATGAGAGTCGTCTCAGTCGCGCCTTCCTGCTTTGACATAAACAGTGCCAACTGTCATGAGATGGATACGCATTTCTTATACGGATACGGAACTCTATTTAGCAACTCCTGAATTATGCATACAAATGCGTCCTTCACATCGTCTGTCATCATTTCCTTCCCGTCCAACAACGTGAATAGACTGGCTCATGTTGTGCTTACATAGTCATTCTTCCACACGATAGTCCTGCGGTTAAAAGGTGCCAGATATAATTAAATGGAAATATAAATACTTAAGAGGAAAATATATATATTTAAACGATAATGTAGATAGTTAAACGGGACCTACCAAAGTTAAACGGTAAGTTATATTAAATGGTAACATTGATATTTAAACAAAAATTATGTAGTTTAAATGGTACCACATAGAAACTTTATACTTGCGAGTCTATCCAGCAGTTCATGAAGATCCTTATTAGCTCATGCTTTTTTCTTCTTGGGAAGAAAGTTCTTCTACACCTCTTCGTATTGTTGGTTGGCAACAAGCATACAGTCAATTCTAGCATCATTCGTTATCGTCGACGTTACCTTGTCCCTCGCCAAGAGCATCTCTGCATTATCAAAGAGCAAACTATTGGCTCATCACCAACATTGGCCTCATCACCAAAGCATCTTTTGTTCATCACCAGTGTGCTATCATCGCTATTGTTAGTGTTCTGTGATTGTTGCTTCTTCTTGTTATGGGATTGTGTCTTCCTTCGAAGCAGCATTATCGTCCGCCAATTCCACCGAGACGGTAATAGAGTCCACGATCCTGTCAAGATCGGGAATGACGACATTAGCAACAGTCGACACATCCCTTGAAGAGTGATCCACTACAAGTGATGATTCAACGGGGCAACTCCCCGCCGTCGCTGTGAGCTAGCCACTCGACAACCGATGAGCGCTGCAATTGTTTCATCCTCGACCGATGGAGGGAGAGACATTATTGTCTTCTTTCGGGTCGCAAGCCTCTTCAAACATGGTCCTCGTCGGATGGCCATCCCGATTACATCGTCGTTGTCAGAACCGGCTACCCCACTCCGCGTGGCACTCATCGGCTACCGGCTTCATCCGAGCTATTCATAGTGAAGCGTCTGCTAGCAGTGCCAAATACCATTAGCAACATTCGATTTTGCCGTCCTTTTCCAACGCCGCAACAGCGAGCGTCGCGGGAACTCGGTTATCACTATCTCACACCGTGAGGATGCAGGTCGATATCGCCCCTTTGCAGCTTCGCCGACGATACTATTGCGGGCGCGAGGCGGGTGCCATCTGGCAGTGTCGACGAGGGTAAGATAATCAGGGTTGTCCCATACCGAAATGCGCGGGTCACGGGAAAATGTGAGTCGACGCCGAGTGCGCTTTTGAAGAGGTCAGTCGCCCTATCTTCTTTCCTTCGGAGAGCAGTGGTTTGGGAGCACATCTCACCGGCGCCTTACCCGAACATCAGCATCTATCTCAGCATTCTGCCGCGATCAGCTCATGAAACTCAACATTTGTAAACAAAACAAACTCAATGAAATCATTCAACTTAAAGAATAAAAAATATTGTTAAACGGAAAATTAATATATTTAAATGATATCCCATATATTTAAACAACAAGTCACAATTTTAAATACTAAATCATATAGTTAAACAGAAACGACTAGTCTTAAATAGAAACTCATAATGTTAAACGATAGGAATTGTAACACATTGTTCAAGATTTATTACCTCCTTTCCTTCGAGAGATGACAACATGGTTCCTATCGACGTCACGTTTCGCCGGCTAACTAATTTCTCATCGTGAAGCACAACATCCTCGATCTCGCCACGTGAAGCTTCTTTCAAAGCGTTTGGCCACTGCAGAAAATCAGATGTTTAGTGCGACCGAGCAACCTTTAATTATACGTGTTGGTCTTCTTCCCCACATGAGCTTGCTTTGCACTCGATAAACCGCCAGCGGAATCGCCCTCCATAAGCTACTTTCTTGTGTGTCACCTCCGCACTCCATCGCACGTAATCTCGCGATTCAATCTCGAAACCGCAGCACAGAGGCATTTGGGAAGAGGATTTGTACTCCATGAGGTACACTCATCAAGAGTTTGACAAAAATTTCTTCTTTTCCCCTTTGCCAAACAAGTTGCTTAAGTGTTCTCTTGATTGAGTTCTCTGTCTCTACATGCTCTTCAATAAATATTTCTCTTCAAAACTGAAAGTGTGTTTTTCTCTTTCCGAAAGATCATGATCATCCATCACATCGCATACCAAGAATGAGAGCCACATCTTAAGGCCTAAAACTCAGTAGGCATGCTTCGATCATGAATTTATGGGTGCTTATCGTACTCGCAATAAAGAATCAAGGAAGGATCCTCTCTGCAATGCTGAGCTCCAGCTCTAGTTGAATCTCAGAAAGCGGTGTCCTTCAGATATCTCCTCAGTGTCGACCACTCGATAAGTGCTTGAGTATAAGTATTATTTAGTACACTTTTCTTACATTAAGCATCTTTTTTATTAGATTTTATATCTCATTCATGTGTATTTAGGGTTATGTAGACAAGTTTGGAAGAAAAGAAGTAAAAATAGATCATAGACGCAATTGTTGAGGAAATTCTTGGATCGAACAAGGATCAAGACACAAGTTGTGCTCATAGACATGTGGGTGTGTGCCAACCTCCAAATATTCAAAGAGAATACAACAAATGGAGGGGCACAAAGGCGATTCACTCATTTGTTCCAACTTGCTACAATGTTGTCGAGAGTTTCTTTAATGTGGAAAAGTGAAGACGTCGATGTAATTCACCGCATGGATGTGTGTCCAAACTGCAACCTCGATGAAGAAGATGATTTCAGGAGCAATTTGGCAAAAAGACTGTAGCAGTTACTATAGCAAAGTCAATGTAATAAGGTACCTAGTAACTTACTATTCACAAGTCATGGCAGAAATCGTGAATCTCGAATCCACGCCCATGTGAAATTTCCACAAGGGCGTGTGATGCCCGATTTTTGGACTTTAAATATCGCTTCACGATTTTATTTCAGGGACTTTTGACTTATCTTTGGGGGATCTTTTGGAGAAGCGGCAGCTAGGTTTTGGAGTGGTTTTTGCTTGGTTCTTCGAGCATTTCTATGGTTTTCGACATCAATTTCCTTCGAAGGAGAGTTATTGGGGGAGCTTTTGTCGGCATCAATTCGGTGAGGTGTGCCCTAGGCTTGACGGATGAGTATTTAGAGAAGACGAGGAGGCTCTTGAAGATCATCGATACGGACAAGAAGGGGGTTATCTTTTTGAGTTGTTTGCATTTATTTTCAATCTTTCCTTTGAACTTGTATTGCTCTATGGAGAGCTAAACCCCTAGTGGGTGCTTAAACTTGTAAACCCTAGGATACTTTTGTTTCATTGACTCTTATTATGCTTCTTTAATTGATGTTTTAATTGAGTTTCAATCTTGTGTGTTAATTGTTTGATTTTCCCTTAGAGTGACACTAGGGTTGAAGATCTATTTAGGTAATCCTTTTGAATGAGTTACACTTCATTAGGATTAGACTTGCGAGGTCGAGAGAGTTAAGAGGGTGAGTCGAGGTAGCGGAACGTTCTCTCTTCCCTCCGGTGCGATTTATCCTACCTCCATGTTCCAAGAGTGACAATCACTAATGAGAGTGAAGTGCTAAGAGACATCTCCACTGGGTCTTAGTTGCATGGTGTGAAGAGTGAGTGTTGAGTTATCCTTAGTGCTAGGGCTTGATTGTGATTAGGGATATTTCGCTTGGACCAAGGGTTAGATCTAGATTTGGAATAGGGTTTTATCACTCTGAAACTCTAGAACTTAAAGCAATCCCACACAGTGTGAGGTGTTGAGAGTATGCCTTTCCACTGGGGCATAGTGTAGAGGGTTAGTCACGGTTGACCTTAGGTTTGGGATCGTGTGTATTTGGATTTCCAAGACTTATTAAACTTCAATTAGGAGGTATAATATTAGTTTTGCACTTGAAATAATAGTCCTAGGGTAAGCATTGTATGGGTACCTCATTTTATCATTGATTACCTCTCTTTAGTTTTCTCGCTTTATATTTTCTCCTTTATTTTTAATTACATTGATAGTTTTAATCAACACCAATTTTGTTTTCATTCTAGCTAATAAGTGTTGTTGTTGGAAGGGAAGGATGAGGAGTGGGAGAAGGTGAGGAGGAGGAGGAGGTGGTGGTGGTGTGTTGCACAAGAGTCAGATACACAAGACCCATCAAGGAAGGCGGTAATAGAAAGACGAAGGAGCATGCGTCAAACTCAAAGCAAACAACCCTCCAATTTAAAGATTACATATTATAGTGAAATATAGTATAATGTCAGTTGTTGGAGTTTGGGTATGGATGTACTTAGGAGAAGAATATTGAGAAAGTTGTGATTACAGTGTTATCTGTCCTGGCACAACAAATGTTTGTTGAAATGCCAGAGTGCAATGTTTGTTAGTGTTTGTATTAATTCCATATAAACAGAGCAATGAAGAAGGGAGATGCATCTTTGGCCAATAACTTTCTCTTCCCTCCTTCTATCTCTCTCTTCTCTCCCTTCCTCGACCTTTCTTCCCCTTCTTCCTCCAAAGGTTCCCACTTTAGTGCTATAATTTGGTGCTTTCATTGGGTCATGCCAGAAGGGATGATGACCTGAGCATGCACGATCGATGACCAGTTGTCCTCCATCACCGATCAGCTAGCTCGTCATGATTTCGTTTTCTCCAAGATTGATTTCCTCTGCGCCACAATTCAGCAATATTCCGAGTCATTCGATCTCTTACTGAAAAACCATTTTGAGTCCTTCGATCTCCTCCGTAGCTTACTAGCAGCTCAACAAACAGTCATAGCTAAAATGATGGTGAAGCTCCAGCATCTCGACAAAGCTTTATATACATCTCTTTCTACAGTCTTCTCCAGCCAGCCTCCATTACTACCTCTACCCCCATCTCCTCCAGTTACCACAATCCATTCCTCAGCTCCATTACTACCTCCATCACTCTACCCCAACACCCCTGCATCTATAGTCCGTCCACCCAAAATTGAAATTTAATTTTTTTTTTTTGGGGATGACGTTCCAGGATGGGTGTTCCAAATCAACCATTATTTCCTTTTTCATCAAATACCAGCTCATCAATGCCTCACCATAGCTACATTCTATCTGACTGGATCAGCAAGACAATGGTTCCAGTGGCTTCACTATACCGATTAGCTCTCCACTTGGGACGATTTCGTCCGGAAGCTTGAAATACGCTTTGGACCATCCTCGTTCTTTAACCATGAAGCCTCTTTGTTTAAGCTCAAACAAACATCCACCATCACAGCATTTCTCCAGGACTTTGAATGTTTGTCCACTCGGGTGACCGATTAAGCCAGCGAAGCCTCCTCAACTGTTTCTTAACTGGCCTCACAAATGACATCCAGCGTGAGTTGTGCATCCTGAAAATCACCAACCTTCATGATGCGGTTGGAATGATGAAGCTCATAGAAGATAAATTCTCTGCTACGAAACTGATTACCACCCGACCATTCTTTCCTCGATCCGCAACACTAGAGGCTACACCGGCAATGCATCATTCAGTCTCTTTGCCAATTAAGCCACTCACTCCGGGGAAGATGTGGCTCAGCTTGAGAAAGGCCTCTGTTTTAATTATGATTCGAAGTTTATCCCCGATCACAAATGTAACCCCCCATTATTTCTCTGCTTGATGGACGAACCAGATGACCCTCTATCGCCGGAGGAGGAGCCGCCACCGGACCTCCTAGCTCTGCCTGAATTCAGCCCTCCAGACGCTGGGTGGGAGATTGATACCCCTTGCATTTCTTTTCATGCGCTCATGGGTCGAATGGTGCCATCCACACTAAAATTATCTGGTTCTATCATTGGCAAAGAGATGATCGTGCTCGTCGATGATGGATCGATGAACAACTTCATCCAATCGCGGCTAGCAACACACCCTCAATCTCACCATCCAACCATCAGCTCATATGAGGGTGACGGTCAGCAATGGGGATGCTCTGTCCTGTGGTAGCGAGTGCTTAACAGTGAAACTCAAGCTAGGCGCCGCAATATTTGACATTGATTTAATCTTTCTACCAATTTACAACGCAGATCTGTCTTGGGTGTGCAATGGATGCGGACCATGGGTCCTATTCTCTTTGACTATGAGCACATATGGATGGAATTCATGCATCAAGGTGTGCACATTCAGTTGACTAGGGTGAATCTGATCCAATGTGACATGGCCAGATCAGCTTCATTGACTAAATCAGGAAGTGACGCGGCCCAGTTTTATCACTTAAAGCTGGAACCCATTAATTTTGAACCAACTCCTAAAGTGGGTCACGATAATCCGTCGTCTACCTCAATAAGATCAAGGCACTACTCAGCAAATTCAGTGATGTTTTCCAAGCCCCAAACGGATTACCGCCGGTCCGACCCCAAGATCACCAAATCCCGTTGTTGCCCAGAACGACGCCTGTTAATGTTCGGCTATACCGATATCCGAATTTCCAGAAAATAGAGATGGAGAACCTGGTGGGCAAATGCTCTCTGAAGGGGTAATACGGCCTAGTACCAGCACGTTCTCCTCTCCAATACTCCTAGTCAAGAAGAAGGATGGAACCTGGAGATTTTGTGTTGATTACTGTGCTCTCAACGCCGTCACAGTCAAAGACCAGTTCCCAATTCCGACAGTGGAGGAGCTCTTGGATGAGCATGCCGGTGCCAAGGGTTTTCGAAGCTTGACCTTCGTGCAGGTTATCACCGGGTCCGCATTCACCCTTAGGATGTGGAGAAGACGGTGTTCCAAACACACGATGGCCATTTTGAATTTTCATAATGCCATTTGGCCTGTCGAATGCCCCATCAACCTTCCAATCCTTGATGAAATCAACCTTCAGGCAAGTATTGCGAAAATTTGTCCTTGTATTTTTCAATAACATTCTCATCTATAGCTCCCGCTAGAATTCCCACTTGCTTCATCTCCATGAGGTTCTCACTCACCTCCGGTTTAACAAGATATTCACAAAGATGTCCAAGTGTGAATTTGGTTGTACTTCCCTCGGCTACTTGGGCCATATCATCTTTGGGAATGGAGTGGCCATCAATCCCGACAAGATCCAGACTATCAAGGAGTGGCCAATTCCACACTTCGTGAAGGCACTGAGGGGAATTATGGGATTATGCAAATATTATAGGCACTTTGTGCAATGCTATTCTGTCCTCGCTTCTTCTTTGATGGCTCTGTTAAGAAAGGATGCATTTATGTGGACACCATGTGCTACTCATGCCTTCCAGAAGTTACAGATGGCACTAATTCAAATCTCGCTACTAAAATTGCCAGATTTCAACAAGCCCTTCGTCGTCCAAACTAATGCTTCCAGCACGGGCATTAGCGTGGTGTTATTACAGGACGGTCATCCATTGGCATATTTCAGTCGGTAACTTACTCCCAGGCAGCAAGGGACATCCACATATGGCCACAAAATGTTCTCCATAACAGAGGCAATTAAAAAATGGCTCCAATAGCTCTAGGGAAGATGTTTCACTATTCAAACTGATTACCTGAGTCTTCGAGCGTTGATGCATGAAACTATCCAAACACTAGAGGAACAACGCTGGCTTTGCAAGCTTGTCGGGTTCGATTTCAACATTGAGTATAAGCTCGATGTGCTCAATGGTCCGGCGGATGCTTTATCATGCATTGAGCGGGTCTCTTATCACGCTCTATGCGCAAAGCACTGTCCATAACCAATTCTTCGGGATACTATTCGCTTAGATTATCAATCTCATTCAGACACACTGCAATAGATTGATAATGTTCTTAAGGACCCTGGAGATCATCCTAATTACTCTATTCGAAATGGAATACTATTTTTTGAAAACAAGAGGACACGCAGGGGTGTAGCACACCCTGTCCAGAATAGTAGGGGTTTTCTATTGGAAAGAGCTTCGACAATTGGTACATGAGTATGTGTCCAAATGCTCCGTTTGCCAGGTAACAAAACCATTCAATCGAGCACCTCAAGGGTTGTTGCAACCATTATAGATGGCACTCTATATCAATGGATTTCATAACTGGATTACCGTCGTCTGATGGAAATGTGGCTATCTTAGTGGTTGTCGACTGATTGTCCAAGCATGCTCATTTTTCCATTTTAGGACCCAATTTCACAGCACCTTAGGTCACCGAGATCATGATACAAGATGCGATCCAAATTCATGGAGTGCCCGAGCAAATCGTTTCTAATCGTGATCCATTATATATGTCCGGGTTCTGGAGGAAATTGTTTAGATTATAAGGCACGCTGTTGGCGATGAGTAGTGCTTATCAACCGCAAATAGATGGGCAAACGGAAGTGCTAAACCATTATTTGGAAGACTACCTATGGTGCTTCGCTGGTGACAATCCCCGGCAGTGGTCACAGTTCTTACCATGGGTCGAATGGCACTATAATTCCTTGTGGCATTCCACCATCAAAATGTCGCCATTTGAAGCTGTTTTTGATAGGTTACCTCCATCCTTAGCTGATTACCTCTCTGCCACATTGACAGTGGCATCAGTGGATGAGATACTCACTGACCGTACATCACTTATAACTTCTTAGCAAGAGAATCTACAACGAGCTCAGTATAGGATGAGAAATCAGGCAAATGTTGGTCGCACAGATATCCAGTTTAATCTAGGCGATTGGGTTTTATTGAAACTGTAGCCATAGCGGCAATCATCCTTGGTGCATTGGTCTTCTCACAAACTATCATGTAGGTTCTTTGGGCCATTTCAGATAGTTGAACGAATTGGCATGGTTGCAAAATTGCTCTTAACACATTGCCTGCAAATTTCATAAATTAACACCTGTTACTGTAGCCACAAGCCATTCTAAAGTATCGGGATGTTATTAAGCAAGGGAAAATTTTTTCAGAAGTGCTAGTCCAATGGAATCATCAATCGGTTGAGGACGCCGCCTGGGAGGATACTACTGCATTCAAGAATACATTTTCGGAATTCATCCTTGAGGACAAGGATCATTTCCAGACGAGGGTAGTTGTTGCACAAGAGTCAGCTACACAGGACCCATCAAGGAAGGCGGGAATAGAGAGACGGAGAAGCGCGGATCAGACTCAAAGCAAACTCCAAATTTAAAGATTACATATTATAGTGAAATATAGTATAATGTCGGTTGTTGGAGTTTGCGTATGGATGTACTTAGGAGGAGAATATTGAGAAGGTTGTGATTACAGTGTTATCTGTCCTGGCACAACAGATGTTTGTTGAAATGTCAGAGTGGCAATGTTTGTTAGTGTTTGTATTGATTCCATATAAACAGGGCAATGAAGAAGGGAGAGGCATCTTTGGCCAAAAATTTTCTCTTCTCTCCTTCTATCTCTCTTTTCTCTCCCTTCCTCGACCTCTCTTCCTCTTCTTCCTCCCAAGGTTCCTACTTCAGTGCTACAAGGCGGGGGAGTGGAGGAGGGTGCTGGAGAGGAAAACGTGGGGAGATAGCTGGGGAGGTGGCGCAAAAGGAGGAGGGAAGGGGAGAGGAGATGGAGAATGGTGGTGGAGGTGGTGATGAAGGAGGAGATGGCGGTGTTGAGAAAAAAGTTGTGGAGAATGATTTGGGCTTGTATTTGAGGGAGTTGGCATGGAGATTGAAGGCTTGATAGGGCTTGTAGGATTTTTTTGGGACATTGATCAGGCCTTGTTTGATGGAAAGAGTTGGGTTTAGGGACTTGTGGTGATATATATATATATATATATATATATATAGCACCATTCATCTACGAATGTCTGTAAATTCAATATCTACAGATGTTATATTAATGGCCGTTAGATCTATAGATGTTCACTATGACCCGTTGGATCATCATCCGATAGTCATCATCATCCCAACAGATTCATTTGATAAATAGTCCATCTACGGTATGCTAAGTGAGATGCATAGTATAATCATTATATGCACTGAAATCAACCAATCATAACTATTGAAATTTATTTCCACTAGTGTCTCACTTCTTCTACCAGTAAGTACAAATTTACAATCATTATATATGAATAAATGTTATCTCAAAATCTCTCCTGAAAATCAGATAAAGCACAATTTATTGAGTCAAATAAACATATTGGAGGCTTTTATTTAATTGATTCCCATATAAAAACAATATTAAGTATTTATATATTATTAAAAAAATAATTTATAATTTCAAAGGCAAAGCCATGGGTAACTCTCACGCACATTTGAAGATCTAATTCCTCTATCCTCGCTGAAACCCATCCACCCTCTTAACGTGCTCTAATGCCGAAACCGGAAAACTATGCTTAATCATTCGCTGCTTCACATGCCCATCATCCTCTTCCCTTCCGATGACCTCCCCACCCTCTCCCTTTCTGATACCCTCTTTCCACATCCACTATAAAAGACTTTCACCCTCCTCTTTCATTGACATCCAAGCATCAGCATGTCTCCTCAGCGTCTTGATCTTGAGACAATCAGAGAACTGATGATCTGGGCGGTGGTCACCATGACCATGCTGGAGGTGGAGCGCATGACGAACTCACTCTTCCCTAAGGTGGGCCATTTAGATGCAAACACTTTTGAATAGTTATTACTATTATTTTTTATTAAATTTGATGAAATTGTTTTAATCAAAGTAGCCAAAATTAAATTCCATTTTGATGGTTATCCAACAAAGTTTAAAGTTTCTATAACAATATGCTTCCATTAGGTCAAGTTGCATAAAAGGTGGTAGTCATTATCATAAAAAGCAATATAAAAAAATTATATTAATTTGAAGTGCCATTGATAGCAACAAAATCATATTTAAATCTTATTAAATTGAATCAATTAAAGATAATAGAAGGAATTAGACATTTTCTCATAATACATTAATTAATTAATCAATCAGAGAATTTATAAATTATGGAAATACTAATAAATTTCATTAATAAAACATGGTTGATTGGGAAACAAAAGAGCATAACCCAATTAAAAAAGCTCTACTATAGAAACATTAATAAAACTAATTAAATATATATAATATAGAAAAAGAAGGGTATTAATTAATTAAAATTTTATTTATCCACTCCTCTTGAATATAAAATTTTAGAAGGGTGTCTGTATTAAATTGTCCACTTTCTCACGTGCAAAACGTGTAAACAGTGACGTCACGCCTTGTAGCGTGTAAACGCGGATCGATGGTCTGGATCCTTCTACAAAGCCCTATTTTTCAAAATGACTTTTTTACCCTTCAAATTTCGAAAGAATCATGAAAATCTAACTGTTGACTAAACACTTCGCAGCCGCACGATTAAGATCCATCAGTCAATAGCGTTCCTTGCTCCGCACACCATTGACCGGCACACGATCTATTTCTGAAATCCCCAAAAAGCCCTTCCGCCCGACCTTTTCAATATAAATTTTAAAATAAAATTAATGTGATTTTTTTTCCATTAAATATATATGAATTTAAATCACATATAATTTTTAACTAGAAGTATTTATAATTAAAAATAAATAAACCACGATTTTTTTTAACAAATATATAAAAATATATTTGTTATATATGTATTTATTGTTATTATACAGTTATATAAATTTTTAATAAAATTAAATATTTTATCTATCATATATATTATATTATATATTTTTTATTTTTATATAGTATTATCAATATATATATATTAAAAGTATAATTAAATTATAATAATAACCCGCTCCACCGCCCTACCCACCTTCCCCTCCCCGCGGCACTGCCGCACCCCATCCCACCGGAGTTGGGTTTTTTCTAAATCGAAGGATTGTTTTTATTTCATCTAAAAACAATAATCTAAAAAAACAACCAAAAAAAAAAGAGAAAAATTAAAAGGGCTGGAATATAGCGGACGTGAAATCGGGTCCAATTGGCGGCAACAAAATCAGATCGCCCGATCCATCGTTGGCGGTGGGGCGGCGGCGGCGACGGAAGCGGTAGGAACAGGACCGGTACCAGTGATGGTGGAGTCGGCCTGATCGGCGGCGATGATGGCAAAGATGGGTGCGTCAGGGACGGCGGCGGCAGCGTCAGTGATGATGCGGGTCATATCTGAGTCTGAGATCACCAGCACCACCATCTGAACAGGGTTCTGAGCGGAGACGTAGGCGGAGGCGTAGGCGTAGGCGGAGGTGATCTTGTCTACCGTAGAAGTCGGCAAGACGCAGATAGGCAGTGGCGGTGGCGGTGGCGGTGGCGCCTTTTTAGAAAAAGAGGCATCCACTATCCTATCTATGGCTATGCCGGCCATGGTCAAAGCAGCCGTCCGGATCACGGTCGAAGCCGCCAACATTAAGGTTGTCTTTAGATTTGAAGGCGGCATGATGGGTGTTGGAAAGCGGATGAGGTTTTTATTGGGAGGTGGAAAAACCAGAGAACCTCACCGGAGAGAGAAATAAGTAAAGAGAGCAACTTGTTTATATAAAAGAAAAATAAAATTTTAATTTTAATAAAAGTTCAATCTTATTCCTGGTTGGATTTAAAAAAAGAAAACTAATTAAATCTGCATTTAATTTTTTATTTAGATCCGGATAATATAAATATAAGACAAAAATATTATGTGTTGCTTAATAAAATATTACAATAATATTAAACATTCAATAATTACAATTATCTTATTATTTAATTTAAAAATATAGATAAATTATTATTTTTAAAATTTAAAATATAAAATATGTTAATTTATATTATGATAAATTTGTGGATAAATAAGTAATTTTTTAAAAAAATATGAAAATTTCATATAATATTTTGAAAATTTCTAATCAAACACAAACTATAATTGCAAAAGTATTTATGATTCAAAAAAAATTTATTGATAGTTTTAAAAATTGACAAAACTTTGATTTACCTAATCCTAATCAAACACAAACTAAAAATTTTAATAGTAAATAAAAACAAAGCAATATGAGACATTGAAGCCTTTTGGAATAAGTGGTTGGATTATCATAATTCATTGCTAATAGCAATTTCATAGACATTTTTTCAAAAATACCAGTTGGTAATATAATCTAATTGGTTGTCTAATTTCATCTATATATCCTGTAACAATATATTACCATATATGTATATATATCTCGATATCATATAAATATAAGACAAAAATATTAATAATAAAAATCCTATTTTATTTAAATTTAAATATTAGAGATTTATATATATATATATATAGATATTAGGTTCGATGAACAGTTTTTTTAAAATATAAAACTAATATATATAAATGCTATAAATGAAAAATTTTCAATGCAATGTTTTAGGTTTTGATCGTTTGCCGATATTTTGGTTTCAGGCGAACTCAACGAAAAAAAATTATTTGGTAAGTATTTAACTATTTAGTAAGTATTAACTATTCATTATGCCTTTAAAACTGTTGCTTTACAATGCAACTTTGTTGAAGATATAATAAAAGAAGTCGTTATGAAAAGACAAGCAAGCTCAGGATGTTGTGCTTCAAGATCTAGAGTATACTTTACTTATATATTTTTGTTTAAAAAATATTTATATGCGCCATTATAGTCTCATAATCATATTTATTATGTGAAATTTTTTTTTATATGTTAGAGTATAGTCTTATTTGCTTATACTATTGTATATAAGTTTTAGTGTGTATTTTTTATTCTTTGTTTTTACAAGGGAAAAAAAAAGCTTTCATGTACTTTGTGAGGTGACTTTGTAGATGACACTCATGGTTATCTAGAAGCTAAAAATAAGGTTTATGTAATGCAAATTAGTCTTAGTTATTAAATAATAATTTTTCATATTTAATATTTTTGTAATTGATTTTATTTCAACAAATAATATTTAAAGACTAAATTGATGTTGTTGAGCTATGGTATCACTTTTTGAATGATAATTTTTTATTAAATTTATGTCTTAAAAAACTTTGATTGATGTGCAGAATTGCATCTGACTTTATTTGTGTTTTATGTCATTTTAACTCTGTTAAATTTATGATAATCATTTAATTTTAATGATGACAATATATTTTATTTATATTATTTGTTATGAATATTAATATCACCATCTACCATTTATATGCATATCAATGATTTCATTGTAAATAGATTATGAATTTATTATACTAATAATCTATTTTTCTTATTTAGTGGGGTAATTAAAGTTTGTTTGTATTTATTTTTTTTATTCTTGGACTAAGATAGAAAAAAAATCTTACATTATCTTATCATTATCATATTATTAGTTAATTGTCTTTCAAAAAATAATTTATGTCAAGAATTATCAATATATATCAATAAATATAAATATATAAATTTGTGGATGAATAAATATTTTTTTTTTAAATATGAAAATTTCATATAATATTTTGAAAATATCTAATTTCATAAATTCACAAAATTTTGATTTACTTAATATTATTAATCAAACACAAGATATTTTTATTGTTGTACAAAAACTTTAAAAGTAAATTATAATTGCAAAAGTATTTATGATTAAAAAAAAATTATTGATAGTTTTAAAAATTGACAAAACTTTGATTTGCCTAATCATAACCAAACACAAACTAAAATTTTTAATAATAAATAAAAACAAAGCAAGATGAGACATTGAGGCCTTTTGGAGTAAGTGGTTGGATTATCGTAATTCATTGCTAATAGCAATTGCATACGCTATTTGTGGACATTTTTCCAAAAATACCAGCAGGTAATATAATCTAATTGGTTGTCTTATTTCATCTAAATATCATGTAACAATATATTAGAATATATACACACTCATGTATATATATATCAAATAAGTTTATTTTTCTTGAATAAACCTGCCAAACCATGTAATTTTATCTATTATATTATTTTAAAATTAATGTAATACTTAGATGTAATGAATTAATAAGAATATGAATTCAATTAATTATATACTATTAGAGGTTGTAGTGTATATATATATATATATATATATATACTCACGTCGGGGTATATATTTTCTAATTATCTAATGCCATATATATATATATATATATATATATGCATGTTGAGATTAGAGGAGTTCATAATTCGACCAAGTGAATTTTTTTCATGTAGTTAATTGACTTTGAAAAACATTAGAAATAAAGAATAATTTATGGTAAGAACTATCAACATATATGAAAAATTGATATGATATTTTCATAATCTTTCAAATCAAACTAAACTTTGAAACCAAATTTATAATTTCAAAAATATTTGTATTTGAAAAAATTATTGATAGTTTCAAGTAGTTGATAAAACTTTGAATTACTTAATACTAATCAAACACAAACTATCCTTTATGTTATACCAAAACTTTATAAGCAAATTGTAATTTCAAAAATATTTGTAATTCACAAACATTATTGATATTTTAAGATATGGACAAAACTTTGATTAACGTAATACTAATCAAACACAAACTAGAAACTTTAATAAGAAATAAAAACAAAATAAGGTGAGAAATTGGGACTCTGTTGAGTAGGTGATTGGATTATCATAATTCATAGGTAATAGTAATTGCATGAACTATTTATTTGTCGACATTCTCCAAAAATAGTAACAAGGTAATATAATCTAATTTTTTGTCTTATTTGATTTAGATATCTGTGGGCTCATTTCCATTCTTATCCGGCCTTAATTAGGATTGACCGGTTAAAAATGACAGAATCACAAATCAAATTTTAATTTTTTTTAAGACTTCAAGGGATTATGGGTTCATGACTTCTATCAAGGGCAAACCCCTAATATTAATTACCCCAGACAATGTTATGAGAACCTCCGATTAAGAAACACGTGTGAATGAGAAATAACTGAGCAAACATAACATTAATTTTTTTATTGAAAGAGCATATGATTACATAATTATGAACAAGAATACAAAAATATTAAGAGAATAATAATTTTGTTATCATTCCTTTCAAACTTTATGACATGGTTGACATTCTTGACTCATATTGGGAAATCCTTTTTAACTCAGTGATCTTTGGCTTTCTTTGATTTTTTTTTTTTAATTGATGAGGACTTCGGTGTTCTCTGCTTATAGAATCTTCATGTCTTGGACTTGTGAACCTTTTCTAGTCTTTGACTTCTTTACGTCTTGAGACTTCAAAGTTGCATTTTTTGTTGTGTACATAAAATGTTCAGGTCTTGACTCTTCAATGCTTTTGAGCCATGATCATCATATCTTCAAACTGTGACCTTCAACATGATTAGGTCATTGACTTCATAGTTTTGATTTGATTTTTTTTTTTCTGGAATGGAACTCAAGTTGGAATCATAAACTTGATTTCCATTGACTAAATCATCAAAGGATTTTTTTTTTTTAATTCATTCCCATGAATGTCTAACATTAGATCTCATAGGAAATTTTCATAGATTTTATCAAAAAGTTCTCATCACCCTTAAGAGAGTCAATCTGCCAATGGTTTGGTCTATTAGTACTAGATTCTTTGCATAAGGTTCTCATTTAGAAAGGCCCCCAAGATCAAAACCTATGCAAGGCGAGGTCAAGGTATTGTTGAGCTTTTGAGTGCGCTCCACATTTGTAGCCGGTCACTGACTTAAGCTTTAAATGGAGGTGTTTATCTTCTAATGTCAAAAAAAAAAATTTGCCAACTACTATCATTAACTTTACTGTATAAAGTGTTCGTGCCCCTATTAAGGAAATGGGTTCAAATCTCAATCCAGAGGTGAGACGATCAAAGCACATGTCTTAGTGGTGGCTTATTTAATTTGTAAAAAAAAACAATGATTTATAAAAATATATTAACAAATGTTATTTTTATGGCGGAGTGTAAACAATTTTCTTCTTTTTGGGGGGCATGGAAGAAAAAAAAAGGCCATTTTCTTTTGGGTTATTATAACCATCCCAAAGTCGCGCTCATCGATCACTGCGATCTTTCGCCATTTTCCGCGCCGGCAAGCTTGAAGCAAAGCTCTCCGTTCTCCTCCCTCGGTCTTCGACGCGAGCACCCTTCTGTTGATCTCCAGGTACTGCTCTGATAGTCTCTTGCTCAATGGCCAAACCCTAGAATTTATGGTTATGGATGTGTTTGGTTATGCTTGTGTGCTTTCAATTGTTGTTTAATGAGATTGTAAACCCTAGAAATAGTGGTTCTGCATGTGTTTTTAATCGTTTCTTGATGAGATTGTAAACCATAGAAATAATGGCTATGGTTGTGTTTTCAGTCGTTTTTTGATGAGATTGTAAACCCTAGAATTGGTGGTTTTTTATGTGTGTGTGTGTTTTTTGGAGAAACGTTTAAAATTGGTGATATTGATGTTTGATTAGCCAAAAAAAATTAAAATGTCTAACAATTTTAAAATAATTTACTCTTTATCTCTTTAAACTAAGCTTGCGCATCCGGGGAATCGAACCCCGGTCAGTACCGTGGGAGGGTACTATGATACCACTACACCCGTGCACTGGCCTGGCTGTTATTTGTAACTATCAAATTTAAAATATAAATTGAAGAACTTTAAAATTTTTAAAAAAAATGTTTAATTTTGAAATTTTTACAGCTATATATATTTGAAAAATATCCAAATATAATATGAGAAAATTGCGTCCAATATTCTTGCAAAATTTGATAATGGCTAATATCTCCAAACATATTATTATAAGTACTTGGGGGAGTACCCGGTGAACCGCCGGTCAGATTGAATCAGGGCAACCCAATTATATTATTATAAGTTTAAAATTAAAACTTTAAATAATAAATAATGTAAGTATAGGGGTTATATATAAAATTTGTTTCAAAATCAAAACTCAATCATGATTCCTAAGTTTTATTATTTATTAGATTGTATTGTAAACCTTACAAAATTATATTATGTTACTTTTTATTTACTATTATGTTGTATTTTGTTTGAATTTGTATTTAAGGTATTCAATTAAAATTTATAATTATAAGAAAAATTATTTATTTGTTGAATTTTTCAATTGTTG
This sequence comes from Dioscorea cayenensis subsp. rotundata, assembly GCF_009730915.1. NCBI lineage: Eukaryota > Viridiplantae > Streptophyta > Magnoliopsida > Dioscoreales > Dioscoreaceae > Dioscorea > Dioscorea cayenensis. The sequence goes on along the minus strand of NC_052476.1, from coordinate 20,507,327 downwards.
TTTTTTTAAAATTTTAGTAACTTATAATATTATTTTTTACATTTATATATAATTAAATTTATAAAAATATATATTATATTTATGATATGGTCAACCCTGTTGGACTGGTTAGGGCCTTGTTTGGATTAGCTTAATAAAAAAGTGCTTATGAGAGTAAGTTAAGTGCTTTTCTATATTTTATGTTTGGATATGTTAATGTAGAAGCACTTTTATATGTAAAGTTGTTTGGGTATGCATTCTTGAAAGGACTTTTTTTCAATTTCAAATTACTAAAATGGGCCTTCATTAGTTTATTATAATAACACTAATTCTAATACTAATATACTAACATACTAATATTAATACAAATATAATAATAATATTAATATGAATACAAATACTAATTAATATACTAATTATAATATATGAATACTAATATACTAATACAAATACAAATATATTAACATACTAATATTAATACTAATATACTAATAATAATATTAATATACTAATAATTATAATAATACTAATATACTAATATATTACTAATAATACTAATATGAATACAAATACTAATACAAATATACTAATATACTAGTACTAATACTAATATACTAACATACTAATACTAATATATTAATGTACTAATTCTAACACTAATACTAATGTATTATGATTATAATTATAATTATAATCATAATTATTATTATTGAAAAAACAAAAAATATAAAGGCATAGTCATTTCTTTATTTGATAAGGGTAACCTAATAATTTAATAACTCCAAAATAGCTTCTAAGAAGTGCTTTTTCCAAAAGCACCACAAGACTAGCTTCTCAAAAAAGTTGTTTTTCAGCTTTTTTATCAGCTTCTGCAGAAAAGCTAATACAAACATGATTTTTGAGCCCAGAAGTGCTTAACTTATAAAAAAACACTTATGAGCTTTTTAAAAGCCAATCCAAACACCCCCCTAGATCATTAACCCATGATCCAAAAGCCTTCTACGGTCATATCCCGGGTCAGGTTTCAAAACATTGATTTTTTATGGCAGTGTGTAAATAATTTTCATATATTCGGGGGGCATACAAGCAAAAAAAAAAGAGGCAATTTTCTTTTGGGTTCTAAAAAACCATCCCAAATTCGCGCTCATCATCACTGTGATCTTTCGCCATTCTCCGCGCCGGCAAGCTTGAAGCAAAGCTCTCCGTTCTCCTCCCTCGGTCTTCGACGCGAGCACCCTTCTGTTGATCTCCAGGTACTGCTCTGATAGTCTCTTGCTCAATGGCCAAACCCTAGAATTTATGGTTATGGATGTGTTTGGTTCTGCTTGTGTGCTTTCAATTGTTGTTTAATGAGATTGTAAACCCTAGAAATAGTGGTTCTGCATGTGTTTTTAATCGTTTCTTGATGAGATTGTAAACCCAAGAAATAATGGCTCTGGTTGTGTTTTCAGTCGTTTTTTGATTAGATTGTAAACCCTAGAATTGGTGGTTTTTTTATGTGTGTGTGTGTGTGTGTGTGTGTGTGTGTTTTTTTTTTAAAGTTTGTTCATGTTCTGAGTTCGTATCTTCAGTTCATTCCTTTGAAGACGTTGATGTTTGTGTGCATTGGGATAAAAAATGGCAAGCGAGAGCTACTTGAAAACTTGGGTTTCGGATAAGCTGATGACTCTGATGGGATACTCCAAGAGCGTTGTCGTGCAATATGTTATCCGTTTGTGTAATTATCAAGAGTTTAATTGAGTTTCTTTAAACCATTCTTTGTTAATTTTAGTTAGTTTGGGAATGAATTCTGCTTGTTCTTGCAGCTAAAGAATCGTCTTCACCCTCTAATCTTTTAAGCAAGTTGTTGGAATATGGGTTTTCTTCATCAGCCTATGAAGCATGGACACGGGTACGGGGACAGACACAAACACGGCGACACGGTAATTTTAAAAAATTAAGGACACGGGTACGGCAGGACACGACAATAAAAAAAAAAAATATATATATATATATAATGAAAAATACTCATTATAAATATAAATAATTATATTTATTGTTTAAATATAAATAATTTTTATAATAAATCTATTGCAATTATGCTAAAGGAAAAGTCATCAACATTGACATAGCAATAGTAAATACACTAATATCAAATATCACTTCCTTAATTTAAAAATAAATGATGATATAATATAATATAATGTATAATTATAATAATATTAAATTTGTTATTTAAATTTGAAATTTCACTTAATAATATCTTATAATAAATATTTAAAAAAATAAATTGCAAACAAAATTAAAAAAAATAATAATAAACGAACGGTCAGGATTGATGTTTGTGGAGAAACCCTAAGATGTTAAAAGGCTTGGAACCCTATGAGCCGCCCTCGCCTCTCCTTGTCTCCAACCCTCCCCTCGTCACCTACCCGCGTGGCGCCTCTACACCACCGGACCACCTCTCGAGCCCTCGTCAACGCCGCGCGCAGCGCCTCTCCTCCACCTCTATAGCCCTCGTCACCTCCGCGCGTAGAGACTCATAAAGCCCCTCCCTCGAACCCTCGCAGTTGCCGTCTTTGTCATCATGCTCCACCTCTCATCACCTCAATTTCATCCTCTTACAAGCCTCATGCCGGCGAAAATCTCAACCCGAACTTTTGCAAAAATCTAGTTCGGCCGTGCCCAGGCATGTCGAGAGGTGTCCAATCGTATGAGAGGGTGTCGGATACGGTGTCCGACCGTGTCGACCGCGTATCCGTGTAATGATGGTTATGCTTGCAATCAGTTTAGAAAAGGTACATTAATCTGTTCCAAGTTACATGTCAAAGGCTCTTAAAATTGCAAAAGTTATTTGGTACTTTGATTACAAACTGTGATAGTTTGGTGCTTTCTTTTTTTAATTGTTAAGTATATCCTTAGGTTTACATATTTTCTACTTGATCCAGGATTACCAAAGACAGGAAAAAGAAGCAGCTTTGTTTGCAAAGAAGCAAATGAGTTACAAATTGTTGGATGCTGATGATGACGATGATGAAGGAGCTGGCTCAGTAACTGCCACCTCTGCAGCTTCTCAGCCTGGAAAAAAAGAGTCCCATAGAAAGCGTTTTAGGAGGAAAAATGAAACCCAAGATGATGAAGATGATGAGGCATGGTGTTTTCCTTCATAGCACTTTCCCTTTCATATGGTTAGCTGTCATTCAGTCCTATGTTGTCAGGTACTTGATTTTCTTTTGATTTATGCTATGCATTAGGTGACTACATGCAAAGATGTTGGGCGCCAAGTTCGAAGCCGTACTTCTGAGGTTGATGATGGCGATAATGACAGTGAGGTACCTTATATTATTTATTTTTGTGTTTATTATTTTGTTGTGATTGAAAGTGTACTATTATATGATAATGTATTTGGTGGTTCATTTTAAGTTATTTATTTAGTTGTTTTTACTTGGAAACTTGTTTTTATAGAAGAATGGTCAGAGTTAAGTTGACTGTGTGCCAATTCATAATATGTAAAGACAAATTATACTTTTTCCTCAATGCTACAGGGTTTGTATATTATCTGTTTGATCAATGTTTAAAAGTTCAAAAGCACTATAGAAAGCTAAAGCATCTGCTTATGTGTTTATAAAGCATTGCACATGTAGTATAATCACGAGCGAAGAGATTATGTAGATGGCAGTTTGCCCTTACGGGCACCGTCTTGTGAGTATGATTGTAGTTTGTTGGGATAATCCTGTTTGCACCGACAACCACTGTATGATTCGTTATAGGTTAGAATGGCAGGGCTAAAAAGTTTGGAAGCTTGAAATGGTTTTGCAGGAAAGGGTTTTCTTTAGAATTCACCAAATTTTGACTTGATTAATACTAATCAAAACAAATTTTTGTTTTGCAATTTAAAATTTATTGATTGTTTTTTAAATTAATATTAATAAATTTTTTAATTAATTAATAAAGAAAGTTATTTATATAATTAAACTTTACCAAAAAATGTTAGCAAGATAACTTTGGGGTGTATGGTCAGTGCCTTGGGGTAACCTGGGGTGACCCCACTACCTGGTCTTTTTAAAGATTTACTATATTAATTGAGGAATATTTTATCTGTTGCCTTTCCTTTAAATTGATATTTTTGCTGATTATTATGCTATGTTACTATGTTACTGGATCATTTTTAATTTTGATGGTCTTAAAATGCAAGTACCATTGCTTTTACCTAACTTAATATTTTTTTGGCCTTCTGCAGTCAGAAGCAGCTAGAATACGTGATCAAGAAGCAAGAGAGCAACTGGAAAGGAATATTAGAGAAAGAGATGCAGCTGGAACTCGGAAGGTACTTCAATGACAAATGAAGTTCAATTTTATTTTTATTTTTTAACTTATCATGTTGATCCCTTCTTTGGTCGAAGATAGAACATGAGTACATGTGTGCAAGACTAGAGGCAGTTCAATATAACCAAATCCTCTGTTTAGAAGAAAAGTAACATACATTTTAGTTGTTGAAAAATAAGTATAATTTGTTCTTCAACAGTGTTGATTTAGTGATTACCACAACCATCTTGGTCTAAATGACTAGAGTGGATTGTAATGGTTCAAAGAATAAGATGGATTTTACCTTAGGAATCATTGACTATTCTATTAGAATAATGATGACAAAAACAAGTTACTGCTTCTGAATAATTCCTTGTCTAAATATAAAAATATCAGTCCAACTTCTAGGCACACAAATTCCTTAGTTTGTAATATTTTGGAAGGAGTTTCTTAGCTTGTTACCAAGATATATCTAATAACCTATTTTCAAGTTTATCACGAGCCAACTTACCTTCTTCATTTTTTAATAAAGTTGAATCCTTTGTTTGTCACCTCACGGTTCATACAATTATTTCCGGTAGATATTGAATGCTCTTTTTATTTATTTATTTATTTTGTGGGTGAGGATCTAAAGGTTGTAATGTTTGCTTATTTTTCAAACTAGTCTCATACACCGAAGTACTTTTACCATGTCTATATTTTTAACCTTCTGATTGATGCCGCCCAATTCACAGACCCTTGACTAGAGCTTGTGAATTTTCCCTGACAGAACTAAGGTAAGATATGGATAGTCTCTTGCTATCAAGGAATGCGAGTCTCTCCCTCACAAGAATTTATTTAATAGTTCTCTCTAATTGAGCTGTGAATAGAATAAATTAAATGTACCTCCTCATGCGGCTAAACTCCTAGATGGAGAGATTTTAATTCTATTTGAAGGATAATTTATTCCAAATAAACTTATCACTAACTAATTTAAAACAATTAAAAACGAAAAAAAAAACTCAAAACAGAGACATAATTATCCAAGTAATTAGGCATTGTTGAGTTCATCACTAATGCTAATCAAAATTGAACGCTTTAGAGTAGAAAAATATATAGAGAGGTTTAGTAGCCAAATGAAGCCCTCAACTTTTCTTTATCTTATCATGCAATTTATTTGTTTGTTCATTTTTGTTCCTTTCTTTAAGAAGACGTGTCGTTGATTTCTTGATCCTGATTGATGTGACTATTCTTTTAATTGTCTTTGTGCTTCTTCAATAGTTGATGGAATCCAAGGTTTCGAAGGAGGAAGGTGAGGTTTTCATGATGTCTGTTTTTATGTGGCTTTCGGATAAATACTTACCAGTTAGTTGCTGCTGCTGCAGAGGAGATGATTCGAAGATCTGCAGCTATGGAGCAAGACGACACTTCAGATCTAAGGTTCTTGCTCATGAAGCCTAGTTTTTAATGTTTGTTAGTAGTTTCTTTCCCATATGGGGTTAGATCACCTTAAAGAAATGGTTGCGTTAGATGTTCTGCTTCTGGAAGATCACCAACTTAAAATTTTAAATTGTCAAATGCCAACATGTTGTTTTAAATTTTTAATGTAAAAGAAAAAGATGTGTTTTGCAAGTCTCTATGCTATATTTGGTTGTTGGGTTACCCCAAGGTGTCCCAAGTTCACCCTAAGTTTCCAACCAAACACCAGCAGGTTACCCCACCCAGCTTTTTCTACGAGATTTTTTTCTTCAAATAAATATATTTGATAGTTAATTTTAAAAATTGGCACCATTAATAAACAACTACTATTACTTAAAAAGGTAAAATTTTAATTCTAAGATACTTATTTTGATTATTAATAATTAAGTCAAAGTTGGGTCAATTCTATTTAAAAGTTTTCTCCTTAAAACAATTTCAAGCTTTCAAATCTTAACCCTACCATCTAACCCCCGACCGAATACACCCCTAATGTTTATGGAAGTTATTGGCTGGATGTTTGGTTCACAAGTTGAAATACCAAATTACTACCACCTGAACCTTTTATCTCTTTAATTCCTATTAGATTGGGGGATTCTAAAAATGTTAGTCTCTCTTACTTGAAATGTAATTCTCCCTCACCTTGCATTAGTTTATAAAGAGTAATGACCTAAAGTACAAATATGCAAAGGAAATATATTTGATTTGAGTTTATCCAAGCTTCCTAGTGGAATTGCTTTGTGTAAGTTCCCTATACTCCTGGCATCTCAGGTTTGTCCAAAATAATCACATCAAGGGTTTATATGTGTTAATGAATAAGTAAGCTTTTTTTCAATAAATAGACTTGTTGCTCCTGTGAATAACTCACCTCTGCTTATTATTTGTACGAGCATTTTTATGCAAACCTGAATTATGGCTATATCTTGTTTTATTGATGTATCAGAGTGGTGTCGAGACAAATGTATTTTGCAGAAAAGGCGAGAGAAGAAGCTTTTGGAGCTGCGGTATGGACTGCGGTATGGTGTACTTTCTGTAAATTATTCTTTCATCATATGTTGCAGTTTTGTATCAATACAAATTCTTTATCCCACCGATTTTTCTTAAATAATGCCTAAATTTTTAAAATGACTTGCCCATCCCAGGGATGATATTATAGACCATGAGTATCTCTTTGAGGGTGTTAAGTTGACAGAAGCAGAAGAGCGCGAGTTTAGGTAATGATTTACTGCATTCACTTTTATCTTTTAATTAGAGAGTTGCATTTATTTTTTTATTTTCATTTTACCTATTTGGCGACCTTTTCTTATATTCTTCTTCTTCATTTTCTTTTGGTGATCCACTCCATTATGTGCATCTGATTAATTTGTTTAGGTTTGGTTGGTTTATTGTGTATAGGTACAAGAAACAAATTTTTGAGCTTGCAAAAGAGCATGTAGAAAATCTAGATGATATTGATGAGGTAATGAATATCTCCTCTTTGTTCATATAGTTATTACTCCTTTTATGTTCATTTGTTTTGCAGCAATTTCTACTCTGTTATTTTGGCAAATTTTCCCCATAATCTCTTTTCCTGTTTCATTCCACTAGCTGGTGCTGCTGCATGGAATGATCTTCTGATGGTTTTATATTTTTGTGTAGTATGTCTGATATTATATTGATGAGGAATTAATTTCTGTATCATTTCCATCACCTGTTACTCAGTTCGTAAAGAAAGTGGATTGCTCGCTATAATTGGTGTTTAAAGGACTTCAGATTGTTTCTCTTTAGTATATCCCTGACCTATGCCACGTGCACTTCTTTTCTGATTCCAAAGGTTTTTTTTCCATATATATTTTATGATAATTCACAGGGGACTTTGTTGAGTTAGAAATAAATTTTTTATGTAGTAAAGTGGTAATTGGTAATATTTCGTAATATGATTATGCAATTAACGATTGGGTTTTTCATTCTAAACATCAGTGGATGATTAGTATAGCTATATTTTTTTATGTTGTAAATAAGCAAACCTTATGATTTGATATTGTAAATCGCTTATTTTTTATATTATTGTTTCTATTAATTGTTATCTTTTTAGAATTTCTACATGTTAAGGCCTTTTTGTTTATTTATATGATCATAACAACATTTTGTTTCTCATGATAAAACAAGGGCAGTATATATAGGATGCCTGATGCATATGATCAAGAGGGGGGTGTAAATCAAGAGAAAAGATTTGCTGCTGCTGTGCAGGGGTACAAGTGAGTGAACTTGATATAGTGATTGTCTTCTTCACCTTGCCAGAAACATACCACTTTTTTATTTTTTTCTCTCTCCTTTTTTTTGGCACCATCCTTATCCTTTGTCTTTGTCTGTATGGTATATGTAACTCAATTTAGTTACATGCTATTGATTTACATTTGTTCTAGAATGTTTCTGAATAATTTCTTTCTTCAATCAGGGATTCTTCTGTGGGTGATAAAATGAATCCGTTTGCAGAACAAGAAGCATGGGAAGAAAACCAAATCGGTATTATCTATGGCTAGTCTTTTTTCTCATTGTTAAACAGTTTTATATTTTGCACAATCCAAAGTAATAATTTCTGTTATTGCAGGTAGGGCAACCCTAAAGTTTGTTTGGCTCTAAGAACAAAAAACAAGCAGTGGATGATTATCAGTGAGTTTCACATACTATTTTATTCTTTGTTTTCCTGTCACCATGATGTGTTTTGCGTTTTTTGCCTGTTTATTTTCCATGTAATCACATTTTATGTCTCTTTTAACATAATTCGGGTTTTGGTACAGTTTATCAGCCAAAACTTTTTTATTTTTCAAGCATATGCGTTTTCATCTCTTGATAGTTACTAACAGGAGCATTTTTCTTTGGGTTATTCATTTAGGTATGTTTTTGAGGATGGGATTGACTTCATCAAGGAATTTGTTATGGATGGTGTTCAGGTGGAAAGACATAAAAACATTTTTCCCTTGATTCTTACATTTGCTGTGGTTGTTATCTCCTGAATGCTGTTCTGATCTTAGATATGTATTCATGCAGTATGAAGATGCATTGGATGGCGAGACTCCTGAAGATGTTAGCTGCAAAATCTGCACTCCAAAAGATTCAAGTATGACGTCTTTAACAACTTTCGGCTTCCAAATTTTTCCATTGCTTATGTGGGTTTTGTGGCTT